>NC_137892.1:29175222-29589746 GCF_963455335.1 Martes martes | reverse complement strand
TGTAAAACAACAGTTGCCAAAACACTGAACATCAGACAGTGAAAGATAGTGATCTCTGAGAAAGGGACAGCGAAGAAGATGAGCTCTCTACCTGCCCCAGCCTACTGCCTTGAGACAGGAGGAAATCAGGTGGAGACCAGCTGACTTGCTGAATTGAGGAGACAGAGACAAGATTTGGGGGAGTCCAAGATAGCTAGAGTCTGCAGAACAGAGGACTCAGAAGATAGAGAGAAGGATCTCCAGAGATCTGCAGAGAGCCCTCTAGAATGTTCGGCAGAGTGCCGACCAATTTTGTGTGTGTGTGTGTGTGTGTGTGTGTGTGTGTGTGAAAGTGAGAGAGAGAGAGAGAGAGAGAGAGAATGAGAGAGACGGACACCGATTTCCCCTCTCCTAAGGAAATCAATGCATCTAGTTTCTTAAATACCCTTCCTGAAACATTCTATGGATTGTATTCCCCACTTTGTGTCAAATGCTAGATGACACACACTGCTTTGTACCTTGGTTTTCTTTTTAACTTAAGAAATAGAGCTTTGGGATTGTTCCAGATCTATAAATAAAAGAGGTTTCTCAAATTTTTTTAGTATCTGTTTGATCTAATCATTAATTTAAGCAGTTCTCTACTGACGGCCATTTAGACTTGTTCAAATCTTTGTTATTACACATAGTGGCACAATTTTGCACACATTCTTTTGCATATTCTGATGAATATTTAATGGTGTGGTGTCGCAGGCTCACTTGGGCTTTTGAGAGCCATTTGTTAAAATTTCAGAACTGTGAGCACTGGTTGATGTAAGAATAGCTTGAAATTAACCATGTAGTATTTATACCAGTAAAACTGGTAACCCTGGGGTGCCTGGGTGATTCAGTCGGTTAAGCATCTGCCTCTGGCTCAAGTCATGATCTCAGGGTCCTGGGATGGAGCCCTGCTTCAGGCTCCCTGTTCTGCAGGAAGCCTGCTTCTCCCTCTCCCACTCCCTCTGCTTGTGTTCCCTCTCTCTATCAAATAAATAAAGTTTGTTTTTTTTTTTTTTTAAAACTGGCAATGTCTATAGATAAAAGGCCCATTCCCTTATTTGGGGGACAGTTGGTTGTTAAGTATGTACAGCTTCTACTAAACACATTTCCAATAGTGGAACTGCTGATTCAAAGAGTATGTAGCACTTGTAATCTTGATATATGTAGACAAATTACCCTTCGTGGATTTCTACTAGCAATGTATAAAAGTTATTCCTGAATTCTCACTAACAGTGTTATGAAAATTATTGATCTTTGCCAATTTGATCAGGGAAATTGGTTTCTCAATGAGGTTGTAATACTTATACAACTTACTACTGAAAATAAACATCTTTTTATATGTACTTTTACAGTTTTTTTCTAAAGGGGCGCCTGGGTGTCTCAGTTGGTTAAGCATTGGGACTTTTTTTTTTTATTATTTTTTATTTATTTTCAGCGTAACAGTATTCATTGTTTTTTCACCACACCCAGTGCTCCATGCAATCCGTGCCCTCCCCAATACCCACCACCTGGTTCCCCCAACCTCCCACCCCCCACCCCTTCACAACCCTCAGGTTGTTTTTCAGAGTCCATAGTCTCTCATGGTTCACCTCCCCTTCCAATTTCCCTCAAGCATTGGGACTCTTGATTTCGGCTCCAGTCAAGATCTCCGGGTCATGAGACGGAGCCCTGAGTTGGGCTCCATGCTGGGTGGAGGCTGCTTAAGATTCTCTCTCCCCCTCTCCCCATTCCCCACACCCCTGCCTACATGGGCATATTCCCTTTCTCTTAAGAAAACAAAATTTCTTCTTATAAAAAACCTCTATTCATTCCTTCAGCTGTTTTCCCCCTTTAAAATGTGGGGTTTGTTATTACAATGATTACTTGTAAAAGCTCCCAATATGTTAAGATTAGCCCTTATTCTGGGATATGAACTGCTTATATCTTTTCTCCAGAATAATGGTTGCTATTTCAATTTGTAATGGTGGTGTGTGCAATGCAGATTATTCAAAACCATTTTTATGTAACTAAATGCATCAAGATTTTCTCTTGATGCTAGTGATGTGAAGCATCTTTTCATGTGCTTATGAACCAGTTGTATATTTTCTTTGGAGCAAATATCTTTAAAATCCTTTCTCCATTTTAAAATTAGGTTGTTTGCATTCTTATTGTTGACTTCAAACTTTATTTTTTTACGTATTCTGGATACATGTCTCAGATCTGTAACATGCAAATCTTTTCTCTTATTCTGGGAGCTGTCTTTTCACTTTCTTGGTGGTGTCCTTTGAAGCACAAACATTTTTAATTTTAATGAAGTACAATTTATCTCTTTTTTCTTTTGTCATGGGGCTTTTGGTGTCATTTTATGATCTAAACCACAAAGATTTACTCTTCTGTTTTCTCTTAAGAGTTTTTATAGTTTAATTCTTACACTTAAGTCTATAATCTCTTTTGAATTAGTTTTTTAATATGATGTGAGGTAGGGGTCCAACCTCATTGTTCCGCATGTGGAAAGCCAATTGGTTGAGCACGCTCTGCTGGAAAGACTATTATTTAGTTATCGAATGGTCTGGGCATCCTTGTGGAAAATCAGCTGACCATAAAGGTGAGGTATCTTTCTGGATTCTCAATTTTATTCCACTGATGTGTATGGCTATCCCTATGCCAGCATCACACTGTCTTGATTACTACAAATGTGTAGCAAGGTTTGAAACTGGGATGTCTAAGTCTTCCAACTTTGCTCTTCTTTTGCGAGACTCTTTTCTCTTTATTATTCCAGGTCCTTTGGACTCTCACAGGAGTTTTAGGATCAGCTTGTCAAATTCTGCAAAAAAAAGCTGCTGGAGGGGTCGCCTGGGTGGCTCAGTGGGTTAAAGCCTCTGCCTTCAGCTCAGGTCATGATCTCAGGGTCCTGGGATCAAGCCCCACATCATGCTCTCTGCTCAGCGGAGAGCCTGCTTTCCCCTCTCTCTGTGCCTGCTGCTCTGCCTACTTGTGATCTCTGTCTGTCGAGTAAATGAATGGAATCTTTGGGGAAAAAAAAAAAAAGCCGCTGGAGTTTTGATAGGGAAACCTCATCGTGCCCATCATTTCCACCACTTCCTGCGTGAGGGGTTCGTTATGGATAAAGGTAACATCTAGGTGTATCACACGAAATCAGTGCCCTGGCCACAGCTAATCCAGCCAGGATTGAGAGCCTGACCCCATAGCTCTCTATCCATGCCTCAGTAGCCTTGTCCATGATCTTGGCCCAGAGGCACGCTGTGCTGGAGATGGAATGGTTGGCCAATGAGATCTCTTCTCTCACGGAGTGTGAATTCGGACCAAGTCTTTGGGTCTTTAAGAGCAGGTTCCTTGGCGGGGGTTGGGGCCCTGGCTGGCTCAGTCAGGTAAGTGTCTGACTCTTGGTTTTAGCTCAGGTCATGATCTCAGGGTCATCAGTCTGAGCCTCATGTTGGGCTCTGCACTCAGCGTGGAGTCTGCTTGAGATGCCCTCACTCCCTCTGACCCTCCCCCTGCCTGTACTCACACACTCTCTCTCTAAATTAAATAAATAAATCAAATACAATTTTTTTAAATAAAAAGAGTGGGCTCTTTGGAGGTAGAGAGCAAGAAACTGAGTCTCCCCATAGTAGCAGATTAGAAAGGCAAGAAACAAGAGGATGCCAGCCGTTGAGGAACATACTGACCCATCCTCTGAAGTTGTGTTGTTTCTTGAAGGTTAGCACAGCCTTGGTCGGGCTGGGCTCTTTAAGGCTTCCTGAGTGAAATCTCCTTCTTTTCCGTCTGAAGTTCCAACACATAGGTCTTTGGGGGTGCACAGGGGCTGTTCAAGCATTTCATGTGCTCATTTCAGCCCATTTCATTCAGATGAAAAAAAAAAAAATGCAGCCCCAACATCTGCAAAGTGTGTCCTGTACTTGTGGCAGGTCTGTAAGTTTCTTGGGTACAGGAGCAAGAATGTCTGATCCCAGGTAGCAGTGCCCGGCACACAGCAGGACTTCAAGAGATATTTGCCTCGTGAACAAATGCTGGATAAATCAACCGTGTCCCCTGCAATCTTTTCCTCTCCGTTAGGGTCAGGCAGATACGACCCCCTTCTGCCTTCTGACTAGGAGCTTGCTGGTGCTTGTCAAAGGTGAGTTCTCAGGGCAGACAGAAGATACGTCTCAGAGTGATTGCTGAGCTCCTCCCAGGACAGATCAGTTCCGTGTGGTTTCTGGATGTCCTGTACAGGTGCCGCCACTGTGGGCAGAGGGGGTGGATACAGAGATCTGGGGTGTGGTGGGGAGACTGGACCAAGCCAGGCTGGGCTGGGTGAGAACATCCTTTTCCTTCCTTTCCTCTCTCTACTCCCCTCTACTCTTGCCTCCTCCCCTTCTTCTCCCACCATGGTCACTCTTGAGCTACAAAAAGGCAACTGGATCTCCTCAAAGACAGTTACATCTATTCTCCTCTCCACCAAATACTTTACATTTCTTCTTCTTCTTTCTTTTTAATGCTAAAATTGAAATTTTCCTTAGGGGATGCTAAATCCATTACTGTTGAAGTCTTTGAAAAGCTTTATCTCCTTCTACTCTCCTCCTTGTCAACCCTACTCTAGCCACACTCGTGTCTTCACTATTCTTCAGGACACACAGGCATGTTCTCACCCCAGGACCTTTGCATTCGCTCTTTCCTCTGGTTGGAATGCTTTTCTGCCCTTGGTATCCTCATGATTCAGTCCCTCTTCCCTTTCAGGCTTTATGAAAAGGTCACCTTCCTAGTGAGGCCTGCCTTGATTTCTCCTCCCTTGCTTACCCACCTTCATTGCTTTATTTTTCTCCACAGTGTCTATCATTGTTTTATATAGTTTATGTTTTTGTTATGTACCTTCTTTAATGTCTGCCTTCCTAAAGAGAAGGTAAGCTCCTGGAGGGCCAGAATCTGGGCCTGTTTAGTTTCCTGCTCTTTCCCAGTGCCTAGAATAGTGCCTCCTCTCGATGAGCACGCGTTGCATTTTGAATGACTATGTGATGGGGTGAGGTGCAGAAGTTCTAGAGCCTCGTCTCCCATTGTGCCCTGCCGTGCTTCCAGTGACCAGCTCTGAACTCCGGGGCCATGTGGCTCCTGCCAGGTGGGAACAGATGCATGCCACCAAGTGACCTCACGATGGCTGCCCAGTATGAACGGCCACACACCTGCACATGAGTGGCCCAGTACAAGTGACTGCATTGGGAGCAATGAAACGAGATGAAAGCTGAATGGAGAGTTTGTCCACTTAGGTGAAGTGATGAGCTGGGTCCCGAAGTCTCAGCCACACAGTCCTCTGTGGATCTTGTGGCACAGAGGTCAAGGGTGGCAATGACGTGGGTGTTGGAATCCTAGTGAAGTCTCTTCACATGGTCATTACATAAGATCAAAGAGGGAATCTAGATAAAGATCCACCATTCCCCGCCCCCCCACAGGAATGTTGCCAGAGAGCTTATCGTGAGCACAAGGAAAGGAGGAAGTTGGATAACTCATTTGAGTTACAGATTCATGTCTTTATCTTCAACTCTTTGTCTGGATTGAACCATGGTATATGTGATGTACTGTTCAGGATATACCTCGACCCTCAAAACTAAATGAATGCTGGGTAATATGACAGCGATGTGAGAAAGGAGAATAATCCTTAGTGTCTCTCTAGACACCTAGCACGGTTAGGAGAGGGTTTTGCTGTGAACACTTCCCCCAAGGAACTAGAGTTTGAAATGCTTGAAGCATGCCTGCCTGAAAATCAGGACGACTGAAGATCTGTGATTCCAAAGTGGTAAACGTTGAAAGCTTAGATCGAGGCACCCTGGTTTGAAGGGTCCATTCTTGGTTCTAGAACTGGGTCACAAATGACCCACCATCTCTCTTCATGGTACATCTTGGTACTCACTGTGAGGCATGAGCTTCAGTTGGCTATTTTCCTAACTATAAAAACCCATGGAGTTTTAGAAGACATGGAATCTGGGGTTCCTGGGGGGCTCAGTGGGTTAAGCCTCTGCCTTCGGCTCAGGTCATGATCTCAGGGTCCTGGGATCGAGCCCTGCATTGGGCTCTCTGCTCAGCAGGGAGCCTGCTTCCCCCTCTCTCTCTGCCTGCCTCTCTGCCACTTGTGATCTCTGTCAAATAAATAAATAAATAAAATCTTAAAAAAAAAAAAAAGACATGGAATCTGATCAGTCATCTCAGCCACCCTGTGTCAAGCCATCTCCTCTGTACATTCATGAGGGGCTTTACCGCTGAACATTCCCCGGGAGCTATCTCAAAGGTTCCGATCACCACTAACTTGCAGCTCCCGCTCTCTTTGTTGCAACGTCCACAGAGCAGGAATGGCTGTTGGCTGGAGGCATGAAACACACAGATAACATAGGAGCAGAGGTACCAGCAGAGGCTGCTAGGGGCAGCCTTGAGAGAGGAGGGACACTGTGGGAAGGACAGGAGCTCATCCAATGAGCAGAGGGGGTAAAATCTGTCTCTTTCTCATATGGGGTATTCCCTCATTCAACAAGCATGCGGCTGAGTCCCATCCCTGTGCCAGGCACGCTATGTTGTATGCTACAGGGGATGCCAAGATGAATAGGGACAGTACAGGTGTGTGAGATATGCATAGTCTACAAAAGCCCAGGGTACATGCCACCAAGGGGTCTGCCACATTCCTTCAGAGTCACTGAAGCAAATCAGGCAAATTAAGCAATATACAAGGCATTTGGCTCATGACACGGTGAGAGCCGTATGGGGCAAGAATATACCACATGTAAGAAAACATAAAATTTCAAAATACATGTAGGAGATGGTATAAGATGAGACTCCACAGGTGAGGGTCTGACCCCAAGAAGTCGAGAGGAAAATGCAGAAAGTATTTTTTCCAGCTTCCTTTAGTCCAAAAATCAAATCCCTCAAGTATGATGGATTCAAATTAACTCTTCTGTATAAAGCTATATAAAGATTCATTTTTAAAATTAATTTTTTAAAGATTTTTTTTAAAAAGATAAGGTAGAGAAGAATTTCTTCTTTCTAAAGAACACTCCTAATAGCAATGACGGCAAGACATGGCTCCGAAGAGTTGTATTTTGTTTGTTTGTGTTGTTAAGTACACTCTGGCCGAACGTGGGGCTTGAACTCACAACCATGAGATCAAAAGCTGCACACTGTACTGACTGAGCCAGCCAAGTGCCTCAGCTCTGGACAGTTTTAAGGCCCCCAAATTTCCATGGGAAACTCCGGCCCTTTAACCCCTTTTCATGTAAAGAAATGGACTTTTCCCCAATCTTGTAAAAAGGGCCATGCCAACACAATTTCCAGACAAGTCCCCCAGCCCAGCCCCACTCCATCTTCTGCCACCACACTGTGGCATCTGAGACTCTTCCTGTATGGATATTCTAGCAAGGATGAACACTCATTCATGCCTTGGCAAGAGCACAGAGGTAGAGACTTTGTGAGAAGTAAAAGTGGGTGTTGCTGGGTTGAAAAGTGACCCCCAGGTCCCCAAGTGAGTGCCCGCTGGAAACCTCAGAATGTGATCATATTCGGAAACAGGATCTTGGCAGATGGAATATTTAAGATAAGGTCCTATTGTATCAGGGTGGGTCCTAAATCCAATGGCTGATATACTCCTAAGAAGGCCACTGGAGCCACAGATACACAGGGAAGATGGCCATATGATGACGGAGGCACAGAAGGGAGTCAGGCTGCTAAGAGCCACCAAACATCAGGAACCACCAGAAGATGACAGAGGCAGGGGAGGCTTCCCATCTAGAGCCTTTGAAGGGAGCACGGCCCTGCCTACCAACACCTTGATTTCAGATTTCTAGCCCCAGAGCTGTGAGGCAATATGTTTCTCTTCTTTGAAGCCACCCAACTTGGGCAACTTGGTTACGGCAGCATTAGCGAACCAACAGAGGGGTCATGAAAAGAATCGTGGTTAGAAGCAAAAGGCAGGGGCACCTGGGTGGCTCAGGGGGTTAAAGCCTCTGCCTTCGGCTCAGGTCATGATCTCAGGGTCTTGGGATCAAGCCCCACATTGGGCTCTCTCCTCGGCAGGGAACCTGCTTCTGCCTCTCTCTCTCTCTCTGCCTACTTGCGATCTCTGTCTGTCAAATAAATAAATAAAATCTTAGAAGCAAAAGGCAATACACCTCAGGTGAAAGAATGGATGACTGGATTAATGGCTGTGCATCAGGGAGACGGCTGTGTCCCATCTCCCCTGCTCTAGGGAAGCCCCGGACGTAGACCCATGCACTCAAGTTGAAGGACCATTCAGACTGGCCCCTTCCCACCAAACCTGGAGGTTGTAAGCCAGGGGCGGGAAGGAGGAGCAGCCGCCTCTCGTGGGGCTGGAACAAGCTCTCTGGAGTCTCGGAAAAGAGGTCCAAGTTTAAAGTCTTTGAAACCACTCACAAAAACCACAGCATAAAGCATACAGGCGGTTTGAATTTCTACCCTGTGGGACCCGGGACCAGTGCTTACTCACTTTTAGTCCTGCTTTCTCTCGCTTGAAAAGGAGGAATAAGAACACCCTGAACTCTTACCATCCGCATGTTTACCATGAAATGCAAGAGCCATTCTCCAAAGGGCAGAGCTGCTCTAAACAGAATGACCACAAATGCTGCTTCACTCCAAAGAGTTCCAGTTCTTGGTATTATCCCAACGTGATTATCAACAGACCCCCTTTCCCTCACAACAACTGTCCCAACTTGGTCATGCATTCTATGGTCGTCCAGGTTTTGAGGACTTCTCATGGACGTGGCAGAGACCAAGCGACAGTGCATGCCTGCCCCTGGCTGGGACACTGTAGAGAAAACCATCATCATCTCAGACCTGCACCCTTAGTCCCTTAATATTACTGGCAGTCATCGTGTATCTTTAATGTATCTGCTTACTGTTTATTTTCAGTGTAGAAGGAAAAGGTAGTTGGTATGTAATACTGCATAGTGTTGTGTATCAAGCACAAAATACCCACTGTGTTTAGGAATGAGACGATTGGTGTTCTGAATGCTTTATATAATACAGAAATCTGTGATGAATGTATTGATACTTAAAATGTTCAGTGATATTTGGAGCAAGGTGACTGTAATTTTTGGATAAGACGGGAGCTCACGCTAATGTTTTATATTTAAAATAACGACATACAGTCTCATTTCACAAGTCCTCTCTCGGGCACATTTTCAGGAGCAAAGTAAATTGACAATGAGGGATACTGACCTCACTGGGCTGTGACAACTAAATAGACCACACCCCTCCCCTGAAAATGAAAACGTTATGTAGAGAGGACAACTTTCAGGGCCCCCTGGCGGTGTGCGAGAATGCTCACCTACTTTATTTCGTTTTTCAGTTCTCATTTAGGCTGGGTGACACACGTTTAATCTCGCATGGAGGGAGTGAGCCTTCCCTCAGACTGTGACAGGAAATTGTGGGGTGCTACTGGCCTGCCAGGGGACTGAGTCCTTAGTCGCCAATTCACGCAGTCAGGTCCAGGGCTTCCCTTGGCCCCTGCATGGGGTTGCTTAAACCACCCTGCTGGCTCCCTGTTGCTGCTGGGCCCCACCCGGCGTGCAGGAGATGCCCGGCCCAGCCACTGAGCACCCCTGAGTCCACCCCCCTGTCCCAGTCTCCAAGTGCTGCTGTAACAAAATCATCACCAACAACATGAATGGGTTACCTTACAGTTCTGGACGTCAGCAGGACAAACTAGGTCCGAGGAGCTAAAACGGAACATGTCAGCAGGGCTAGTTCGTTCTGGAAGCACAATGGGAGAACCTGTGTCCGTGCTTCAGCCACCTCTGGAGGCCAGCTACATGCCTGGACCCCCCGGCGCTTTCCTCCAGCTCCCAAGCCCCCAGTGTGACATCATCACACCGCTAGTGATCTAGCTCACCTGCCTCCCTCTTGGGAACCTCTGGTGGTTCCACTGCACCCACCTGGCTACTCCAGGCTCATTTTCCCCATCTCAGGATCCGGCACTTAAGCCCAACCTTGAAGTCCCCTCTGCTGTGGAAGGTAACATATGGGCACAGATTCTGGAGTTAGCGAGGGGACATTTCAAGAGGGGCCGTCATTTAGCCTAGCACACAATGCTGAGTTCTTCCCTCCCTGGGGCCTCACCGCCATCCAGACTCTCCCAGAAAGTATGGCACTGCCCCGTCAGCTCGGAGACCCCCCACCCCTCTCCCTGTTCATGTCCAGGAACTACCTTAGCTCTCGTCCTCCCCAACTCAGCCCAGGAGAATCTTTTTTTTTGAGTTTGGAGATGGGAGGAACACATGCCCAACCCCCACCCAGACATTTTGTTCAGATCCAGAATCTTCTAAGCTTCCCCCCATCAACAGGTGGGCTCTGGGAGCACAAAAATAAGTCATTTATAGGGTGTTTCTGCACTGTGGCCAGTTACCTCCTTTTCCCAAGATGATGAACACAAGTCAAGCATCTGATTAAAAGGGAGGTGTGGGGGCACCTGGGTGACTCAGTGCATTAAGCCTCTGCCTTTGGCTCAGGTCATGATCTCAGGGTCCTGGGATTGAGCCTAAATGGGGCACCCTGCTCAGCGAGGAGCCTGCTTCTCCCTCTCGCTCTGCCTGCCTCTCTGCCTACTTGTGCTCTGTCTCTCTTTGTCAAATAAATAAATAAAATCTTAAAAAAAAATAAAAGAAGGGAGGTGAAGGAGAGAATATGAAAAAAGTCTGTAAATTAATACCTCCAAGTCTCACCCAGTCACATTCGCAAAAGATTATAGACCCATGTGAGGGATATACACAGAGCCGTGTCAGGGAGGGGTCCCAGAGGAAATCAGCCTGAAGTCTGGCTCTCCCCACACCACCTCTCTGGCTGGTGACTTCTCCCTCTTCTTTCCACCGCAGCCACCAGCTTGCGTGGCTCTGAAAGCACTCTGTCTCCCCTTCAAAAGAGTGGCCCTAATCTTCGCAGAACCTTTGCCTGTGCTTTTGTCAGGACCCCTAAGACAGGCTGGCATGTTTACAAAGCTGTGCTCATCACCACAACAGACAAAAGGAAACAGGTACACAAAATACAAACAACATAACCATGATCGTGACTCCTGGCAAGTGTCTGACCATGGTCATACCCTCTGGCCCAAGAGGCGGTTAGAGCCAGCTAAGAAGAATGTCCGGCTTTCTCTCTCTACTGCCATCCCCGCTGTCACTTACCCCTAGCCTTACCTTTCACTCCAACACAGGTGTCACATTATCGTCTGACACAAGACAGCAAACCCGGTATTTCTTCTTTCTGGTTCCCGTTAAATAGAAGCCCACATCCCCACATCTGCCATCCAGCATCCCACTCAGCCCTGGTTCCTCGGGGCTGTTCCTGAGCACAGCAGCCTGGAGAATGGCAAAGGACCAGGAATGAGAACCATGAGTCCAAGAATGATCTCAGCCTTCGAATCATAGGTTATGAGCCCCACCTGTGGACAACTATAGATGCTTCACACAGGTAACGATGACCCCCTAACACCAACATACACATGTAAGCACATCTCAGGAATTATAATTGTATTTTCTCTATGTAATTACACACTGATAGAACAGGAAGGTAACCTTTCCAAGGGAGCAAGTATGGAATTTTAAGGGAGAAAGAATACTTTTTTTTTTTTTTAAAGAGAAATACAGAAGTAACCCAATTCAAAAATGGGCAAAGGACTTGATAAACTTTTCCCCACAAAAGATAGGCAAATGGCCAATAAGCATGTGAAAAGATGCTCCACATTATTAGTCTAGGAAAATGCAAATCAAAACTACAATGAGATACTACTAGGTCCTCACTCAGACCTGCTAGGACAAGTATAATTAAAACACACACACACACACACACACACACACACACACACACACACACACACAGAGTAACAAGTGTCAGTGAGAATGTGGATAAATTCAAATCTTCCCATGTTTCTGGTGGACATGTAAAATGGTACAGCAACCGAAGAATACGGTTTGGCAGCTGCTCAAAAAGTTAAACAAAGAATGATCACAGCATTTCCACTTCTAGGTATGCACACAAAAGACGTGAAAATATAGGCCTGCACAAAAATCTGCCCACGAAAGTTCATAGCATTATTCGTAACAGTCAAAACATGGAAACAATCCAAACAGCCATTAGTAACAGCATAATTTGAACAAATGTCCAAATGTTCTTAGCCCTATGGACAAAAACTAAAAAGTAGTGCGGCGCCTGGGTGGCTCGATCAGTTAAGCGTCTCCCTCTGGCTCAGGTCATGATCCCAGCGTCCTAGGACCGAGTCCCACATCAGGCTCCCTGCTCAGCAGTGAGTTTGCTTCTCCCTCTCTCTCTTCCCCTCTCCCGCCTTGTGCTCACTCTCTTTTGCTTGCTCACTCTCTCAAGTAAATAAATAAAATCTTTAAAAGAAAAAAAACCCTAAAAAATCAAAACAATCCAAACATGCATCAGCGAATAAAGAAACTAGAATAAGCATCACATGGAACATTACTCACCCTTCAAAAGGAATGAACTACTGATGAGTGCTGCAAGGTGATCAAACCGTGGGAACTTGCTCAATGAAAGCCAGACACAAAAGGTCACATACTGTATGATTTCATTTATATGAAATATCCGGAAGAGGTAAACCCACAGAGACAGAAGGCAGGTGGGGGATTGGAAGAGGCTGAGCATGACTGCTTAATGGGTACAGAGTTCTCTTTGGGGGTGATGAAAATGTTTTGAAACTAGATAGAAGTACAGATCGATTATTATGAATGTACTAAATGCTACTCAACTGTACTCTTTAAAAGTGTTAATGTCATGCTATTTGAATTTCACCTCATTTTTAAAAAAGATTTTATTTATTTGTCAGAGAGAAAGAGAGAGCACAAACAGGGGGAAAGGGAGAGGGAGACGCAGGCTCCCCGCTACGCAGGGAGCCCAACACAAGACTTGACCCCAGGACCCTGCATAGTATTTCCTGACTTCTCTAATAGGTGGATGATTTTTTATGCTATTTTGTATTTTTAAGTCAAATTTCCCATGATCCTGGTTTGAAATGACTGAAGCCAGAATGAAATTGGGAGGACTTTTTTTTAATGAACAGAGGAAATAAAAATTACGCCACTGCAACCATGAGATAAATCCTTATATATGTTTTCTTAAACCGAAGATGTATTTACTGCCCCCCTCCCATATTATTATCACTACTTTGCTGATACAATGAAAACCTGCCCCAAGGAAGACCATGTGTTGTTTGTGCCCATTGGGCATATAAAGTGACTCACATTTCTGTCACCTGCCCCAAAAGAATGTGTGCCGTGTGTTTTACCTTCCCCCCGAGGGTCAATTCCATGATGAGGCTTGATATCCCAGAGTAAATCTTGAAGATGTTGCCTGCTTATTTGGATAAAAATTGTCTCTTTTAATCTTTTGCTCACAGGACACAAAATAATTAAAAATAGCATGTTGTGAGTACAATTACCACAACTTGGATCTTGCAAAAAAATATGAAAGGAAGCTCTCAATTTTCTTACTGGTGTACATTTTAATGGCTAATATTTCAGTAATAATATCTGGCACCTCATAATACTGCTCCAAGATATTCATATGTCATAAATAATATCTCATTTTATTCCCACAATAACCCCATGATGTAGGTGGTACAAATATGATGAGTGTCACATTACAGATGAGGAAACCAATGCTCAAAGGGAATTTAAGTTACATGCCACTAGTGAAATGACCAGTAGGTAGTAAATCCCAAGTCAGGCTCTGGTCCTCTTACTCCTCCTTTTGTATTTCTTTATCCTTTTTAGGAAAAAAAAAAAAAAAAAGAGGTGAGGGGCAGTGCCTGGGTGGCTCTATCGGTTAAGCGTCTGTCTTCATTCGGCTCAGGTCATGATCTCAGGGTCCTGGGATGGAGCCCCACGTTGGGCTCTTGCTCAGTGGGGAGCCTGCTTCTCCCTCTCCTTCTGCCCCATCCCCTGCTCATGTTCCTGCTCTCTCTCTCTCTCAAATAAACAAAATCTTTTTTTTTTTTTTAATCTCTTCCTCCCTCTTTTGCTTTTTTTCCCCAGGCCATAAACAGTCCCATTGGAATTTGGCAATAAACAAGTAAACAGGTGAAGTCTGATGAAATCATTAGGGTTTTTATAGCATATTCAGGAGGCCGGTAAAGTTACTCTTCTTTGATTTTATATCTTTATGCTATCTTCCCCCCAAGTATTCTTGCTGGTCATTTCTAAAAACATTTTAAAGAATAAAATGCAAGACAGCTGAGGGTTTTCCAGGATTGCACAAATAATCTGGACTATTTAAACATAACTCTATTTTTCTTTAGAACCCCATAGTCATTTCATTCCACTGCGAGATTCGGGACGTCTGATAATAAAAGCCTGTGGTAAAATGATTCATCATCTACTATTAGTGATTTGGGATAAAATCCTCTAACAAAAACTAGACCTATGCAGTTGTCATGAGTTTTGGGCAAAATTATACTCGCTTCATCTAGTCAGAATATGTGTTCTTATTTTTGTAAAACTGGCTCAGTTTCATGACTAAATACTTTCAAAGTGAACACTCAGTCCCCCAAATTCTGTAAGCCCATTATAATTACAGAGTTGAGAGCCAGGCCCCAAAAAACAGGTGGTTCTGAATAACCAAAGGTCTAAGTTCCAAGAACCAAGGATATTTCATGAATTTTGAGTTTTTATTCTTTTAAAGATTTTATCTATTGATTCATTTTAGAGACAGAGCATGTGCGTGCCCATCCAGGCAAGTGGGGGGTGGGGGGAGAGGATGAAGGAAGGGGAGAGAATCTCAAGCAGACTCTGCTGTGCGTGGAGCCAGATGTGGGGCTGGATCTCACGACCCTGAGCTCATGACCTGAGCTGAAATCAAGAGTCAGCTACTCAACTGGCTGAGCCACCCAGGTGCCCCAATTTTGAGCTTTTACATACGAAGTTACATCTATGAATAGTTCATTTGTAATGAATCTGAGACATCTATGTACCAAGAAAGATTACCATGAGACAGTAAGTTGATACATTTCCCTAAAAAGCGTAACATTTTTGTTAATATCATAAGTCACTGTAACGATTCTGTAAGTCTTTCTGGGCTATTAAAAAGTCTGCAACCCCATCTTACTACTTGTAAGTTCTACTGATTGGTAACCTGATCTGGGAACAGAAAAGATCTAGCATTACCGAGTACTTATGACGTACTAGATTCTATCCTAGACCATCCTAGATATATAATTTCACTAAACTCTCATCAAAATGTTGGGAAGGTTATCACCTCCTTTTTATTATTATTTTTTTTATTTTTTTTAATTTTTTATTTATTTGCCAGAGAGAGAGAGTGTAAGTACACACAAGCAGGCAGAGAGGCAAGCAGAGGCAGCGAGAGAAGCAGGCTCCCTGCCAAGCAAGGAACCCGATGCGGGACTCGATCCCAGGACCTTGGGATCATGACCTGAGCCGAAGGCAGCGGCTTAACCCACTGAGCCACCCAGGCGTCCCTATCACCTCCTTTTTAAAGCTGAAGACACTGAAGCTGAGAGAGTTTAAGGAAATGGTCTGAGGTTCCAGAATTAATGGGTCAAGCTAGGGCTCAAACCCACGGAATTTTCGCTCCAGGGGCAAGGCTTCCAAACCCAAGTTCATGAGTTAACTGAGGAACCTAGGATCCTGACAACCAACAAGCCTCCTGGGTGATAGGAATACAAAGCCAGATCCAAGCCTGTTCCTCTAACAAGTATTTTTCCAGCCCCTGCTAGGTGCTCTGTGAAGAGTGAATTAGCAGACACGGTCCCTGCCTTCATACTCTAGAGATGAGGTAAGCAACCTCTAGAGCCAGTGTGACTCAGTGACTCAAAAGAACTCCATAAGTGGCCATGATAACACGACACAGGAATAAGGACCTTCTGGTTCCCAAGCAGACTCACAGATTGAGGGGGAGGAGGTGAAAAGAAATAAATCTTGTAACTGTGTCAAATGTAGTAAGTCTAACACGAGACCTTCGATTGATTTAACAAGCATTTGCTGGAACACCCAACGGAGTCCAAGGCACCAAGCTAAGCCTTCCTTTTCACAAGGTGTTCCAAAATTTCACGCATCTCTAGTTTCCCACCTACAGGCATCTCCGCAGAGAAGGTTGAGCTTCCACTGAAAGATCACCAGCACTTCTTAAAGATCTCATTGATTATCATAAAAGTGGTATATGGTGCTAAGAGTCTCTTCCATGTGGGGAAACTGGTCAAACCCGAGGATGCAAGGGCAGGGCATTCCAGACCATATGACATGCAGGCAATGACCAGAGAATTGAAGCATTCAGGTCGTGTCTCCCTCCAATGCATCCAACTGTGGAAACTCAATCAGGTCCAGAAATGAATCAATTTCCTTTGCCTGTGTCCTTAAATTTGATGAATAGAGCCTTTGCTTAGAGCTACTGAAGCTGCTATTCATCTCAGTTAGTTGCTAAATAAAACGTTGTTCTTGGATGTAATTCTGGTGAATATGACTTTGGAGATTTTTCATTTAACTATGTAAGTCCAAATTATTCCCCGAGTGATTCTACATTTGAGCTATTTTTGTTCCACATGCTTCATATTTTTTTCCACGTTAAACACTGGGAATGTAGGGAGACCAGGTTTTCTTGTTGACGGTAAAGATGATCAACAGGTACAAGTGCCAATTTTTGTGATGAACAGCTGAAGTCATCACTGTTGAGAATTACTTTTCAATTCAGTGAGAATGGATAATTGGGAAAGAGTTTTGGACCTCTAGAAATACAAAATTTGAAGTAATGAAGAAAGACAACATTTAAATAAACAAACAAGCTGTATCTGATGAGAGTAGTGGCGGTTCTGACTTGAAGTAAGAGGCTAGTTGAACTTCACAGAACAGTTCATAACGCTGCCGCCTTCTGCGGTTAAGGCTTGCCCAGTCATATAACTAGTAGTGGTAGAATGTAATTGGACTGTGAGTCCTTTTTTCCTTTAAAATTCTTATTTTTATCTGAGAGAAGCATGCTCATCGTTCACAAGGTCAGAAAGTAATAAGGAAAAGGGTTCTTACAGAAAAACCCTACTGGTCCCTAACTTACCCCTTCACCACACCTCTGGTCTCTGTCTTCAGAGTCTACCACTTTAAGCTGTCATTTCCAGCATTTATACATCTTTTTCTATATCATATATTTTTATTTGTAAATTTTTATTATGAAAAATTATAAAAAGTATATATATGCATATAAAGGTATATAAAATTCTGTATGTATATCTATCTATCTATATCTCCATGTAGTTACACTCATATTTTTGATGAATTCTTTAACAAGTTAAAACCATCACGATACCTCAGTCCTAAATACTATATGTAAATTACGCTATCTTTCCTTCCTCTTTTAGACATTATCATGCGTCTTTATGTTTATGGGAATTGAGGATTGAGGTGTTTTGTTTTGTTTTGCTTTACATCACCAACCATCTGTTTCACTTCCCCCCTCCTCCCAGTATCATTATAGTACAATTTTGGGTTAAATATATTCAATGTTGTATACTCTTTGTTTTTACTGAAATTAATAATTGCCTTGATGTTTTTCATTTGCTTACTGCCTTTGCTTGGTTTTTTATTAATTTTTCCCATACCATCAGCAGCCTTTTAAAACACTTCAAACAGACCAATTTCAATGATATATACACATAAGTGTATATATTAAAGAAACCTATGTATATATATATACACACACATATATATGTATGTGTATGTGTGTGTGTGTGTGTATATATATCCTAGAAAACTACATATATCCTAGAAAAAAAATATATATAGGAGATATATATAGATAGATAGATAGACATCTATCTATCTATCTATCTATATCATAGAAAACTCTCCCCTTGGCGGCCATCCTGGCCATCCTTGAACTGCCTTTGCCTATCTGCAAGTTTAGATTCCTTGTCTCCTGATTCTCGCGCTCCGTACACGCCCTTGTTTTGGCAGAACACTGCCTCTAATAGGTTCAAGAGGAGAAAAGGGAGCATAAGGGACTACGTCTATCTCTTGATGCACGCTGTTCCAGTCGGGACTGGTTTCCCTCCTCACCTGTTGTGCAGCTGTCATCTGGCATTCTGTTCCCAGTTATGCTAGGATTGCTGTCACCATGCTCCTGTGTTCCAGCTCCGCACACCGTATACTGTATCTTCCTCTTTCATGGCTTATTTACTCCCTTGCCTTGGGAGGGCACAATCTCCAGGAGCTGCCTGAGAAAGGGTGCCCAGAAGGTAAAGATTTTTCGAGCGTTCACATCTGAAAATGTTTTTATTCTACACTTGATTGATATTTCAGCTGGCAACGCATTCTAGGCTGGAAATAACTTTGCTTCAGAATTTGGAGTCATTCCTCTATTGCCTTCTGGCTTCCTGTGAAACAGTTGAGAAATGTGAATTCTGATTCCTGCACCTTTGTATATGACTCTTCCCCCCACCCCTTTTTTTTTTTTTTAACTTGAAGACTCTTCCTCCTATTTTGACATTTTAAAATGACACACTTTCCTGTGGATCACCTGGGTTCATGGTGCTGGATATCTACTGGCTCCTTCAGTTGGGATGTATGTTCTTCAGTTCTGGGAAACGTCTTAAAACTTAAAAAAAAATGGTTTTGATGATTTTTCCCCTTTCTTTTTCTATATTTTCTCTCCTTTTACTGAAACGTCTATACTTGTTGCCTAATTTTACTGTCTTTAATCTTTTAGCATCCATTTACCTTTTTTTTTCTCTGTTTCCCGGAAAATTTATTCAACTTTCTTTTTCAATGTTTCTAATCCCAACCCTGTTATCTCTTGTTATTATGCTTTTAGTTTCTGAAAATTATTCCTTGTTCTTTGGAAGTCCTTGGGTTTTCATTTTATTGTTTTTCTGTTTGTTTGTTTCACTTTTTGTTTTATTCTTTTGATCAATTATTCTTTGGTATTTCTTCCCTAAATGCAGTACCTTCCCTTAAGTCTCTGAGGATAGTCATGATTTGGGGCGTACTTTGTTGCCGTTTTCTTCCCTCTGCACTGCTTCTAATGTCTCCAAGTTGCTTTTCTCCCCGTGGGTTGATTTTAGCTTCTATCTTCTGAGTTAGCAACATCCCTCAGATGTTTGGCAATCCTTGGCTGTCTGCTTATGTTTAACATGGGGAACCCAAAAGCTGATTGGAAGTTTTGAGATGTTTGGTTTGGGCTTATCCACGTTGAGCTTCACCGTTGAATGATCTGGTTTACTGTGTGTTGGGGGGACTCCTGATTTCCATAGCTGTAGGTGTTTCCTTTAGGGCCAGTCAGTTTCCAGCTGGAATACTTGTCTTTCTCTCTGTCTTAGAACATAAAAGACTGGCTTCCTGTATACAGAGAGCTAAAGAGCAGAAAAGGCTGAGAGGAAGTGCAAAAACATTTGCTTAATTTTGCTGTTTTCATATGGTAGCCCCCTTCCCCGCCCTCTTGCTTAGCACCGCCCGGCAGCTCCCAGTCCAGACCTCACAGGGACTAAACCTCCAGGGCTCTGCCAGGCTGGAAAGGGGCTGATGCCCAGCATGAAGAGGGCAGCGACGAGGGGTCTGCTCACTGCCATAACAACTCATCAGGCCTCCTGATTTTGCTCTGCATTCCAGTTCTCCCCCTCTGGTTCCAGAAGCCCCCTGTGCTGCCAGTTCTTAGCCTCTGAGCATTGTGCAGAGAAGGGAGCTTGTGTCTCAGCCTGCCCAGCTCCAGGTTGAGAGTCTGGTTTCCTGCATTTGCTAAGATGCCTCCTGTCCATCTGCTTTGCAGTTTACACAATGTTATTATCTCCTTGCAGCGCCCCTGCCCCTGGCAAGTTTGTCTTTTATTTTAAATCTCTTTACTGTAGTTTTCATAGGGCTTCAGGAGGCAGCAAAATTAGACAAGTGTGTTCAATCTCTCATGTCATCTAGAAAGCTCTGTTACTTTTTTTCCTACTCCATTATAAATATTTGTGCTAACTGTGTAAAGTGTGTAATCCAAGATTATATGATAAAGATAACTGTGATTCTTGTATGAATAACCGTCTTCATGAGCTAGAGTAACAGTATCAGATAAAACCATGAAGGAAGGACCAGAGGTTGTGAGTTTTAAAAGCAAGCAATGGTTGAAAAGGAGGAAGGAAGAGAAAGAATTTTAATGTATTACACATGATGTTTTAAGTTCCAACTTCCAACGGGGAAAATAGAAATGACTAGCTAAAAAAAAGATAAACGCAGACTAAATCCCCCTTAACCACTAAGGAGAGAGGAAGCTCCAGGAAAAAACCTGACAACTGATCAATGTTACCTTATGGAGTAGTTGATATAAACAAGCCCTAATCAGTCCCCGTTCATGTATTTTACGTTAAAAAACAAAAGTCTTTATTACAATATTGGAATATTATAAAACTGCAATATTGAATTACAATATTGAAATAAAGTCACTATTATAATATTGAAATCTATAGCCCTGTGGTTAGCACGGATGTCTCCTCATGAGGACAACTGAAGGAAGACGGGCCATCAAAGCAACGACTTTTTCAGTGCTTGTTCATTAAGATAGTAGGAATTTGTGTTGAAAGTGCCAAACAACTGGTATCTCCTGTGATAGGTCACATTTCCTCTCACGTCTCCCCCTAAGTTTGGCAAAGACACCTGTTAGAAAGTCAGTGTCAGACACCTGGGCCACAGGGCCTGCCAAATGGAATCTCTAGAAGAATTTGGGCAAGTGGAAAGAGTTTATGAAAAATTGTCAAATATAATGGTCTTAATACTCAAAATTTAAGGAAAAAAAAACCCTTGGGCACTTGGGCAGCTCAGTCAGTTATGGGTCAGAGTCTTGATTTCAGTTCGGGTCATGGTCTTGGGGTCATGGGATCGAGCCCCACGTCAGACTCTGCCCACAGCGGGGAGTCTGCTTGGGATTCTCTCTCCCTCTGCCCCTCCCACTACTCACAGTCTCTCTCTCAAATAAATAAATTAATCTTTAAAAAGAAAGGAAGGAAAAAAAATAAAAATAAAAATAAAAAGAAAGGAAGGAAGGAAAACAACCTCAATGTATTCAGTGCATTGCTGGGGGCAAAGAGGATAAAGGGGAAGCCGTAGGGAATGACATTCTCCCTTCAGAGAGATGAAGCCCGTGCCAGGCATGATGGAGAGATCTTTCCCTGCTGGTCAGCTGCCTGGGCTTTTCCCAAGGTGGATGACATGGAGACTGCAGTTGGGGCTCAAAGCGCCACCTAGACAAGCAAGCTGTGTTCTGCAGCACTACCCTCCTTCCCCTCATAAGGCTTCCTCCCCTCTAAAAGCCCCCCACCAGCACCTGTCAGTCACAGGAAGGGCTGGTTCTTCACACTTCGTCTGGACATGGTTTGCCTCATCGGAAGCAATATCTTCACTTTGGTTTGCTTTTATTTCTTCCCATGGACTATACTTATCTTACAAAGACGAACTAAAGAACACTGGAAAACATTTTTTTGACGATACTCTGGCTGACTGAGTCAAATCACTTCTGATTCATTTGACATCTTAAACCAAAATATATTCACCATCTGATGTTAGCTTATTCAGTATGAAATTTCCTTCATTTATCCAAAGAATAATCTCTTAAAAAAAATCTCTCTGATGTCTGGTTGGGAGATATCATTTCCTCTTTCCCTTATGCCACAGGGAAAATGGTCACTAATTACATTTTAAGATGTAACCTATCTCTTATGCCACTAAGATTAGTACATGCAAGCCTGTAGGAGGGGGATAGGATTCTTCATAAAGGGCTCCTGACTCAGCCAAGTTCTGCCCATGAAACTTGATATAGATCTGGTATCCTGGCTTTACTTCTCCAACCAACATGATCTTGTTCATTCTTTTGTTCATTTTTGCTAAGATGTGCATCTCTTGTTCATTTTGCTAAGACCTGAGGTCTCTCTGGGTTTGACCTCATCACCTCAGCCTATTCCCAACCCAACAATTGCGATTTGAATCATTTTGTGGCCCCATTCCTGTTATCCTCAGTATGACCTCTGAATTTCCACCATTACAGTGGACCTAGCAGATGGAAATTGGACTCAAAAGGAAATGGCCTTGAAATTACTTATATGGACACTGGGCTACTGCATTCCAACAGGCTTCGTTTGTAGGGCATATTCCTGTGGTTGGGGGTGCTGTATAACCTTGTATTGATCAGATCTTTTGATTGCAGGCAACAGAATTTATGTTAGTTTAAGCAGAGAAGAGTTTATTAAGAGGTATAAAGTAGTTTATAGAATTTCTGGAAAGGTTAGAGAACTGGGCTTGCTGGTGGCTCAGCCACTTTCAAAGCAGCCAGGGGAAATGGCCAACCGCTCTACTGGATTGTTCTAGTGAAACTTCCCTACTACCGCCATCGACCACACCCCGGACACACCAGGGACAGACTCCAAGGATGGACTCCAGCACAGGTGAACCAGAAAATCCAGGAGTCTTACTCCTGGCACTTGCCAGATCTGAGCTCTCTCTGCAGGGACTACAACTCACGTTTGTCATCTCTGCCCTTAATCCTAAAAGGCACGTCTTGTTGGCAAACGCCAGGTCACATGTGGACACTCGCCACAAGGAATTCTTGGGGAATGCAGTTTCAGCATTCCAGTCTTCACAGCACCAGAAGGAAAAGTGACAGGGATGCTAGCGAGGAAGAGAGTGAGGCATTTAAGTTATCCTGCCCTGAAGGGCAGGAATTCCCAACATCACTCAGCTGGGATGAAGACGCTCCCACCCTGGGGCCTGGGCTGCAGCAGGAGGGGTGCTCCTAGGTGGTGGAGGGCAGTGTCTGGCCAGGCAGACAGGTTGGGGCATAGCTAAGGAGCTAGTAGAGCAGGAAATTCACTAGAGTGGGTGGTGTGCACCCCAGGGCCCCTGAGAAAGCCGAGACAGGCACATCTAGGAGCCACCACACAGGACCCCTTGCCGCCGTGGAGCATAGTGTTGTTGGTGGGGGGGGGGGGCGGGTGCTGGTGTCCAGTTTCCCCTGAGGAAGGGTCTGTGACCATGCCAGGCTGGTGATACTGAGACCAGAGGACAGAAACAGCCCTTCCTATAAGACAGTCTCTCCCTACTACCTAACCTGGGAAGGCTGGCATATTCTTTTAGCAAGAAGTGAACAGGGGCGCCTGGGGGGCTGCGGGTTAAGCATCCACCTTCGGCTCGTGTCATGAGCCTGGGGTCCTGGAATGGAGCCTGCCATGGGGCTCCCTGATCAGCCGGGAGTCTGCCTCTCCCCCCGCCCCCTTCCTCTCCCTGCCCCTCCCCCTGCCCGTGCTCTCCCTCTCTCTCTCTCTCAAATAAATAAAATCTTTTTTTTTTTTAAAGTAAGAAAGTTGAACAGGTTTCCTGACACAGAGTCTATCTCTCCGCCTGAGGAATAATGGAAGACTGCGCAGAAACGGCACAGGATTCCTTGAAACCAATCAGCTCTGATATGATCATCACAGACCCAAGGCTGTGACAGGGTGTACCTGTTATCAATTGCTACAGGACACATGACCCCCCCAAAACTTGGTGTCTTCAAACAATGACAACTCACCGCGGTCTCACACGACCAGCTGGGCAGCACCATGGCGGGTTTGCGCTGCGCCTGCGCACAAGCTGCGGGTGCCGAGGCTGGGGGGCGGGGCTGGAGCTCTCCGCTGGCTCCGCCCCCTCCCCCCACCCCGCCCAACCCGGCCCTTGGTTCTGGTGGTGGTGCCTGATTCTGCCCCACTGGCCGCTCAGTGTCCTGTGGCAGCGTCTCTCGGTGCCCCCAGACAGGAGGGCAGAAGTGCAAGGCCACTTGAGCCCAAGCCTCGGGGGACCACCTCACTTCCACCACAATCCGCTGGAGAAAGCAAACAAGGCCAGCCCACCTTCAGGAGATGCAGAAATGGACCCCGTGCCTGGAGGAGCTGAGCAGCTGAGGGCCATTATGGACCGGGATGGGGGCTGGGATTTGTCGTCATTAAACCATCTGCCACACGTGGGTTAGTTAAACTGACCTGTTTCGGCATTCAGTGCCAGTACAGAAATTCCACCCTCCTCCTACCAAGGCAAACACACCCATCAGTATGATTACTGATGTCCCACTGGTTGGTAAGGAGTTCAGAAGACTGGAAATACCATTTTTGTAATAATTGCCATGGAAGACAGGAATCTTAGTGACCTCCGAGGATGGAATTAACCACCTCCTTGGTTTCTTATGAACTGGAGCTTAGAAGCCATCCACTCCTAGCAGGAAAGTCACGGAAAAAAAGCCCCTCCAAGTCACGAGAGTCTAGAACTCGAGCACTTCCATCAAGCCCTGAGGCACTTTATTGGGTCCTGTTATTGAAAATGTCATCATGTCCAAGTTTCTCTGCCACGTTCCCTCGGTGAATAGAAACTTAAGAGGCTCTTCAGAATCATTCCCAACAGCTTCCCATGTGCCCTTGGTAGAAAGAGAGTTAAAGAGCCTCCTTCTCCCGGATTTCAAACTTTTCATCTGGGCTGACTCCAGCAGACGGGCTGACTCCAGCAGACAGGCTGACTGTGGCCCCAAGTGCTGGGACATCGTCGATGGGGTCAGCCAGGGACTCAGAGCAGCTGTGGAGGTGGGGGACACCCGGCCCTGCCCTGTGGTGGCAGAGCCAGCCCAGCACTGACTCCTAGTCCAGACCTCACACTCTTATCTGTCAAACCCCAGGCAAAGATGAAAGGCTTTCCTGCTGTGATATGGGAAGACTCCAGGAGCCAGGCAGATGGGACAGGGCGTTTCCGCCAGCCACAGGCCACATTCCTCCCTCGGCCTGGCTGGCTGGCGGTGGCACCACGGGGGGCACAGAAGGCTGGCCAGGGGCTGGTGTGGCCCTGTGAGCAGGTGGGGACCCAGAGGGCTCACCTGAGAGACGGGTGAGGCTCCAGAGACTTCCCAGTTAGGCCCGGGGTCTTCTTCCTGCTCCCTGCTCCCTTCTCCAATTCCGTTTTCAGTTGCTACATTTGGAAACTACGGTGTGATGTTGACAAGATTTGAACATCTCGTCTTTTGAAAAAAAATTTTTTTCTTATATTGCAGGAGAGACGATACTTACTGCTTTTTCATTTCCGCAACCATCTCACATTTTCCAAAAACGTTTTCAACATAAACTTACATTATCAGAAAAGACATCCCAGAACATTGTGTTAACTGAATTCAATGGAAAAAAAATAAATAGAAGGCAAAGTTAGATGAGCAGAAGAACCAAAAGGCTGAAAGGAAAAACACCAATACATTAAAAGTATTTATACTAGGGGGATTGGGACTTTTGAAAAATCTTTTTTTCCTTCATTTTCCTGAAGCATAATAACCTTTTATATTTTTTTACATACAAGAAAAATTAATCTGCTCAAAATTATTTGTTAGAGTAGGCCCATAGTGAGAGCCCCATGTTTAAGGAGTAATTAAGAATTTTGTTTTCACTCCTAAGATAATGCATGAGCATGTTTGTTTGGATTGACATGAAAACAGTGGCCTGCAGTTTATCTTCTATTTGACTCTAATTTTATGGCCACGGATTAGCCCTATGACAGTGAGTACAGGCCAGATTTACAATATCGGTGTCTTTGCTCTCCCAGGAAAGCACGTTAAACTGCCACTCCGGTACCGGGGGCTTCATCACCCTGAAAGCTGTCTGCCCTTCAGACCTACCTTCCAACAAGAGCAAACAAACAAACAAACAGAGCAAGAGGAGAAGAAAATTTTCTGTAACAATTTCAAATATGTACCATCGGCTTGCTTTCTTGATCAGTGCTCTTGACCAGGAATCCTCACAGGGACTGGCTTATCAGCCGATGGAGAACGATACCAGAGGAGGAATCCACACAGATGTTGGTAGCCGGTGGCCTGCACTGAGAGCACAAAATGATAAGAATGACAGTGTTTAAAAGAGCTGGAACTTTTTGAAACGGAGGAGTACATGGATTTTGTCAATCTGATGTTTTAACGAGGAGATCGATACTGCCATTTTTACTTTGCCAACTTTTTTTTTTTTTTTTTTTTGGTGGGGGTGGGGGATGTGTCTGAGGACACCAATTATATCTCAGATGGCACCCAAGGAAAAATTGGCCTTTAGGCTCCTGCTGCTACCAGAGATTGGGTGTTTTTTGTAAAACAGTCAGGCTGGAAGTCTTTTCATGCCTCTTTAAAAATACAAATCATTTGAGCTTTCCCAAATTTCCAGTTTTTAAAGAAAAATCATTCAGGCAATTTCTGTCTCTAGGAATGCAACCGATGTAAATGTATTTGAAGGAGGACTTCTCTCTTCTACAATAGTGTGGTTTCCTTAAACACAGTAACTCGTTACCAGTAAATGAGTTAATTTGTATTTTCTTCTTCTTTTTTTTTTTTAATTTTGTTTACTTATTTGATAGAGAGAGACACAGTGAGAGAGGGAACACGAGCAGGGGGAGTGGGAGAGGGAGAAGCAGGCTTCCCACTGAGCAGGGAGCCTGATGTGGGGCTCCATCCCAGGACCCTGGGACCATGACCTGAGCTGAAGGCAGATGCTTAACAACTGAGCCACCCAGGCGCCCCTGTATTTTCTTCTTTAAATTAAGTCTCATATATAACATGATTCAGTTCCACAGAACATGTTTTGAAGTTCATAAATATGCTCATAGTAACTTCATAAAAGTCCCCTTGACTTTGGATTTATTATTTCAATTGGATCTGGTGAGGGCATTTGTATGCTTAGAAACCTCTTTGGTTTCTTTTTGTGTTTTAGTGCTTGGTGTTAATGGACTTTGTAACTGTTGCATAAAACACATCTATCAACAAAGGTTTAGGAACACACATTTATACCAGGACTGTTTAAAAGTTGGGAGCCTTGGTGAAGAGTAAGTAACAGAGAAGAGGAGAAAACACAAATCTACAGATCAACCAAATAACAGATGGTCTCTGGAGAATTTTGCAAAAGGTTGTCTGAACCATCAGGGTAGACCCACCCAGGACTCAGATCAATGCAGCACGAAGGAGGAATCATCTGAGCTGATTGTAGTGCCCTCTCACAAAAGGACTCTCCGTAATTTTTGGAATATAATCAATATTTAATCAATCTCTGACATCACTCTAAGTTGCAAGCACTATAATTCACTGGCTTGCCACTTCTCATGGTTTCCCAATTCTCATACCCAAAGCCAACCGGGCTTCCGTGTCCCCTTCACTAAACACTTCCGACTGCTGACTTGAAGTTAGAGATTTGTGAGGTTCTCGTCACGCTTGAAATTCACATTAGCAGGACTGATGAAGTTCCAGGTCCAGTTCAGCTCCTCAGTTTTATTTAACAGCATCTGCCTCACAGGCTTAAAAGTGGTAGTGTGTGCCAGGGGTGCCTGGGTGGCTCAGTGGGTTAAGGCCTCTGCCTTCAGCTCGGGTCGTGATCCCAGGGTCCTGGGATCGAGCCCTGCATCGGGCTCTCTGCCCGGCGGGGAGCCTGCTTCCCCCACCCTCTCTCTGCCTGCTTCTCTGCCTACTTGTGATCTCTGTCTGTCAGATAGATAAATGAAATCTTAAAAAAAAAAAAAAAAGTGGTAGTGTGTCCAAGGTGACTTGTCCACAGGAGGAACTGAGTGACCATGAGATTTCCCTTCTGCAATCTTTCTCACGGGGCAGAATGTCCCACCTCATACCCCCTGGCCCATTGACTGACCTGCAACAAATTTGACTTTAGATCGTTTAAGCCCTTCCTGTGTCCACATCTTACCTGAAGCTCCTTGTGGGCAGGAACCAGACATCCATGCATCTTTGCCTTTGTACCCCAGTGCCGACCATGGGGATGTGCCAACAAATGTCAGTGGTACTGCTTCTTCTCTGGTTGGTGAAGGAGCTCAGGGAGGGAGAGAAGGGGACGGGACACACCTGTTATTAAGAGTATTGGTCAGGGGCACCTGGGTGGCTCAGTGGGTTAAAGCTTCTGCCCTTGGCTTAGGTCATGGTCCCAGGGTTCTGGGATCGAGCCCCACATCAGGCTCTCTGCTCCGTGGGGAGCCTGCTTCCCCCCCTCTCTCTGCCTGCCTCTCTACCTACTTGTGATCTCTGTCTGTCAAATAAATAAAAAATAAAATCTTAAAAAAAAAAAAGAGTATTGGTCAGGCAAAAGGAGGTGGGTGGGAGGATGGGTGAAATAGGTGATGGGGAGGAAAGAGGGCATCCGTTGTGATGAGCCCAGGATGACGTATGAAGTGCTGAATCACTATATTGTAAACCTGCAACTAATATTATACTGCACATTAACTAACTGGAATTTAGATAAAAACTAAAAAAAAAAAAAAAAAGTGTTGGTCACTTTTGTTCAGGTTAGCAAATAAAAGCAAGGTTACTTTTTAATTCCTTGGAGACTTTGTCACGGTAAGTTTGGCAGGGCAGTCCCCAAAGGGGAAAATGCTTGGGAAAGTGACTAGCTCCAGAAAGATATGGTGTGCACACAAAGACAAGAACAGTAGGAGAACCCCAGGAACTTCACCCCAGTCCTGAGTTCCAGCCAGTAGACCCTACTGCCTTCTGATGAGCTAAGGTGACTCTTCCCGTCTTCATCGTTAACACTTGAAAGAAATGTCCAGGCAAAAACTCACCATTCATATAGCTAGCTATTGACAAAAGGCTTAGGCATTTATTTGCTGAGCACGAACTGAATTTAAGAAAGGTATTTGGCCAGTATCATTATAGTTTGAAGATAAAGTAATATCTGACTCAACTAAGATGTTATTCATATAAATGAGGAAAAAATTAACAGTGCACAAAAAACAAAGGGTTTTGGAAGACAATGAAATGTAGGTTTGAGAGCCACATTTATTTTAAAACTGGCAGAAATCTAAAATTTGCTTCTTATACACCAGGACAGAAGCTACATATGATAAAACTGTACTCTCTCATACTCCCAAATCATTAATAAATGGAACACAAGCAGTCCTTCTCAGTAATGAATGAAAACCAGAACAAAAGTGGTGAGCTATAACGGGATTATTCTTCCATGGTTTATTTGGATATTATAGAAGATAACTGTCAACAGATTAGCTACTCCCTCTTATAATTCCTATAGGCAATGTATTTGCATGAATTTAATATTAATCTTATATTTTATAATTTTAATTATATAATTTACACTATGAATGCTTCAAATGTCTTTTGAAACATGTGAAAGAGACTACAAAGGAATGTACACAAATGAAAGTACTTGTATTAGGTAGTGAGATTGATTATAAGTGACTGTTGGAAAGTTAATGACAGAATTTTCCCAAATTGGTAAAAGACATTAAGTCACAAGACTTATGAAGTCCTATGAATCCCAAGCAGGATAAATAAAAAGAAATCTACACCTAAGCAAATTCTAGTGAAACTGCTTAAAAAAACAAATATGGAGAGAAAATTACTAATATCACCAGGGTTTAAAAAACACAGACGGGGGGTACCTGGCTGGCTCAGTCAGTAGAGCATCTGCCTGTTGACTTCAGGGTTGTGAATTTGAGCCCCCATTGGGTGTAGAGATTACTTAAAAGTAAAATCTTAGAAAAGAAACACACATTATCTTTAAAGGGGTAACAATTAGAGTAAGAGTGGTTTTCTCATTAGACATACTGGAAGCTCTAAGTTAAAAGAAATGACACATTCATATTTCTGAAAAAACAACAACAACAACTAATTTTACACTGGCCGAAAACCTCATTCATGAAAGACATTTGCAGGGGATGCCTGGGTGGCTCAGTCAGTTAAGAGGCTGCCTTCAGCTCAGGTCATGATCTCAGGGTCCTGGGACTGAGCTCTGTGTTAGGCTCCCTGCTCAGTGAGGAGTCTGCTTCTCCCTCTGCCCCTCCCCTGCTTGTGTTCTCTCTCTCTCTCAAATGAATAAATAAAAAAATCTTAAAAAAAAAATGACAATTTCAGATAAACAAAAAATAATTTCTCCCAAGCAAACTAGCACTTAAGGAAATACCAGATGGAGTTCTTTAGGCAGAAGGAAAATGACCACATGTGTGACGTCAGAGATACAGAAGTAATAAAGAGTAATGATTATGTAAATTTCTGGCCAAATCTAAGTATATATGACTTTACTAGGCATATAGCAATTATGTTCTATGGGGATGTAAATAAAATAATATAATAAATGACAACAATTGTGTAAAATTTCAGAGAGGACAAATGAAGGAAAAGTGTGCTGAGGTTTCAGATTAGTCAGAAAGAGAGTTAAAGTAATAGGTAAATATTAGGCTTTGGAAAATCAAGAATGAGCATTGTAATTATTATTATAACTACTGAAAGAGTATTCAAAGGAAAGTGTAATTACTATACTGGTGGAGAAAGAATACAGAATATCAAAATCTTTCCCATCAAATCAGGATAAGGTAAGAGAAGAGGCAAAGAGGAACATAAAACAGGGCACTAAGAAAAAGGAAGCATTGGGATGTTAGACTTAAATCCAAATATATAAGTGAATACATTAAATGTAAACAGGTTACATTCTATTTAAGATAAAGATAACCAAACTGTATTTTAAAAATTATGCTATTTACAAGAGATATATTAAAACATAAGGACAGAAGGACCAAAAGTACAGTCATCGAAAAAGACAAGCCATGCGTTCAGTAACCAAAAGGATGGTTATCAGACTTTAAGGCAAAAAGCATTACTGGCAATCAAGAATGACATTTCAAAATGACAAAAAATTCAATTCATCAAAAGATAATATTAGATTTGTTGGCACTCAATAAAATTGCCTTAAAACAAACAAAGAAAAAAAAATAAAGAAAAAGCTTACAAACCTACAAGGAGAAATATACTATGTACAGTCATAATGAGAGATTTTAATACACTTTTCTCAGTAACCCATAACAAGCAGATAGAGTCAAGTAAAGAGAGAGATATAAAATCCAGTATTGACAAACTCGATCCAATGGACAGATAGACACTAGAGAATCTAACAAGAGTAGAAAAATACCCTTGAATACACAGAGAACAGTTTGGAAAAATTTGACCAGTCCTATGTCATTAAGCAAGTGCCCACATATTTTAAAAGAATAGAGGTAAGCTGGGAATCATTAACCAAAAGATTTTTTTAAGCCATATTTTGGAAATAAATGACTGTACTTTTAAGTAACATGTAGCTTTTTAAAAAGTGTAAATTACAGAGCACCTGGGTGGCTCAGTGGGTTAAGCCTCTGCCTTCAGCTCAGGTCATGATCTCAGGGTCCTGGGATCAAGCCCCACATCGGGCTCCCTGCTCAGCAGGGAGCCTGCTTCCCACCCCTGACCCCTGCCTGCCTCTCTGCCTATTTGTGATCTCTCTCTCATGTCAAATAAATAAAATCTTTTTTTAAAAAAAGTGTAAAGTACAAAATATTTTTAACTGGGAATCATAAAGAAAATATTACATATGAGGGGCACCTGGGTACCTGGGTGGATCAGTTGGTCGAGACTTGGACTCCTGGTTTTGGCTCAGGTCATGAGATTGAGTCCCCCTCCTTTGGGTTCCAAGCTCAGCAGGGAGTCATCTTGAGATTCTCTCTCTCCCTCTGCCCCTCCCCTGCTTATACTCCTTCTTTCTAATAATAAATAAACAAATCTTTAAAGAAAATATAACATATCAAAACTTGTAGGAAACATTTAAAGCTCTGCTTAATAAGGGAAATTTTATCATTGTAATGGCACACAGAACAATATAGAAGAAAAAAGGATTAAAAAATTGATGAACTAAGCGAAATAAGTCAGAGAAACACATACCGTATGGTCGCTCTTACATGTGGAATCTAAAAAATACATTTAAAAAAATTAAGTTCCTAGATACAGGGAACAGATTGGTAGTTGCGGTCAGGGGAGAAACGAGTAAACTTTTATTTTTTTCTTAGTTCAAATAAATTTTAAAAAACCTAACTTCCTTGTGTCTTAATTTTTTTTTTCTTTTTAGAGATGTTGTGATATTCATGGATTTAAAAAAGAGAATTTGGGGGGCACCTGGGTAGCTCAGTGGGTTAAAGCCTCTGCCTTCGGCTCAGGTCATGATCCCAGGGTCCTGGGATCGAGCCCCGAATCGGGCTCTCTGCTCAGCAGGGAGCCTGCTTCCCTTCCTCTCTCTCTGCCTGCCTCTCTGCCTACTTGTGATCTCTCTGTCAAATAAATAAATAAAATCTTAAAAAAAAATAAAAAAGAGAATTTGGGGGCACCTGGGTCTGCCTTCAGCTCAGATCATGATCCCAGGGTCCTGGGACCTGCATTGGGCTCCCTTCTCTGAAAGAGTCTACTTCCCCCTCTTCCTCTGCCCTTTCCACCTACTCATGTTTGAGTGCACTCTCACACTCTCTCTCTAGTGTGCTCTCTCTCAAATAAATAAAATCTTTAGAAATAAATAAGAGAATTTAGCTTATACAACATTAAAAGGTAAAATACTACCCCCACACGCTTATTAGAATGGCTAAAATCCAAAACACCGACAATAGCAAATGCTCCTAAGGATGTGAAACAATGAGAGTTGTCATTTATTTCAAGGGAGGAATGCAAATTGGAGCAGCTACTTTGGAAGACAGGATGTGAGTTTTAGTCAAAATTGAACATACTCTCACTGTACCATCCAGTAATTACTCTCTTAGATATTCACCTAAAGGAGATGAAAACTTACGTTCACACGAAAAACCTGCACACAGCTTTATTCATAACCGTCAAAAACTTGGAAGCAACAAAGCTTGGGTGAATGGACAAGCAATGGTGTACCATACAATGGAGTATTACTCAGCAATAAAAAGAAATGAGTTATCAAGTCGTGAAAAGACATGGAGGAAATGTAAATGCATATTACTGAGTAAAAAAAAAAAGGAAAGAAAGACAGGAAAGTCCATCTCAAGGAGACAGAAAAAATAATAGTAAGTTAAACTCAAAAGAAAGTAGAAGGAAGGAAATAATAAATTTAAGAACATTAGCTAATGAAATGAAAATAAATATAATTACCAGCTCCCTTGGTGAAGCTGTTCAAAGAAAAAAGACATAAACAATGTCAGGAGTGAAAAAGAAGATATGACTGTAAGTCTTGCAGATCTATGAAGTTGTAAAAAGATGTATTAAATAACTTTATGTAAGTACATTTTAAGATATAAACGAAATAGATTCCTCAAAATATACCAAATGTAAAAACTAATGGAAGAAGAGAAAATTTAAATAATCCTTCAACTATTTAAAACAAATCAAACCTATAATTTAAAACTTTTCAATACAGAAAACTCCAGGCACTGAGGGATTCTAAGAAACATTCATGGAAGAAATGAAGGCAATCTTTCCCAAACTCACTCAGAGCACAGGAAAAACAGCTTTCATTTGCCAACTCCTGTTAAGAGGTCCAGAATAACTCTGATATAAAAACTGGCAGGAAATTTCAAGAAAAGAACATTTCAGGCTGGTCTGACTTACGAATACAGACATAGATATCCTGAAAATAAGATTAGCAAACTTCCTCATTAACATAAAGGTGGAATGTTAAATATCAGCTTGATATCAGCTTGGAAGCTAGAGCCACTTTACCCACTGTTTTTTCCCCAAACCTCAGGAGAAGTGCTATGTTTCCCAGTTTTCAGTAAGTTTGTTAAAAAAAAAAAAAAAGAACACCATATCTAGCCATATATAAAAAGGCCAATACATGTGGACATATTCCGGAATGCAACTTTGGGTTAAGATTTAAAAATCAATGCAATTCAGCACATTCAGAGACTGAGAGGGAACATTTTTTCCATTGATTTCAGTAAAAGATGTTGATCAAATTCATCACAAAACGTCCTAACAAACTAGGACTAGAAAGGAATTTTCATAAGCTGAAAAATGATATCCTTTCCCAAAAGAACCTCAGCAAATATCAGACTTACTGGTGAAATATTGAAAGCTTTCTCCCTGAAATTGGGATCAAGACATGTTTACTTGCTGCCTAGGGCTCCTAAAACAAAGTGCCACAAACTGGACAGCTCAAAACAGAAATGTATTATCTCACGATTCTGGAGGCTACAAGGGTGAAATCAAGGCATTGGCAGGGCTCCATTCTCTCTGAAGGGCTTAGGGGTGAATCCTTCCTCACCTCTTCCTGGCTTCCGGTGGCTGCCAATGATCCTTGGGATCCCTTGGCTTATAGATGCATCCCTCCAATTTCTGTCTCTGCCTTCACATGGTGATTCTGTGTATGTCTTTATCTCACCTCTTTTTATGAGAACACCAGTCACAGTCATCTTGGAGTAGGGTATACCATGCTCTGGTATGACTTCATCATAACTCGTTACATCTGCAAATAACTTATTTCCAACTACGGTCACATTCACAGAGTCGAGGGGTTAAGACTTCAGCAAATCTTGCTGGGGAACACAACTTAACCCACAAAACAATGACTCCCCCCACTGTTACCTCCTTTGGTACTGAGGGTCTTAGCCAATGCAATTAGGCAAGAAAAAGAAATTAAAGATATAAAGATGAGAAAGGAAGAAATAAAACTCTCATGGATGATAGCATTGTCTATGCAGAAAATCCTAAATAATTCACAGATAAATGATTGAATTTATAAGTTTAACAAAGTTGGTCTATTCAAAATCAATGTACAAAATTAATTTTACCACAATAGCAACAAACAAGAAAATAAATGTTTAAAAAGGTGTAATTTATAGGGCACCTGGGTGGCTCAGCGGGTTAAGCTTCTGCCTTCGGCTCAGGTCATGATCCGGGGGTCCGGGGATGGAGCCCCGCATCGGGCTCTCTGCTCAGCAGGAAGCCTGCTTCCACCCTCCCCCCCCCCCCCGCCTGCCTCTCTGCCTACTTGTGATCTGTCAAATAAATAAATAAAATAAAATAAAACGAAGGTGTAATTTACAGTGGCGCACACGCACGTGTGCGCGCACGCGCACACACACACACACACACAACCCACCTAAATACCTTGAAGTCAATCTAGCAAAATATGTAGAAGACCTTTAGGAATATAAGTATAAAATCTTATTGAAATTAAAGAAGACCTAAGTAAATGGAGGACTATATCATGCTCATGAACTGGAATAGTACAAATGTGCTAAGTATTTTCAAAATGATCTATGGATACAATGCAATCCTCATCGAAATCCCAGCCTATGGAAACTGACACGTTGATTCTCAAGATTGTATGGACAAGGAAAGGGTCCGGAAGAGCCAGAATCTGCTGAACAAAGTGACAGTACTTGCATTACTAAATAGGAAGACTTACCATAAAGCTATTTTCATTAAGACAATGTGGGACTGGCACAAAGTATGATGACAAAGATGTCAGTGGGACAGAAGAGACAGCCCACAAACAGATCCAGGCATGTAGGGGCCCTTGTTCCGTGACAGAAATGTCATTACGGAGCCATCAGTAAAGAAGAGACTTCCCAATAAATTGTGCTGGGATAAATGGCTACCCCCCTAAAAGTTGAATTTGACCCCTACCTTCTGATATTTACCAAAACAGCTATGTGCAAAAACATAGATGCACTGCACGAGCATACATTCGAGCAAAAGAATATAGTCTGCAAAATTCCATCTATACGAAGTTAAAAAACTAAACCACAATGTGAGAAGTCAGGATTATGGTTTATTTGGGGAAAAGAAAATGTTAGTAATTGGGAGTGGGTACAAGAAGACTTTTCAGGGAATTCTTGAATATTTACTTCTTTGGGCGTGTGGTTTTAGTTGTGTTTGCTTTGTGATAATTCAGTGATTTACATCCTGTGCACTTTTACTTCCATTAATCTTCCCAATAAAGTGATTTCTAAAAGTACGTAGACAGACCCATTCATTCACTGAACAAATATTTACTGAGAAATCGCTATATAACAGACATTGTACTAGATCTGGCTCATCAGCAGGCATACAAACGGGTATGCGCCCTGCTCTGGTGGTGCTTACATTCTGGTAACACAGGCAGACAAAAACAATTACAGTAATGAATACAGAAAAATATATACAATCACTTAGTGGCATAAGTGCGTTGATACCCCTGGATTGCTACAAAAGGATGACTTTTTTTTTCCTCATACATATATATGTATATGTAATAGAGAAGACACTTTATTGGGAGTGGTAGGTTATAAAGAAACCCTTTAGATCTTTCGTGGAACTGTATTATCAAAGTAGTTTGGGTGTGTTCTACCCATTCCTCCAAAGTGGCAGTCATACCTTTTATATATAAGAAATGGTTCTGGGGCACCTGGGTGGCTCAGTCAGTTGGGCAAGTTCCTTTGGTTGACACCATGATCTTGGGGTCCTGGGATTGAGTCCTGCCTGGGGTTCCCTGCTCAGCAGGGAGTCTGATTCTCCCTCTTTTCTGCCCCTCCCCCCACTCATTCTCTCTGTCTCTCGCTCTCTCAAATAAATAAAATCTTAAAAAAAATGGTTCCAGTGTAATTTTTAGATCTACACTTACACGTAGGAATCCTATCTGCTTACGCAAGGAAAATCTTGGCTTGAAGGTCATGGCAGCCACTCAGAAAACCAAGAGAATACTATTATTAATTTGCAGTAAATTTTGGAGCTATGACTCTAAAATTTAAAAGTTTTAAGTCCAAATTCGGAAAGCACTGAATTTTAAAATAACGCTTCCCTGATTATAAAATACTTACATGTTCAATATAGAACAACCCGGGAAATCAGAAAATTACAAAGAAAGCAAAACTCCGTAACTCTATCACCACAGCTACTGTGAATGTTTGGGAACGTTTCTCTCCATTTTAAAAAAGGCTTTATATATACTTCTTCACAGTTGAGATCAGAATTTCTATATGATTTTGCAGCCTGAGTTTTCCATTAGTTTTCAGTTTTTCATTAGTCTTCCTAAACCCGGTTCATAAGTTTGTAAAAATTGTATCTCCAACTTGAATCATCTCATGGGTCATTCATCACATGTAATCGAGTCAACCCATCCAGGGGTCCCAAAGCACTGAGAGGCATCGAAAACTTTAGGCTGAAGCCTTTGATGCGCTAACTAACGTCTCCCAAGAACCTGACAGGTGCGGCGGGGGCTCCTCCAAGGGCAGCTGTGGTCACGGACACCAACCGGTCTGCACAGCTTCTGGCTCCGCAGCGCGCAAGTCGCCAGGCGGACTTGGAGCGAGTAGAGTCCTGAACTTCTGGCCAGGTTTAACACGCGCCTACGCGGTACACTGCGGGAGATGCCCCGCGCGCACCCCGCAGCTCCACCGCGCCTAGGGTCCGCGCCTCTCCGGGGCACCGCGCCGGAGCACAGCTGGCTCACGCCGGCCCCACGCGCCCAGCGCCCCCGCCGCCGGAGCGTCGGTCCGCAGCGCGTCGCGCGCAGTCCCTAGCGGCTCCCGGGGCTGAACTTGGGAGGAGCGCGCCCGGGGTTCCGGCCCTGCCCCGACCGCCTCATCCTAGCCCCCCCACCTCCCCGAACCGGGAGCGCGCAGGCGCAGCGGCCGGGGAAGTCCAGCCACCGGTCCGGGAGGCTGCGGTGGCGCGGGAGCCGCTGCAGCCGCTGCCGGCGCTCGCCATGGGCCCGGATCCGCAGCTGCTGCTACCTCTCGCGCTTTGCGTGGGGCTCGGCGTGCTTGTGACTTCGGCGGGGGCCTCGGGCGTCAGCAGGCGAGGCCCCACCGTGACGGCCAAGGTAACTGACCGGCGGGCAGCAAACTGCCCTCGCGCGGGCCAGGGGGATGGGGACGCTTTGGGGACTGGGTCCTCGGTGTCCGCGGCAGCGAGGAGGGGGCGTCCTGGGCGCCGGGGACGCGAGGCGGCCGCGGGGCTCAGTGCGCGGGCTCGGGGACCGCGCTGTCCGGGGCGACTTGGGGGCGCTAGGCCCAGCAGTTTGAACTTCGTCTCGGGGTGGCGGTCCGACGTGACCTGCCCTGGGAGCTGCGGGAAGCTTCCGGAACCACTGGACTCTTTCTCCAGGAAGGAGGCGGCCCGAGTACTTCCTTCAGCGTGGCGAGGACTCTGGACTAGAAGCAGGAAGAATGCAGGCGGGTGGGGTGGCGGGTGGCGAAGACACGAGCTCTGAGCCGCGGGGGTGCAGTGGGAGGCCGCCACCGCTGTCACCCAGCCTGGAGGAGCCCGCTGGGGTGGGGGGCGTCCGGGCAAACTAGGAGCCTTGCTGTAGCCAGAGGCGATCGTCCCGTCCTTCTCCGCCCCGCGAGGGCGGGGAGAGGTGCGCCTTTAGCCTTTGACTGTTTCAGACTTTGCACGCTGAGCTTGGGAAACTGCTAGCACCGACCACCTTTTAATCTCTATAGGGGATTGGGCGGGGTGGGGGGGGGGGTTGATGGGGGCGGGGATCTGCCTTGGACTGTCTCTCCAAGCACCATCCTGCTTTTTTTTCAGCATATTTAAACCAGGCTAGAAGATAATGGAGGGTGTGGGGAGAGACCGAGCAAGGGAGGGAGGGAGGAAAGGGAATGATTTGGTGCCCTTGATCACTACTTCTAGAAAAAACCACTGGCAGCAGCAGTGTCTTGGAATCTGGGAGGAGGGGCAGCTGCAAGTTGTTTTAATAGTAGGTCGGGTGTTTGCCAGTGGCAATGTGAACAAGTAGTAGACTGCTCAAGTCCTCTCCCACAGATCCCACCTGGGGTGGGGGTAGGGGAGAATGAGGGACGAGAGGAGGTCACCCCAACATCTGAGGTAGCCTAAGAATGAACAGAAAGACCATACCATGCTGCAGTCTGTGTGGGGTGGGGTGGGGGAGCCTTAGCCCCACTGTTGTGAGCACTGATTCTCAGCCCTGCCTCTTAATATTTGAGGCGTATCTATTTTTGAGAAATGGCTTGTCCAAGGCCATAGAGCTGAAAGGGTGGGGGAGAGGGAGTCTTTCAGTCTGCAGATACAATTTAGGTCTTTTGGGATACAGCTGTAAAGGTAACGTTCATAAAATGAGGAAGAAAATATAGTAGTCCCCTCCTATCTGCAGGGGCCAAGTTCCAAGACCCCCAGTGGATACTGAAACCCATACACTATGTTTTGTCCTATACATAACATATATATTAAACATACATATATATTAAACGAAGGGAATGTTTAATATATAAATTAGGCACGGAAAGAGATGAACATTCATAACTGATAATAAAATAGGACAGTTATAACAATATACGGTAAGAAGTTACATAAATGTCATCTTTCTCGAAATATCTTAACGGCACTCACCTTTCCTCTTGTGATGCTGGGAGATGATAAAGTGTCTACTTGATGAGATGAAGTAAAGTTACCTGATCGCGGTAGGCATTCCGAGCTGTTCCGCTCCTCCTCATCTTCTGACTGTAGCTCACAGGGTTGAGGGGAATAAGTGAACCTTGGGGAAAACGGAAACCACGAATAAGGGGGCGGGGACTATTGTAAACCCTTTAATAGACCTGGTGATACTAAAAAATACCTGGAGGATAAGAAAAATCAGCCTGGCAGGCACTTAGGAGGCAAAGGGAGTTGTATGTGCAAAGGCCCTGTGCCAGGAAAGCCATCAGAGTTCAGAGGACAGAAAGGGGACAGGCTCCAGCCCAGGGGTGAGGGGAATGTCTTGAGACAAGGCAGGAAAGGTCAGCAGCGCAAAATCCTGTAGGGTCTTGGAGTCCACAGTTAGGAGCGGGTTTTGAGGCAGTTTAATCTTCTAATTTGAGGTCTTAGTCTAAGTGCAGTCAGCCCCCAGGGTTTTAAGCATGGGATTGACATCATCTCATACATGCTTTTAAACAGTGACTGTGCTCGCTCCGCAGACAGTGAAGTGGGAGGTCATTCAGGCTCCGTGTCGGAGTCCAGATGGCCGTGGTGTGGATTTGGGTGCTAACCGTGGAAATGGGGAGCAAGGGGGAGGGACGTGAAATAGGTGTTTTGAAATACAACTAATAGGATGGTTTAGATGGGGGATAGGGGAAACGAAGTAGAATTGCCAGATAAAATATAATGAATTTCAGATAAACATGAATCATTTCTTACCATGAGTCTGTCATCTGCGGGGTTTGGGAGCAGACTTCACCAGGGAAGCTTTTAAACCTACCCAGTGCAGAGACCCAGCCTAGATCAAGTCAGTCACGATCTGTGAGTCACTCAGGCTGGGAATGTCTAGGCGGGGTGCCAAGAGGAAGCTGGTGGCTGCTGGAGGGGAGGTTGGAGCATCTCTGCCCCTCGGCTAGGGTGCTGTCATTCAGCAAGTTTTCCTGTACTCTGCTCTCAGAATTAGTAATGTATCTCCGTTCCCTTCCTACCAAATTTATCATAAAGTTTTTTTTTTTAAGATTTTCATTTATTTATTTGACAGAGAGAGCACAAACAGGGATATAGGCAGAGGGAGAAGCAAACTCTCCGCTGAGCAGGGAGCCAGATGCTGGGCTCGATCTGAGGACCCCAAGATCATGACCTGAGCTGAAGGCAGACGCTTAACCAACTGAGCCACCCAGGCGCCCCTATCATGAAGTTCTAAAAGCTAAGCGTGTAGGCAAGTCTTCTACAGATTTGGCCCTGTCATGTGACTTTTTCAGTGGACTTTTTAAAACAACTCAATATATGGGACAAGAGAGACATGAAAAATTATTTCGCCGAGGGGTGCCTGGGTGGCTCAGTTGGTTAAACATCCCTTTGGCTCAGATCAGGATCCTAGGACGCTGGGATGGAGCCCTACATTGGGCTCCCGGCTCAGCGAGGAAGCCTGGTTCTCCCTCTGCCTCTGCCTGCCATTCCCTTCGCTTGTGCTTCCTCTCTTTCTGTCCAATAAGTAAATAAAATTTTTTTAAAAATTTAAAAAATTATTTCCCTGACTTCGGAAAAGCAGATAAACTGGCCATCGCTCTAGTGTTTTCCCCAGCAGTCCCTTGTTTTCCCTCAGACTTCATTTAAAAACTAGGAATCTGGAATAAGAGAGGCGTGAGGCACTGCCCCCACTACAGGGGCACTCACCAGCACGCCCCTCCGCTGCCTGCCCAGCCCTGGAGCTCGGGTCCATGCTCCCACGCTCCAGCTCTCCAACTCGCGGGTCTCAAAGTCCCCGGAACAGGTTTCTGCCACCAGGTACTTCTGAGCAGACTCCAGGGGTTCTGCGCAAGGTCAGGCACCTAGATGAGAGAGAACAATGCTGCTGTCTTTCCAGCTGCACTCAGGCCTGGCCCAACTTGCTGGCACTTTTCTAGAGCAGGGCCTGGTGCCCCGGGGCCAGGTGATTTAATGTGTGAAGCTCCATTTCCTTCTCTGCTAGTGGAAACATAGATAATATCTACCTACTGGGGTTTTTGTTTGTTTGTTTTGCATATTAGATGTGATAAAGCAGGTAAAGTGCTTAGCGGAGGTTTCTGAGGTCCATTGTTAGTGTTATTTATGTGACCTTATTAATGCGGCCCTGAAAAGAAGGGTCCTCTGTTGAGCTGGTGAGGAACAGAAGCTCAGAGCTGAATGAAGTTGCCCAAGGACCCATGGCCAGTTAGCAGTGGAGCGGGGTGAGAATGGTTGGCTCTTGTCCTTGGCATCTACCCTAGTTGCTCTGGAAGTGGAAGCAGGATTAACCCTTCAGGGGTTAGGATCAGGCTCTGTGAGTGCCTCTTTCCTGTTCCCTCTTTTCTCTACTTCCAGTGGCCCATCATTTTCAAAGGACTTTCAAAGGCAGCCCTCAGGGGGAAAACAGAAATGACTTGAGCTTGCTCCTGATATACAGTGTGGAATCCAGTTACCACCTCTGCCAGGAAGCCCACCCTGATCTCCACAGATAATCATCACCTCTACCCATGACATTTCATCAGTACTTATCTTGTTATAAAACCAGATTGTCCATTATACTACATCTACTTACATATGTGTTTTCTGGGGGACTATAACGTCCACACAGCCAGGGGCTTTGGAACCTCACCTCCGTGCCCAGAACAGGGCCTGTCCCCTAGGGCATGGAAACAGTCAGAGATGATCTCAGGGTACCAGGGTGCAGAGGGAGAGTGTTTGCCTGTCAGCCACCTTGGGTCCCCTGCACCCTCTCTCTAGGTAGTTACGGGGCATTGAAGTACTCACCATTTTTTGAGTACCTGCTTGAACGATGCTGTGCCAGGCACCGGGGATCTAAAAACACCATTTCTACCCCTTAGGGGGTTCCCTGCCTGGACTGCAAGCACCATATTCAGGATAAACGACAGGACTGCACGGTTGGCTTTCACTGTCCCAGCTTAGGCAAAGCTCCCTGAGACCCCACGGACTAGGTCCTGTTCCACACCCCCTCCCCCCAGTTTCTTCTCCTTTATCCCAGTGCCTCTCCCCCGTCCTTAGATCCCCTCAGCCACCACCCCACCACAGGCCCTGGGACCTCATCCTTGAACTGGTCTCAGAGCTCCTGGATTCTCCTCCCCCCAACACGAGTAATACTCCCCAAGTCTTCCGGGGCCCTGTTCTTTCCCCTCTCTCTGCTGCCCTGCAAAAAACCCAGGTCTCCTAGCCAGCAGCCTTCCTCCGCCTTCTGGAACTGGTGAGAGTCTCCCTTCCCTGTCAGTTGCAGTCAGAAGGGTAGCGTTACTTCCCTGCACAAAGAGCCCATTTCCTGCCCTGGTGTTTTGTCTCTGGAAGGAACGCTGCCCCGTGGGGCTCGGGCCCATTCTTGTCCCTGGGGGCCGCTCTCCTCCCATCACACCTTCTCCAGGCCGCCTTCCCTCAGCATCCCTCTGGGCCCAGGAGCCAGTGTTCTTGTGTACTTGGTGACAGAGATGTGATTTTATCATTTCCGCCGGACTCGGGACAACCCTGCTGTATTTTCTTGCTGCCAGTCACAACGTGGAAGGACCCTGAAGTTTGGAGGAAACTCTTATTAGTAAGTGTGCAAGGCCGCACGTCAGAACGGCAGATTTTTATTGAAGAGTTCTGCTGGGTGACAGGCTCTTTTCCCTCACCGTCTCCGGCTTGCTCTCCCGCAGCTTATGCTCCTTGCTGTCCAAACACCCACAGGCTTTACTTTCTCTTCTGTACATTAGAAGTCTGGCAGGCCTTTCTAGGGTCTTGTGTGGCCTTCCTTTAAGATGAGGTCCCAATCTTCTCCCGGGGCTGCCTCGTCATTGCCTGTGCCTGAGTTTACTCCCGGGCTTGGAAATCCCTTTGGAGAAGCTGCTTCTCTTTGATACCAGCCCTGGCGACCCCGGTCCCAGCGTGTCAGGGCTGGGGCCTGTCCCGGAGCCATGCCCAACTGTCATCCTCAGGTGCACAGGCTCATCTCAAGGGCACGGTCTTTGATACAGTCTATAAAGTCCTCCCGTATAAATAATAATACAGTTGCGGCTGCCGTGGCCACGGGAAAATTCTAAAATGCCACACGGAGCACTAAATATCACATCAGCCCGTGACAGACGTGCTGACGTATTGGCAGAAGTCCTTGTCTTGCACCAAAGCTTGACAGTCTTTACTTCACGATTTTTCTAAAGTGCGAGACATCTTTTTTCTTTGACAACCCTTCTTATATTTTTTAGAGCCATCTCTCGAAGGTCTCTCTCTTTTTTTTTTTACGCATTCGAACAGTAAATTGCTTCGTATAATCTAAACCCGCTAATAGAATGCCCTTCGACTCCGTAGCCTTTTCAAGCATTCCGTTGGCGTCCTCCTAACACGGTGATTTGTGAAGCAAAATGGGTATCATTTCATTTGAACGAAACAGGTTTTCAGAATTTGTTTCAGGGAAGGGAACCGGTGGGGTTCACGTGCATGCAGCGTGGCTCATGCTCCCTTCTGGGGACGTGCTTTCTTTCATCTGCCCTGACATGTGGTGCCACAAAGAGAACCCAGCGTCCCCGTGGGACTTTGGGGGGACATGAGGACTAAGCTGGGTGTGCGAGTGTGCAGGGCCGATGGCCCTGTTGGGGCTCCAGACAAGGCTGGGGACCCGGAGCCTGACAGAGTCCAAAGTGAGTGGCAGGCCTTTCGGAGGATTGGCCGTGCGTTTTGATGTCTTACAGTTCCCTTGACGGCAGGTGTCTGCTGAGCACTCCCTGGAAATCGGGCACTGGTCGAAGTTACACAGAAATAAATCTGGATGGTTAGACTATTTCTCTTCTTACCTGTTGTTCTCTCCTGCCAAGATCAAGAGCATCACCCATCAGAAGAGCGCAAGGATGGGAAAGGGGAGGGGAATGTGGGGTTCTCAGAGACCTCACCTGTGGACAGTGCTGAGTCAGTCTTCAAACCCAGCGCCTCCTGTGGTGCTTGGCCCAGAGGGGGTGCTCATGAAATGTTGTGGGATGAACGTTTTTTTTTTTTTTTTTGCAGGTGGAATGCAGCCACACCGGTGATTGGAAATGGATCTAGAGCTTCTTTGTCCGCTGCTGGGGGGGAAGGGCTTTCACGTGGGGACGAATTCTCAGATTGTACCTTTCTCTTCCCGTCGTAACCCTCTGCTCTGCCGTTCCCTCACACACAGGTCTTCTTCGATGTGAGGATTGGAGACAAAGATGTTGGCAGAATCGTGATTGGCCTCTTCGGAAAGGTTGTGCCCAAGACTGTGGAAAATTTTGTCGCGCTCGCAACAGGGGAGGTCAGTCTCAGTCTGGGTTCCCTTAAATGTGCCCAAGAGGGGGTCTTCCTTCTTTTAAGCCCAGCATAAAGGTGTCTGCTGGGAAAATGAGCGTGGATTGAGCAGGTCCGATGAACCCGAGACATTCTTACGATATTTTACTTTGTTTTCCTATAAAATCTTACTCTCCTGGTGCTCAGTGTCCTTGGGGTCCTAGAAATCGAGGGGAAGCAGTTACCACGTGAGAATGCAGATGGCACTCTTTTGACTAATTCACATTAATACCGTACTCCCATAGTTGATTTATTTCTTTGTTTTGGGTCCATCGATGTGTTTCTACTAGTAAATCATCGCAGGGATCCAATTCTATAGAGACTTTGTGTCATTTTCTCATTGGGTCATGTCCCGATAAACAGTGGGGTTCAGTGCTCACTACAGCAGCACATACCCAAAAAACGACGGGGTTCACCTTGCAGTATGGGTTCTATCTACTTGTATATTCAACTGACGTAATCTCTTTAGAAAGGATACGGCTATAAAGGAAGCAAATTTCATCGTGTCATCAAAGATTTCATGATTCAAGGAGGAGACTTCACGAGTGGGGACGGCACTGGCGGTAATGTGTCTTTTGTATTTCTCCCTTTCTGCTTACCACACTGAAACCCAAGATCAAGTCTGTGCATTCAACCCGCTGAACTGAATTCCCAGACATAAGAAATGAACTACTCAACGACCACCAAACTAATGCTTCAGAAGGACAGGGTTTGGCAGGGGGACCTCCACTTCTCAAACCTAGTCACAAGCACAAACGAGTGAGGCCCCCTCACGGGAAACAGTAGTGCTCTGGCTCATTATCTTTCCATAGTGGAGATACATTCATCCAGGAGACGGCTCTGCAGTTACTAACATGCTAGACTCCCAGTAGGCAGTGGTCGAGAAAGATGCCCACAAGGGAAGGAAAGGTCGAATGAGAAAGTGTGCACACGCTGGTGTGGGGGAGGGGAGCAGCCAACCCCAGATAGGGATGTGGTGCAGGAGGGCTGGGGGCAGCACACCTGAAGGGAGAGACCGGGGTTGAGGTGGCAGGATTGCAGGGGGATTCACCGCCCCCCCCTTTTTTTTTCAAATTCTTTCCCTTTGTTGTCGGCTTTTCCAATAATAATAAGTAATCAACGAGTTGTCCATATTACATGTGTTTTTTTTTAAGATTTTATTTATTTGACAGAGAGAGAGATCACAAGTAGGCAGAGAGGCAGACAGAGAGAGGGGGGGAAGCAGGCTCCCCGGTGAGCAGAGAGCCCGATTCGGGGCTCCATCCGAGGACCCTGAGATCGTGACCTGAGCCAGAGGCAGAGGCTTAACCCACTGAGCTACCTAGGCGCCCCGTATTATATGTTTTTATAAGCCAAGGTAGAGTGCTGTGAAGCACAAATAATTAAATTTATGGACTGTCACATACACCTGAGCTGATCGTTCCTCCTTGGGGACTGCACATACCCAAGCTCTCTGGGCTCAGAACTGTCATGAGTCCTTTCCCTGAACACACATAATAGAGCTAGCTACATTAGGATGTAAATTTACTTTAGGTTTAAGATTTTTAATTCAGCAAATATGTGTTCTGATGGGTACGAAATGGCTAACTTTTTGGAGAAACCCTTAGGCCCACTTTCATGCACTACTGCTAATTTTATGTTGATTACAATGATTTCTTTATAAGAAAATGGCTACCATTAAATCCTTGGCTTTGCCAGGGTCTTCGGGAGCATTAGTTTTAGTCCTTACAAAAATGCTGCAGGGTACAGGGATGGAGAATGGAGCAGAGAAACACGTTCAGGTTCCTTGGGTTAGTGGGGTACGGGGGGAGGATGCTCAGGAGAGCAGCCCTCCCTCCCTCACTGGTTCAGAGCTGGGTCTCCCTGGAACGGTGTGCAGCTCCCTGTAGCAATGCCCTTGACATTGGTGTCCCACCCTCCCGTCCTGGAGCCCAGCAGGAACAGCAGCTGAGCTTTACCGTGTCCTCTTTCCTGACTCGTCTCTCTCTCTTTGCCTTCCCGGCCGTGGGTGTGCGTGCGCACGCACGAGCCCATGTGTAAGTGTGCGGACATAGGTCTTGAGTCGAAATTCTCTTGAGTTTTGGAGGAAGGACCTTTTGGATCACTTATATTTGGCCTAGACCTCTCTGTGAGCAGAGCTTTCCTTCCGGGCCACTGACCAATCAGCTCTAAATTGCCTGCCTTGGAGAGCCACTTCTGGTCCATGCAGCCGAGCCAGGATCTTGAGGTTGGCAGCCAGTGGATGTAGAGCTCTGCAGAAAGGGAGGAGGTGGGCATGACATGCATTCAAGGTGTTGGAGGATAGAGCGGACACTTCTCATGGTCTGTAGTCTTCTCTTAGGGGAGAAATGGGTTCTGCCCTCCTTGCTGCTGGGCTGGAGCTCAGTCCCCCTGGCTGCTTCCAGCTCTTCTGTCAAGGTCAGATCACTGGGTGCTCCCGTTGCCACCCCTTCCGTAGCCTGGTGAGCTTGGAAGGTGTTGTGCCTCATTACGTGCAGGCTGGATGCCCTTGCTCCAGCACGGGGGCGGGCAAGAGCCGCCGCTGGAGGGTCAGGAAGTCACGTGAGCGCCATGTTCTGCTATGCAGTTTTCAAGCTCTGTGACCTCTGTTTCTTCATTCCAAGTGGGATTGAGAAGACCTGTTCCGTAGGGTCATGAGGATTAGCGAAGGGTGTTTATTAAGTGCTGATTGTGCCAGGGTTGGGTGCTGAGGCGGGAGCAACGATGTGACGCTCGGGACAGACATGGCACCAGTAAGATGGCCCAGCTTTCCACATGGCGTAACAGTGTCATCCTGCCCTTCCTTCTCATTTCAGAGTGAAACGTTGACTTGCTTGTTTGGGGTCTTGCTTTGAGGCCAGAGGATGGTGCCGTCTTTAAAGTTTTTGTGTGTTTATCTGAGTCTCTGGTGCCCTGATTCCCAAAGGAGTGAATTCTATCTCTTCCTTTATTTCTCCTTATGCTTGACCATCTTTTCCCCATCCCCATGTCCCCAGTTCTATTAAAACCTTATGGTTCCCTTTGAAGAATTTACTTTCATATAACATCTGGTGATTCTCCCTTTTTTTTTTTTTTTCATTTTGTCTCACCCAGGTATAAGCATTTATGGTGAGACATTTCCAGATGAGAACTTCAAGCTGAAGCATTATGGCATTGGGTGGGTGAGCATGGCCAATGCTGGGCCTGATACCAACGGCTCTCAGTTCTTCATCACCTTGACCAAGCCCACCTGGCTGGATGGCAAACATGTGGTATTTGGAAAAGTCATTGATGGAATGGTAATGTGATATGTTATTATGCCCCATTCAAAGCTTTATATTTACAGTGAGAGTACTTTCAGTGATTTATTTTAATCTTAAAATGTGCTTGTTAGAGATCCATTGTTCCATGCTGACCTGCCTCTTTAAAGGTGAATTGCATGTCGTATTTTAATTGTGAGGAGTACCGAGACAGAAGATGGAGACTTGACGTGGAAAAATTGAGGGCTTCATTTATCTCGCTACTTGATATAAATGGAAACTCTTTTTTAACGTAACCAAGTAAAACCCGGGTCCCGTATGTGCATATATTAGGTTTTATACCACCTTAAAAAGGAAGGAAATCCCGTCACATGGTACAACATAGATGAACCTTGAATATGTTGAGTAAAATAAGCCAGTCACAAAAGACCATATGATTCCACTTTTAAAAGGTATCTAAAGTAGTCAGATACATGTAAAATGAAGTAGAATGGTGGTTGTCAGGGACCGGCAGGGAGGAAGAAATGGGGAGTGTTCAGTGGGTACAGAGCTGCACTTCTGCAAGAGAAAAAAAGTTCTGCAGATGAGTTGCATGGTAATGGGAATATACTTAAGACTATGGCACCGTACACTTTGAAATAGATAAGGTGGTACATTTTATGTTAGGTTTCTTACCACGGTTGAAAATAAAATATTTTTTAAAATCCCTTGAACACCGCATGGTTCTGTGCAGAAACAAGTCCCCTCCAAAGACACAGTCAGTAGAACGATGACAGTTACTAGAGGGAATTCAGATTCCGGCAGGTTATGTCTCAAAGAGTATCTCAGGGGTCCAGTTCATAACCCAGAGAAACACTTCTTAAAATCCTCATTCTCCTCCACTCCCAACATTTTTCCTCCTTAGCTGCCTACAGAAGCTCTCCCAGCTCCTAAACTAGAAGGTGGAAGGTCTGCCCAACCCAACCCTGGACCACTCCTGACCACCCCTGATCCTCTTCCGTATTTGATTTGGCTTCATTTTCTTTTGTTTTCCTTTCCTTTTTTGAAAAGTGGTTTTATTTATTTATTTGAGGGAGAGAGAGGCAGAAACAGAGAATGAGTGAGCATGAGCAGAGGGCCAGGGAGAAGCAGGCTTCCTGCTGAGCAAGGAGCCCGATGTGGGGCTCGATCCCAGGACCCTGAGATCACAATCTGAGCTGAAGGCAAACGGTTAACCAACTGAGCCACCCAGGCACCCCGATTTTGTATCATTTTCACGTGAGCTGTTCTGTCTCTTCCATCCAAATGCAAGTGAACCAAGCTCACTTGTGACAATTCTTCCATTGCTTCTACCCTCATCCTGATTCTACCCATTGAAAAGCCAGGAACCAAGCTGACCCACTCAGAACCTCTCTCACAAGGCAAGGAAGTGTTCAGCCTGAGCCGCCAAAGATAGGGTTCTCACTGGCAAGTGGGACGAGAGAGAAAGAGGGCAGACATGTATCACTTCATAGACCACTTCCCATCCTATCACAATAAAGGACAGACCTATATTCTCACGAGCCATAACTTCCTTTGCGGCATCTGTTTATTTATTTATTTATTTTTAAGATTTCATTTACGTATTTGACAGAGAGAGAGCACACAAGTAGGGGAGCAGCAGGCAGAGGGTGACAGAGAAGCAGACTCCTCGCTGAGCAGGAAGCCTGACATGGGGCTCGATCCCAGGACCCTGGGATCATGACCTGAGCTGAAGGCAGATGGTTAACAGACTGAGCCACCTAGGCACCCCTCAAGGCATCTATTCTCACACAGTAATGAATGCCAGCACCCCTCAAGTCTCACACAGAATGATGCCCTTGAAGTGAGCTAAACGTCCGTATGCCTGTGCTCCACCAGTTTGCGTTTTTGACTGGTGGGCCTAACCGGGCTTTAAAAAATTTTAAATGTAATGAAGTTCAAATATTCATGCATATATTTGTATATATGCATATATGTGAATATATCATGCTAACGTGTAAGAGAAATGAAGAGTACAAGTGTTATGTTGTCTTCTGGTCATGGTTTTTCTTCTCGCTCTCTAGATCTTCTGTCTTAACGCCCTACCCGACTGTACCAACTTCCACCTCTTGGGGTGCGTGCTGGGAGACCTGCTGCCTGGTCTTAGAGGAACAGTTCTTAACATGTTATGAGTCCTAGACTTCTTTGAGATAGTAATGAAAACTATAGGTTTTCTCTCCAGGCAGAAAAAAAAATTGTGTGTGTATGTGTGTGTTTTATACCATTCCAAGGAATCTTCGGAATCTCCTGAATTCTAACCCGGAGATCATCTGGCTTGCTCTGTGAACACTACACTTTTCTTGAGCTCCCCTCAGACTCACAGAATCACGGTGTTCACACGTGGCCCCACAAATAAGTATTTTTAAAAACTGTGGGAAAATATACGTAGAAATTTCCATTTTAACTCTAAATGAGCATTTTTTAAAATGTTCCACAAGTCATCAGATGGGAAGCCACTGCTTGAGGCAGACATGTGTACACATGTTTGCATAGAAACAATGTTTAGAAATATATATAATTATTATTAGAAGAATGCTGGTCTTTTATCTTAAGTTAACCTAAATTGGCCAGCGACTGGATTAGGTGGCACTGTGTCCAAGGCAATGAGTTGCTTTGTTGCTATTTTTGTCTCAGCCCCATTTGGGAAACTGGTCAGAAGCCACTGTTCCTAGTCCTGGACCAGTCCTCCCTCCTTCCGTGTGAAGCTCCAGGTGGTTTCCTTGGATGTGTAGTCCTCCAGGGTAGAGAACGGGCCTTCACACCACTCTGGAGTTGGGGTCTCTCACTCCACCTGTTGGGCTTGGGTCAACTTTAAAATGGGCAAACCCAGGGGCGCGTGAGTGTCTCAGTGGGTTAAAGCCTCTGCCTTCGGCTCAGGTCATGATCCCAGGGTCCTGGGATTGAGCCCCGCATCGGACTCTCTGCTCAGTGGGGAGCCTGCTTCCCCCTCTCTCTATGCCTGCCTCTCTGCCTACTTGTGATCTCTGTCTGTCAAATAAATAAGTAAAATCGTAAAAAAAATAAAGTAAAATAAAATGGGCAAACGCAGAACTAGGTCCACTTCTAAATCTGCCTTCTGACCCAGTTTCTTATGCCCACACCATTTACAGGGTATTGTTGAAACTGACTCATATTCCATGTTGACTGTTACACTGGTGTAGAAAGTGGGTAGAAATACATTTGATTAGAGCTCTGTGTTTATGAAAATATTATTTTTAGAATAGAAAATGCTAACTTTTTAAAAAGATTTTATTTATTTGACAGAGATCACAAGTAGGCGGAGAGGCAGGCAGAGAGAGAGAGGAGGTAGCAGGCTCCCCGCTGAGCAGAGAGCCCGATGTGGGGCTCCATCCCAGGACCCTGGGATCATGACCTGAGCCGAAGGCAGAGGCTTTAACCCACTGAGCCACCCAGGTGCCCCAGAATATAAAATGCTAATTAAAAGAAGTGAGGAAATATGCAAGTATGTTCTTTCAGTAGCCAGGTAGTGGGTAAATTTTGTTCTGTTATATATACATTTCCTGAATATTTTAAGTTTTCCATAGTTGGCTGGCATGATTTTTGTACCATACCAACAACAACAACAGCCACAAGCCCCGTTCTCTACCTGGGCTTTCAGACTAGGTAGGCACTGATTTCACCTGCGATCGCCATAGTTGCTGGCGAGATGTGAGCCCAGAATCTGCTTTTCTCTCACCAGACCGTGGTCCACTCCATAGAACTTCAGGCAACTGATGGGCATGACCGTCCGCTCACCGATTGCTCCATCGTCAACAGCGGCAAGATAGACGTGAAGACCCCCTTTGTGGTTGAGGTCTCTGACTGGTGATACAACGGGCGGAGAACAAGAAACTCACTGTGGCAGGGATGTGTGTGTGTGTGTGCATGCACATGTGTGTCTTTTGAGTTTCCAAAGTTACTGTTTTGCTCTGTTTTCTTACCTCTGTGTTTCACTCCCAATCACAGGAAAGTTCAAAACATCAACCACTCCTGTGATTAGTTTGCATGAATTTTGGTAAATCACTTGTTTAGGGACTTGGCACTTCAAAGACCTCGCCACTTCCTCCAATGGTGCTATTTTTAAACTAGAAAACTTTGTATTGTCTGTTTTTCTTTGGAGAACACAATCATTATCTTGCTGAATTAATTGTAATCCCCCAGTTGAGCAACGCTGAAGATTCGTCTGAAGAAGGTGGGGATGTGAAGTTTGTGATTTTGTACTCAAACAAATTCTTTGCAGGTAAAGGGAGCTTTGATGAGTGTGATCTGTAATCTGAGATATGTCATAGGGACTTTTACCTGAGAAAAGGTGCTTTTGTGTCCTATTAAATGCTTTTTATATAGGTCAACTCTCTTTTTGCAAGTCTTCTTTTTTTTACTTAAAGTTCTTAAAAAAATTGATGACAAAAATATATGTACTGTAATGCTAGCAATGAACAGATTAGAGAGGGTTCTGTAAATCAGAATGCTAACATAACTGCATAATTTGGGATAGGAAGGCACAGAAATGATGCCTGACCATATCCCAAATACCTGGGCAGATTAATTTGCTAATTTTTACTGACTGTAACATTTATACCAAGTTCCCTTGAGTCGAGTTGCAGCAAGAGGGCATCTTTTTTTTTTTTTTTTTTTAAAACACAAGGAGCATGAAGATTTGGACTGTACTTAAACTAGATGGGAAAGTGGAACCCCACTGGGGCCTTGCTATAACATACCTGGCCGGAACAGAGTGCCTGATCTCTGTTCAGCAGGAGTGATATCTTTGAAAACAGCCCCATTGCTTCTCCTCTAGGACCCGTGGAGTGAGTGAGGACCCCCAGAATTCCCTCTCATCAATAAAAAAAGAAATAAGAAGTAAATAAATTCTGAGAACTACCTTTAAAAAAAAAAATTCCATCTCCATGGGGTACCTGGGCGGCTCAGTCAGTTGAGTGTCTGCCTTTGGCTCAAATCATGATCCCAGGGCCCTAGCATCGAGCCCCACATTGGGCTCCCCGCTCAGCAGGAAGTCTTTCTCCCTTTGCCCCCTCCCCCACTCATGAGCGCGCGCGCTCTCTCTCACTTTCTCAAATCTTAAAAGAAAAATTCCATCTCCTGAGTTGTATTCTAAGAAAACTTTTTAACAGGAGATGAGATGAAATGGGCAGTCTCAGTTAATCACTACAACCTTCTTAGCAATTTTTGTTTCTAATAAAAATTTACTGAAGGCCTTAGATACGCCGGGTACCAGTTTTGAATTTTGGAATATGGCAGGGGACAGTGAGAAAAAGACCTGAGGGAACCTACATTCTAGATGCGGAGACAGAATAAATAAGGGGACAAAAGGCGTGCCGATGGTGTGAAGAAGGCGTGCCCACGTGTGCTGGGGCGGCTGGGAAGGGAATGCTGGGTGAGGGGTCTGGGCAGGCCTCCTGAGGGGCTGAGAGAGTAGAGAGCAGGAGGGCAGCACTGTGGACCTTCCTGGCAGAGAGGGAAGCTGAAGTCATGAGGGTCCTGAGGTGAGGAGTGGTATCCAGGGCCTGCTGGCACCCGAGAGGTCAGAGGGCCCAGGCTGAGATTGGACTGTTCTGGGCCTAGGTGCCAGGTTTGAGTTCTTTCTTGATGCACAGTACAGTGGGACGCTATCAGTGTTAAGCTGGGGAAGGGCATGAGTCGGTCTTCATTTAAGAAAGTCTGCTTCGGGGACGCCTGGGTGGCTCAGTTGGTTAAGCGGCTGCCTTCGGCTCAGGTCATGATCCCAGCGTCCTAGGATCGAGTCCCACATCGGGCTCCTTGCTCCGCAGGGAGCCTGCTTCTCACTCTGCCACTCTGTCTGCCTGTGCTCGCTCTCTCTCTCTCTCTCTCTCTCTCTGACAAATAAATAAATAAAAAAAAATCTTTAAAATAAAAAAAAAAAAAAAAAAAGAAAGTCTGCTTCGGGGGCATCTGCGTGGCTCAGTGGGTTAAGCCTCTGCTTTCTGCTCAGGTCATGATCTCAGGGTCCTGGGATCGAGCCCCGCGTCGGGCTCTCTGCTCAGCGGGGAGCCTGCTTCCCCCTCTCTCTCTGCCTGCCTCTCTACCTACTGGTGATCTCTGTCGAATAAATAAATAAAATCTTAAAAAAAAAAGACTGCTTCTTCTTCCACAAGGAGGATTTTTATAGGGGAGCTAGTATACACATCCAGAAACTCAAAACATTCACATCCTTTGAAGTCCTATTCCTGGGACGTTGCTCTGGAAAGTGACGTCAAATTGTCATGGGCATCGCTGTTTGGTCAGTCCAGCATCCGGTCCCCATGGCCTGGAGATGGCTACCCACTTTCTTCAGGGAATCAGAGCATTCCCTCAAGTACTTCTTATCGGTAGGGGAGGCAGACCCTATGGATGGGTACATACGTGGCTCACTTGATAATTATTTATTGAGTGCTGGGTAGAGCTGCTCACAGGGGCAGCCATTGTGGTCCCCATGAAGAAAGAAATGGTTCAAACATCTACCACATGAATATGTAACAGGACATCAGGTAGTCATAGTCTCTGAAGAGAAACAGCAGGGAGAGAGGACAGAGTCAAGAAGTGATCTGGGAAGTCCTGGGTGTAGGCTGAAGGAAGTGAGGGGGCAGTTAGCCACGAGGACATGGAACAAAGGATATGTGAGCCTGTGACCCTGGGTGATGGCCGCGCTGGTGGTTTCAAGAAAGATCAGGGTCCAGGTGTGCAGAGCAAGGGTGGTGGGGAAGTGAGGTGGAAGAGGAATGTCCTGAAGGATGTCCTGGGCCTGGTGACTGGCTCAGGGAAAGGGCATTTGACCTGAATCATGGTAGTGAGTCTTAATTGTGGGACTTTCAATGGAAATATTGGGAAAAAATTGCCATCTTGCTTCTCAGAGGCTGTAAAGGAGCAAGCCTGAGAATGAAACCCTCACAAAGGGAAGCCGATCCAGGAAACAGAAAGCTGTATTCCCGAAGACGCCAATGAGCTCCTGAGTCCAGCCATGCCTGAAGCACATCTCTACACTGAGCTCTTTAGCTCAGCTGAGCTTTAGCTCTTTAGCTGAGCTCTTCAGCTCTGCAAGCTAATACATTCCCTTTTTTTCGCTTAAGCCAGGGCAAATTGAATGTTTGTGACTTGGAACTTAAAGTCTTTGTTTAACAGAGCAATAAGGAAAAGTTTTATGTACAAAAATGTGAATTGCAGGGACACCTGGCTGGTTCTGTTGGTAAAGCTTGTGACTCTTGATCTTGGGATCGTGAGTTTGAGCCCCATGTTGGGAGTAGAGTTAACTTAAAAAAAAAAAAAAAAAAAAAAAAAAAGATGTGAATTGCAGAATTATTTATGCTAACAAGATACTGAAGCAACTTGAATGTCCCCCAAAATGGTTATAAGTCATACATCCCATAATAGACTAGCGTGCATTCATTAAGACGAATGATATAAAACTTAGAGCAACATGAGAAAATGGCCCTTTTCAAGAAAAAAGTAGGAATTCTGTGTGCGGCATGATCTCAAGCAGGTAAATACATTCTCACAAGGCAAATGCAGCAAAATATAAATTATCATAAAGCAAATGCAAATGGTGGGATTTTTAAGCTCTTAAGTTTATATATAAATACACACACATATATTTTTGCTTGTTTTGGTCTTCCAATTTTCCTCTAAGGTACATTTCGTATTAATAATTAGAAGAAAAGTATTTAAAAATGTTTTTAAGGTAACATGGGAGGACATTGGAAACAAAAATGTGTTAGCCGCACAAAGTGCCACAAGTCTCAGTGTCAGAAGGTGGGCACGTGAGCCACTGCTCCCCGTGTGCATGGGGACACGGACTTCGGCCATGTAGTTTTTTTTTGTTTTTTGTTTTTTGTTTTTTTAATTAGTACGAGCATAATGACCTTTCCCTAGTGACAAAGCAAAAAGCGGTTCATTTTCAAAGTGTGGAAACTCTAAGAGCACTTCACGCCAGGGAGTAAAACAGCCAGGCTGTGTGTTCTAGCAGATAGCCAATGACCCCAACGACACACCTCCTGCTCAGAGCTGTTTGTGTCTCAAACAGAGACGGTCACGCCTTAGACCAAAAGTATCCCCAAACTCATAACTATCAACTACTGCTTTCTGCAAAAGCTTTTGAAGTCAACAGTTCGCTCTTTGGGCAATCGTGCTGTGAGAAGGACACGTAGTAGCAAAGGGCATGTGCAGAAGCAGAGGAAAATTATCCTGGCCACCACCACCACCGTGCCCCTATTATTGAAATTTGGTCCTGAATCACTTCAGTAAGCAATTGAAAATATTTTGGTATCCTGAGCCCTGAGTTGTTTTATTCCAAGTGCTGTTTAGCAATTCTGGGGATCGTCAAACAAGATAAACTTAAGTAACATTTATTCCTGGGACAGACTGATAATACTTGAAAAAGTATTAATTACTTCACGTCTGATGAGTTTTGAGCAGAACTCACCAAACTCCTTTTTTGAAAAGTTCAGCCGTTTTGAGTTACAGAAAGACAAAAACATGGCAAGGATTTTATAGCAGGAAAAGGATTTGTTTTTGTTTTTCAACATTCCTATAATTCAGACAGCTGAAGAAATCTTTGATCTGGAAAGCTTGGAAATTCAAAGCCCCCCAAGGCATTTTTTTTTTAATTAAGAAAGAGTAAAAACAGTATTTGTAATGGAAAATTTTTGTACTGTTAAATACATAACGGCTTTTACTTAAGTCTGTCATTCATCTTGTGGACTTGCCATTTCGGCCAAGCATAGGTTTTAGGTGTAATATAACATCACCTGCCTGAAGGTTTGCTGGTGTTACTGATATTCTTGAATGATGGAAAAGCACTTGGCACTAACACAGAACAACAGTGACGAGTCACAGGAGTCCTGTCTGGAAGAGAGAGAGGGAAAAAAAAGGTCCATCTGACAAATACTCAAGCCAAGACCACATGCATCACAAAATCCATACGTGGAATTTTCATCCCATCACTAGTTCCCACAGAATGCTCAGGAGTCAGGATTTGGAGCATAGGGAGAGAACCCAACATGCCAATATCCCCCTGATGCCCACTTCTGAGGTTTTCTTAGGAGTCATCTGTACCCACATCCATTACTTTTTCAGAGGGTGGGAAGGACTTTCTTCCCAAAGCACACTGGGCACGTGTAAAGTGCTGTGAAAACTCTGGTCCCCTTCTGTCCCAGGTGCTAAGTAGCAGGTCCTGTAATTTGGATAGATCCTTCCATTTGAAAACCTCCATCTTTTCTTCCAACCTGGACACGGAGACGGGTCTGTCCCTGAGCCTCTTCTGAGCACTGGGAGCCACACTGTGACAGGATATCATGAGGACAGGAATGAGAACCAACCAGCGCGGAGCAGAGAGATTCAAGACTTCATTTATCCGCACTGGCTGGGAAGGATAGCTCTCTCACAAAGATCTCAGAACTTCCGAGGTGCTTCCAAACCTTGTACAAGCTGTTTGCTCTGCCTCGCAAGCCTTCCTCACCGCGTCAGCTCCCCGTGACTCTGCAGGACTCAGTATGAGGCTCCGTCTGTGAGCCTTCACTGGAAACTTCCTCGGCCAGGGTTCTAACTGCTTGCTTCTAGATGTCTCCCATCCCCTCTGGGACTGGAGGCTCCTCTAAGGCAAGGATTAGATCTTCACTGTAACACCCACCCCCGCTGTTTTACACATAACTGATGCTTAGTAAGTGTGTTCAGAACCAGTAACCAAAAACAATATGTCTACATTTATACCATGAGGTACTTAAAATCTCCCAGGACTATAAAGATCATTCAACATTGGCATTCATCTTTCCACTCATTCTGCTTTTTCAAAGACTGTTGCCTTTAAAAAAATATGTATCTTCTGAGTTGAGGTTTGAAGGGTAGGGTAGAAGTAGATCAACAAAGATGAGGTGGGCGTCCAGCAATGAAAGGAAAGGTCCAGGTGGTGGTAAGATTTAAGCGGCAGTGTCTGTGGTGGATGGTAGCTGACTTCCATGTCATTCCTTGGCTGAGAGCATGGCTGACTGCCGGCAGCTGGTGGAGGCTCAGCCTTGAGCCGAGCTGTTTGGGTTCAACCTGAGAGGCGATGAGAAACTACTCTCTCTAGTCGTAAATACTATGGAAGTCAGGTCGTCCACCCTAGAAAGGCTCACATTTGAATCCTCATCTGTTGGGGGATTCCTGTGGCGTGCCTGGTGCAGGGGGTGGGGGTGGCCAATGAGAAAAGTATATATGATCCCACCACACACCACTTGGAAACTCAGGCAGGTATCAATATCATGCCCTTGGCCATTAGCATCACAGGTTTGCCCTCAGGGCTCTGCTCTGCTCCTGGGTACGTAGCATCTTACAGACTCTAGTGCAAAAAGTGGGGAAGAATTCAGCACCCAACTATCACCACAATGGCAACAATTCAGATTAGTTTCCTTCTGCTGGTGTCTCAGTAATGCACCTAGTCTCCTTTTCATGCTGCTGCAGCTATAACTCATGAAGGAGGGGTCACTGTGTATGCACTGGAGAAGAGACCAAGATGGAAAGGGTTTATCCAAAAACCTGGAGCTCCCTGGGGATAGGGGTTCTGTTCTCATTCAGGCTGCTACAGCAAAGTACCACAGACTGAGTGGTTTGTGAACACCCTTTTGGAGACTGGTGGCCAAAGAGGGTACTGGTGAGGGTCCTCTTCCTGTTCCATGGACTGACATCTTTTTGTGGTGTCCTTGCATGGTGGACAGAGCAAGGGAATTCCCTGCTTGCATGACCTAACCACCTCCTAAAAGCCCACTTCCAAATACCATCACCCTGGGGAGTAGGTCTCAACATATGAACGTGGGCGAGGGGGGGCAAACATTTAGTATAAAGCAGGTCCCAACCTCCCACTCCCAGCCCCAGTCAATGAATGGCACCACCATCCCACCGCTTCGCGAGCCCAAAACCCGTCCTTGACTTCTTTCTCCCTTCCTTTTATGTACTACATCCAAGTTCATCATTAAGGTCATTGGTAAGCTGTGCGATATATCTTGATATCCACATCTCATCCTCTTCACAGCTACCACCCTCCCACAAAGGGTCATCGCTCACCCAGATTATTCAAGGGGTTCCCTAACAGTCTCTCTGCTTCAGATCCTGCACCTGGCCAGTCCATTCCCCATCAGCAGCCAGAGGGATCTTTTAAAGATTTTTATTTATTTATTTGACAGAGAGAGAGATCACAAGTAGGCAGCGAGGCAGGCAGAGAGGCAGGCAGAGAGAGAGGGGGAAGCAGGCTCCCTGCTGAGCAGGGAACCCAATGTGGGGCTCGATCCCAGGACCCTGAGATCATGACGTGAGCCGAAGGCAGGGGCTTTAACCCACTGAGCCCCCCAGGTGCCCCCCAGAGGGATCTTTTAAAAATAAATCGGCTCAAGTGTGATTCATCATGGGCATTATCCTAAGTGGTATATTGTTTGTTGATGTTTACAAGCTGTCTGAGGATTTTTTTAAGTTCATGGTTTAAGATATTTCATGCTGGGGCAGCTGGCTGGCTCAGTGGGAGGAGAGTGAGACTCTCGATCTCTGGGTCATGAGTTCAAGTTCCACGTGGGGAGTAGAGACAAACTAAATAATAAAAAAACTTGAAAAAAATTTTAAAATGTCTCATAATTTAAAAAATTAAATGAATGTAAAAAATAAGATTGTCAATTATACCTCAGTAAAGCTGAATAAAGGAAAATAAAATAGATCATATTTCTTCTGTGTAAAACCCATCAATGGCTTCTGATCACACATAGGCTATGAGTCAAAGTCTTGAAAGCCACCTCTCGAGGGGAGTGCTGTGGAATATGGCATCAGCCCCTCATTGTCCTCCACACTCACTGACTTTCTGTGAAGACTTGATACAGTTCTCTCCTGATCAGGGAACCTGCTCATCTCTCTGCTGTACACTCCCCTCCCCCTTTCTTTGCCTAATTCCGCCAGTACTCTTTAGGTCTCAAGTTCAGTGCCACTTCCTCAGAGAAGTTTTCTGCCCTGCCCTGATCTAAATTAGGTATCCTCCTTGCAATTGAAGTCAATTTTCATTTTTCCTCATAGCAAGGAACACACTTCATAATGACAAATTTCAGGGATTTTTATCCATCCAATAGCACAATATTCTATAAGTTCCATGAAGTCACATTCAAATTCAGATTCAAATTTAGAAAGATACCAAGGATTCAGAAAAACATTTTGTTGCCTTCTATGAAGAAAAATTACCATGATAACAGATACAAAAGTTCATATGATAGAAGATAATTTCAAAGTGTGAGAGCTCTTATCTTTTACTACACTTAAAATACCTTATCAGTTTTGCGAAGATGCTATTGGGTTGGACTGTTGTAAAGGTATCATCAGCCTTCTGTTGTAGCCCTCCTGACAATGTTTGACTCTGTGTCTGCTCCCCCTAGAAATAGTGAGGTTATTTTTTTTATTAAAAAGATTTTTTTTAAGTTTAAGCATTTAAAAAATATGCAACACGAAAATAATTTGAAATGTCTTAGTGTGGTTCTCAGACTTCCTTGTGCCCGAGAATCACCTGAAGGGCTTACCAGATCTCCAGGCCCCACACTCAGAGCAGTGACTAGAGTCCGTATATCTGGGGCAGGACCTAAGAAATAATACTCCAACAAGTTCTTGGGTGATGCAGATGCTGCTGGTTCCAGGTCCAAACTTTGAAAATCACTGCCCTAGGGCATCTCCCCAACATGGCTTCTAACCACTGAATTAGCTTCAACATTTGTTAAGTAGGATAGTTTAAGAAATCACCCAAGTGTGTAGTTGCCCAACCCAATCAAATTAGTGAGCAATTGTAGGAAATCCTTGTTTTCAGATCAGGATGTAATGAAACGTTACAGGAACTGGGGAAGATGTTAGCAAATCCTCATTCAAGGTCACTGACTCCACATGCACTTATGAAGTTTCTGCCGCCCTTGAGTTGGGCACTGGGAACACGGGCACTGGGTATCTACTCCTTCAACAGTGTCTCCTGAGATCTACTCCTGGCCCCGCACTGAAGGAGGAACAGAAACAAGTCAGGAGATGCCTCTGCTCTCCCGGAGCTCAAGTTCTTTGCAGGGGAAAGACAGTCAACAAATAAGCAAACAGGATAATTACAGATGGTGAAAACTGCTATGAAGTAACAGTTTGCTCTGATGCACAAGAAGTCAGAGAGAGACAAACACCACATGATTTCACTTACATGTGCAACCAAAAAACAAATGAATGGACACACAAGCAGACTCACAGATACATATTGGCGGTTGCCAGAGGGGAGGGGGTGGGGAGATGGGCTAAGCAGGTGATGGGGGTTCAGAGATACAAACTTCCAGATACACAATAAGTAAGTCACAGAGATGAAAAGTACAGCACAGGGCATAGAGTCAACAATGTTGTAATAAGGTTGTATGGTGTCAGATGGTGACTGCACTTATGGTGAGGACTGGGTAATGTACAGAATTGTTCAATCATGTTGCACGCTGGAAACTAGTGTGTGTCAATTCTACTTCAATGCGAGGGATGTTTAAAAATCATGGTGCAGACTGGCGTGACCAAAGAGGGGTTCTTTGTGGAGGGGAGGTGTAAGCGGAGACCTGCAGGTTTGAGAATGAGCATTTTCCCAAGGGAGAACAGCTATTTCAGCCAGAGACCAGCAGGTCCCGAGGAAGGACCAGGGTTGGCAAGTCCTGGGGACGGAAATGCCAGTGTCACCATTGGATGAACACCTGAAGGAGGAACTTGGAGAGGGTGGCGGGAATTTCAGCTTTACGTGGAAATGGAAGCTCCTGGAAGATCATGAGCAGGTGACACGATCTGATGGACACTTGAAAAAGACACCTGCGGCTCTAGTGTGTCGATCAGCCTGCAGTGACAGTGGACCCAGGGAGATGCGGGAGGAGGCTGCAGCTGGGCACACAGAGCCCGGTTTCATCACGTGGGAGGGGAAAGCGCCCGGTAATTTGCAATGTCCTGTAGAAAGATCAGCAACCGCTAGACGCCCTGCTCTTTCCCACTGGAGTACTCACGTGTGGCTCAAATATGCGCATAAATACAAACCATTGTACTGGGAAACTGATGGGGGAGTGCATGAGCCTAAATTCGGGGGATAAAAGTTTCAAAATCTGATCTCCTTTATTAACTGGTAGCCTTGGCCAAGGTCTTTTGTCTTTCTAGCTTTCATTTCTCTCTGTAAAAGTGGAATGGTAAGAATACAGACCTCATAAAGATGTCGTGAGTCTTCAGTGGGACAATCTATGGAAAGAATTTAGCCTAGAACCTCTCGGCACCCAAATTGGCACTCAGACGTAGTAGCTACTTACCAATCCCTCTGAACTTCACGTTCTTTTTCAATGAAAGCTCATAAAAAGTTTGTGAAGTTATATTGGGATGAGGTCTGAAAAAAACCTTATCCAACACTATGTAGCACTCAGTAGGAGCTCAGCCCACAGGAGTATCCAAATAGAGTGTCAAAGCTGGAAACACTGTTGCGGTCTCTGACTGATGATGGGAGAGTCCTGAAGACAGACAACGGTTCACATTCTAGAGGTCAGACTGACGGTTCTACTCCTAGGATATAAAACCAAATTCTTCTCTAAATAATTCTAGGGACTTCAGAGGTTTACCGTTTTAATGTACCCTGCTCCCCCTCACACAAAAGTGAATGTCTCTTCGTCCTCACCAGAGCCCAGACTTTCACTACGCATGCTCTCGGGGCAGGACACATAAATGTTGCAGAAATATCAGTTTTGAGTTAGTGTCTGCTTCTTCCCTGGGTTTCCGCTGTGGAATTCAAGATCTGTGATTATCATCAAGGATGAAAACCACAACAAAGCCCGGATGAAAAGGACAGCTTCAAAGTTGCGTCTATAGAGAGGCTGGAGAGGACAGCCTTACTCCCTGAACCTCATAACCAATTCAATTAAACGGAAAGATACTCTAGTAAATGGCCCCAAATTCCAAAAAAAGCAATGATTCTGTCTCTGTTCTTTAGATGCCTGACACAGTGCCTTAATCTGGTGAGGGAGCTCAGAGGCATGGATGAGGAACTGAATACATGTTCAACAAGGGCATCCATGAGACCACGACTCACAGGTGTCTGTCGCTCTTGCTGCTTCTGCAGAGTCCTGCTCTCTGAATGTCGGTGTCCCACCCACCAGCCCCAAATTCATACATTGAAACCTAATCCTCAGTGTGGTGGTGTTTGGAGGTAGGACCTTTAGGAGGTAATAAGGGATGGGTGCCCCTTTAAGAGGCTCCAGAGAGATTCCTCACCTCTTTCCCACCACGTGAGGACACAGGAAAGATCACCCCACACCAGACCCTCAAGTGCCAGGGCCCTAGCTTGGACTTCCCAGCCTCCAGAACCATGAGAAATGGATCAGGCCGTTCACAAGCCGCCCAGTCTGTGGTGTGTTACACTCCCTGAAGGACTATGAGGAGCACCTACCTCCCTGGGGCCTCCTGCGGGAGTGGGAGGGATGTTCTCTTCATAGTGGGTCTTGCAGGAGGTAGGAAAGTCAGCAGCCATGAAAGAAGAATAGTTCATAAAGCGACTTACCTCCTCACATCCCTCCAACAGGGGTTCCTAACATACGTGTGTTATCGGCATCAACTTGGCGGTTTTTCGAAGTACCCAAAGAAAGGCCCCTACCCAGCCCAGATTTAGTGATTCAGAGACCTGCCGATCCCGATGTGGACGTGGCCCCGAGGGAGAACTGGTGTTTGAGAGGTTGTCGGGGAGAGGAGCATGGCACCCAGGATGTGTGTCCAAATCCCTCCTGCTCCCCGGCAGATACCATTAATTGGTTAGTGCATTACATCCGTACTCACTTAGAATCCTTTAAAAAATAAAACTTGAAAAACATTTTGGTAAACATGCATGACATGACATTTACCATTTTAACCATTACAGAGAGTACAGTTCAGTGGCGTCAAGTACAGTCACACTATCATCCAAGCATCACCATCCCCCCATCTCCAGAACTTTATCTTCCCCTGCTGAAACCCAATACACATTGATTCCTCATTTCTCCCTCCCCCAGCCACTGACAACCACCGTTCTACTTTCTGTTTCGAGGAGCTGGACTATTGTAGGTATTTCATAGTAGTAGAATCACACAGGAGTCGTCCTTTCACTTTCACCCAAGCTATAGCATGTATGAGAACTTCCTTCCTTTTGAGCACTGAATAACATCCCATTCCATGCACAGACCATTTTGTTTGGCCATTCATCTACGGATGGACACTTGTGTTGCTTCCACCTGTTGGTGTTTGTGAACAATGTTAAGAACTGGGGTGTGCAAATAATCTGTTCAAGTCCCTTGACTTGGCTCCCTCCAGGTATACACCCAGAAGGGGGACCTGCCGGCTCACAGGGTCATCTTTGGAAAAACTGCTAGACCATTCTGCAGAGGACGCACCATTTTACACTGTCACCAGCAATGAGGGTTTCACGGTGTCCACATCCTCGCCGACACTTGTCATTGGCTGCTTTTGAGAGTCACCACCCCAATGGCTGTGCAGGCATCCTCGGCCGAACATGTTGGACAGCCATTACCATTTCATCAAAAGGTGACAAAGGAGATGAAAGCCATTTGTTCTTTCTCAACTGTGATCATGGGATTTCTATGCTTTTCAAAGTGAAATGAGACTGCGGACTTACCAGGTTGGGATGGTCAGCATGATCAGGGTTGTAGAGATGGCCGGTGGTTTGAAACATTGGGGTGGGGGAGAAAGGACACCAGGAGTGCTGGTCCGGAAATGGCCGTGTGGTGGAGGTGAGGCCAGCGAGGGGCTCTGCATGAAGACCTGGGGGAATTGGAGACCAAGTCCAGGCACACCACCAAATGCACTAAGGAGGAACACAGCAGATATGCTGTCCCCACATCCTGCCTCCAGTGGCAGTGGGGTTTTGGTTTCTTTTCCTTTTCTTTATTCTGTTTATGACCCTCTACCCTTTACTGCTCTATTGTCTACGTTCTATTAAAAGATGGGGTGGGGGGTTGGAACACGTACACTAAATGTCCATTATTTGTTTACACGTGGATGAACTCTCTCTGCAAACGCACACCTAAACTAAGCACAGCGGTTGCTTGTGGCGGGAGCAGGAATACAGAAGACAGGGTGGGAGATTTTCCTTTTCTATAGATCCTTGCATACGCTACTCCATGTTCAACTGTGGAAATATATTCCGTCGTCTTTCCAATGTTCATTCCTGAACTTCAGCGACCTGGAAGTTCCAGCCCCTTCCAGACTCCCTTGAAGCTGGGCATCGAAACAAGATTCTAATGGACGTGCGTTCATGAGATAAGAGTGGAAGATGGAAGTGGGTGAACACCATCTTCCCGCTGCGTGGGGCTGTCGTTGTGGGCAAGCAAGGCCATGGGGATTCAGAGGCAATGGTGCTGTAGGTAGAATCAGCTGGACACTGATCCGGGCCCAGGCCCCCTGCTTCCTGGGTACTGCTATGAGGCATTCCAGGTGGTCCCAGTGACTTCCTGAACTTACTTGCTGGTAGCTGGATCATAGGTACAGTGGTGTGTGTTTTTTTTTTTTCTTTACCTCAGCAGCTCCAGGAGCAGCCTCCTAATTCCTCCTGAATTCAGCCTCCCTGAATTCCTGCTTAAGGCAGAGGCTGTAGCTCTCCTGGCAGGCAGAGTACCAGATGTTGCTGGAGGATTCCAGGAGTCACTCCTGGATTACCTCCTAGGAGTTCACTCTCCTCATCCTTCCAAAAGATTCTACGAGCATCCAGTTTCTTATTAGTCCATTCTGCTTGAAATACCTACTGTGGCCTCTATTTCCTATGATGGAATTGAAATGGAATATGAAATTACATATTAAAAATCATTAAATAATAAATAAAAGTCATCACTAAAAAAACAATCCTCAGAAGAGATTTCCTGAGCAGCGTGCCACCAAAAATGCTTGGTTTTTATATTTAAAAAAATTCCTGGGGTGCCTGGGTCGCTCAGTTGGTAAAGCATCTGCCTTGGGCTCAGGTCATGATCCCTGGGTCCTGGGATCAAGTCCCACGTCGGGCTCCCTGCTCAGTGGGGAGCCTGCTTCTCCCTCTGCCTGCTGCTCTCCCTCTCTGTCAAATAAATAAATAAAATCTTAAATAAAATAAAATAAAGGCGCCTGGGTGGCTCAGTCGTTGAGCGTCTGCCTTCTACTCAGGTCATGATCCCAGGGTCCTGGGATCGAGCTCTGCATCGGGCTCTCCGCTCGGCGGGAAGCCTGCTTCTCCCTCTCCCACTCTCCCTGCTTGTGTTCCCTCTCTCGCTGTGTCTCTGTCAAATAAATAAATAAAATATTTAAAAAAAATAAAATAAAAAATAAAATAAAATCTGCTCTCTCTCCCTGTCAAATAAATAAATAAAATCTTAAAAAAAATCCTGCCCTCTTTGTAAGTCATCGCCTATTTAATGAGTACCTATTTGCTTAAAGATGAGGTAACTTAATACTTAGATTAGAAATAAGCACCTATGTGAGAAGTTGTGTGTGTGTGTGTGTGTAAAAAGATAAGACACAATTTGTGTTTCCAGTGTGTGTGTGTGTGTAAAAAGATAAGACACAATTTGTGTTTCCAGTAAAATCCTAGAAGACAAATTCAAACACTTCTTGTTCTTTGTTTTTATTTAACTCAAAATAGCTAACAACAAAACATTTAAAAAATATCTCCCACACATGAGTATTCAGTTATTTTTGGTTCATGACACTAGATTACAGAGTCCTTGCCTGTTTCTAGCATGAAGTAACACATCTATCATAATCGTTATCTCTCAAAGTCCGCAGCAGGCTTGAAACCCGTATATTTAGATCCTAACCAAAAACCATGATTTAGTTATTCATTTTGAACCCAAATATTTTTCTCCCACACAGATGCTTAGTAAAATGAATAACCATAAATAGGCTAGCTATGAATCAGTTTTCGACGAAATGCCCCCATACAGCACATACATAGTTTGTATATATGCTTTTGTCCTTTACTACTCAAAATATGAATGTCAGTGAGATGTACAGTGGAGTCAGCTCATCCGTTGAACTTATACCAATTCCATATAGGAGGTCAGCGAAAGGGAAACAATAAGGAAAATAACGATGAATCCCATGAAAATCCCACCAATTGAATGAAAGAGTAAACCCTGATGAGGGTTGAAGAACCTTGAGGAAACCAAGCGCTACCACTGTGGCGTCTCCTCAGGTAAAGTCAGTTCACGTCGGTCTCTCAGAAGACAAGCATCCTGGAGGGCGCAGGGTGACTGATTCTAGTGTTGAAAGGTATGTGGTTCTATGCAACATTGCCCTAAACGAACGCCGACAATGTCAAATGGTCTTCAACGGAAGAAACTGTCCTTTCTTCCAACACCGGAGGAAAACCTGGTTGTGTGGCACGTGCAGATTTCCAATATGGCGCCTTCTGAAACGGCTGTCAAGGAGGCGCTCTCCACGTTCTCTTTCATCTTAGGTCCTGACACTAGAAGCTAAGCCCCAGGCATGAAGCAACTCCACTGCCGTGTGAATCGCCATGAGAGTCTTAAAAATGCCCTAACCGCGTCAGCATAGTTTAATTTCCAGTTTAGTTCCGTCCTCACATCCAGCACAGGCTGTTTCTGTGATCCTCCCATGGAATGTACCTATCACTGACCGAGAAAATCTCATGGTGAGAAGACCGGCGTCCTAAAATCTGAACCACCACCAAAAAAGCTACCAAAGCAGATCGGTCTCAGCCACGCTTCCCGATAAGATGTTTAATCAGCAAACAGTGCAACTAAAGCAGAGAGGAACTTCTGTTTTGTTACACTTGCCCCTCCCTGCCATTGCCTACAGTTTCGAAACTGGCAGCTACCTTCTTCGTCTCAACCACTTGGCCTTAACCTCAGCACCGCCCAGGTTCAGGTTCTATTTTTAAAAGCACCATTCTAATGGAAATGTCCCTGCCCTGCCTTAAGCTGGGGCTGTGAATTTTACTGCGAGCTAGAGCTGTTATGTCATAGAGTTTAGGTTGATTTGGCAGATATCGATTTCCGTGAAACCCGCTTCAGCTTCTTCGAGCCATGGAGGATTTCTACCTGGGCTGGAGATGGGGGTAAAATACCCCATGGAGGACCCCTTCAATAACCACATTTGGAAAATCTGAAAAACAAAAGGAAAACAGCTTCTCTTAGGCACGGCCCTAAAACGCAACGACCGCATTCTGCAGACCCATACAAGGCGAGGCCCCCAGCAACTCGGGGACCCGCGTCACCCTGCAGCCTGCTCTCGCTGAGGACGCGCTATCTGTCATGTCGCCGCGGCCGAAAGCCGCTTGGGTGCACGACCAGGCTCTGCAGGAATGCACGGCCAGATTTGTAGCTTATTGATTTAGGGGATGTTCTAATGGTTAATGCTGCTAGGCCCCAGCTCTTTATCTGAATGTTTTCTCACAAGGAAGATGGATTACACTGGCAATTCAATTTCTAACAAAATCTCAATATACTTGAAGGAATTCCAAGATTTCTACTGGGAATACTTGGCTGCAGTTTTTCCATTGTGGTTTACAGCAGCGTTCAGTCCAAGCTGTCCTGAGGACGGTCATTCCGTGGCGCACGCGTCCCGGGAGCAGGAGGAACGGGGGCCGTCTTCCCCAACTGAAAAGGGCACACTTCTGAGGAAAGCCATCCCGTCAGGAAAAAAGAGCCACGTTTTTAGAGGAGGCGTGCGTTCGACGGGGTGCGTTGCAGTTATCAGGGCAGGTAAAATACGAACGGATACTTTGCACGGGGGACCCCCAACCATCACATGACCCAGAGGTTCAATTTCTCAACTTCAATCTGCAGGTAATTAATTATATCTAGGATTTACATGAAAGCCCACCGCTTTCTTTCTTTCTTTCTTTCTTTTTTTTTTAAGATTTTATTTATTTGACAGAGAGAGATCACAAGTGGTCAGAGAGGCGGGCAGAGAGAGAGGGGGAAGCAGGCTCCCTGCCGAGCAGAGAGCCCGATGTGGGGCTCCATCCCAGGACCCTGGGATCATGACCTGAGCCGAAGGCAGAGGCTTAACCCACTGAGCCACTCGGGCGCCCCAAGCCCACCACTTTCAATAAATATCGTTATTATGCAAGGAAATTAGTTGGTCCAATACTTGCAGATAGAAACTAGGACGCTCCCTTATGAACCCAACCTCTGTATAGTACCTACTACATAAAGCCACATGCAAAGGGAGGGCAGAAAGGTTCTCCAGGGAGCAAGCCAGGTGGCCAGTCCGAGGGAGGAGGGAGCCAGGAAGGTTCAAAGACAGGAATGGAGGTTTGATAAGAGAGTGAGGGAGGAAGCCTGAGGGCATGCAAGCCCAGAAATTCTGGCTTTGTCTGAAAAGCAGGGAGAACCACTAGCCACCCCTCTCCTGGCAAGTATTTTAAGCAAAGTGACACAGAACTGAATCCTGTTTGGCAAAGATGGCTCTGGCTGCCATTCAGGGTGCATGGGGACAAGTTCAAAGTGGTGGTGGGTTCCCTGTGAGGAGTAAAGGGAAGTTTCCTAACAGTACCTGCCTGAAAGTTTATTATACAAATTGGAGGGTGAAGCAAAGCACTTGAACCTGTGCTGGGCACATGATTAGTACTTGCTACCATCATGTACCAAGTGCTGGCTAATTAATTAATTAAGAAGTAATGTAACAGTCCCTGCCCATACCATGTAATTTCCACGTTAGGAGGGAGACAGGCAAATGAACACACCCACAAGATATGCCTAAAACATATCTTCAGTATACAAGCAGCTCAATGACTTCTGGGTGATGACGCTGGATTTCTTAGTGTTTGCTTTAATCCAGCATGAAACAACATAATTTTCCATACAACGTATCTTTAATCATCTGTAGTAGGACTTAAACCTATTTTTTTTTCAACCCAATCAAGAGCAATGATTTTGCGAAGTTCATTTTAATTTTAAAAGAATTCCTCCCCCACAGAAGTGTACTGAAACCAAGAGCCGTCAATGGAGATATTGATCAATTTTCAATTAGATGCCCAAAGAGAACACGTCGACGTGCATTAGCAGGTGGGTATTTATTCTCTGCCACCCAAAACATAACAGTTTGTTTGAAGGTTAGTGAAATGACATCATCAACATGTTCAGCTTAAAGAATTTAAATAAGTTTTGGGGAAAAGGACGAAAAGGGAAAAATACCATTAATTACTCCGAGTAATGCTATACCACCTGAACAGGTCAAGCAGTGGTTTAAGTGCAAGGGGAGGGGTGCCGGGGTGGCTCAGGTGGTTAAGCATCCGACTCTTGATGTCGGCTCAGGTCACAATCCTGAGGTCGTGACATGGATCCCTGCATCAGGGTCTACGCTCCGCACAGACTCTGCTTGAGATTCTCCCTCTGCCCCTCCCCCTGCTTGAGCCTGCTCTCTTTCCTTCGGTCTCCCAAATAAAGAAATAAATCTTCAGAAGGATAAATAAAGGGGAAAACTGAAGCAGGGCGCGAGGCTTGAGGGTGAGGAGACCAGAAGGTGAGGAAAGACCTCTGTGGGCAGATACCAGGGGAAGGAGGGTGCGGTGGACACGCGCGAGGGTGTCCAGGCAGGGCATTCCCAGCAGACAGAAGATGGCCGGCCAAGGCACTGCGCTTATGGTCCAGCAAGTGCTGAGCAACTGGCAGAGGCCGGAGATTCAGAAGGTGAGCATGACAGAGAGAGAAAAAGGGAACCATGTGGGTCATCATGACAGTAAAGGAAGGAAATGATCCACGTGAATGGAACAGAGGTGTTTTATGACACTCCCACGAATAAGGGCTGAATGTTCAATCAACATAAAGAAATTAAGCACCAAGGGGTCCGCCCATCAGCCATGTGACACCGGGCAAGTTGGGGACCTCCTGGGGTTCCAACTCTCTTTTTAGCCACCTTGCCTATTTTATGAGGCTGTTAAAAAATTAAAGGAGCAACGTCTGAGAAGGCACTCATGAAGAGGTGTAGAGCAGGACATTTTGAGAGGGACTCTGAAGAATTCAAATTTCTTGGCATAAAGAGAGGACCCAGGCTAAAATACTGATTACAGGGGCACCTGGGTGGCTCAATGGGTTAAAGCCTCTGCCTTCGGCTCAGGTCATGATCCCGGGGTTCTGGGATTGAGCCCCGCATCAGGCTCTCTGCTCCGCAGGGAGCCTGCTTTCCCTTCTCTCTCTGCCTGGCTCTCTGCCTGCTTGTGACCTCTGTCTGTCAAATAAATAAATAAAATCTTTAAAAATATTGATTACATGTATGCATAAATTCATTATATTTAAGTATATAACTTCTAAAAATACACAGCTGACCACCTAAGATGCTATAACCTAAACAGAAGTAAAGATATACATGTAATATAGATACACCGCTTTGGGGAAAAAAGCATTAAAAAAAAAAAAAAAGAACCAGAGCCTTAGACTCAAACCTTATCATCTGGATAAAAACAAGCAGAGACCAAAATATACCACCACCAAAAACAAAAACAAAAAGAAAAGAAAAGCCAATAAGTATCTCTCCTCTTTATTACTCTCATTCAAAACTGCCTGGTAATGTAGAAAGAAAAATCACATTTCGTGCGGAAAGGCCTGCCCCAATTAAAATTCTGAATGTCTCCTACACCAAGAGCGCTGGTTTATTGGCAGATTATTAAGCCCTGGACCAATGTCACTCTGTTAGACCTGTATTAAAAACGTGGTTTATGTGGTGCAGGGTCAGATCAGTAAAGAGCTGTTAGCAGATGACAGGTTTGATTACCGCTGGCTGCAGGCAAGACGTATGGATCCCTGAGGAACAGCAGCACCGGTTGGTGGGACAGTTTGCTGGAAAGGTCAAGAACAGGCATGTCAGCATCAGGGGACGACGGTAAACAGAAAACACTACAAACTAGCTTTGAGGGGATCAAACTGCTGTGTGGGGACATCTCAGGGTCTATGTATCTCACCGCGTGGGTGAATAATAGTGAGCAGAGTTACAGGGAACAAACCAGCCCTGCGTTCACCTTCTCAGCATCTCTTTGTGGACTCTGAAACGGGTAGACCATCTATTTGACAAATCACTGATGAAAAGTGCACCATCTCAGAGCACAATTATTGATAAAATAGTATTCTTAGGACTGGCATAAAACAATGCAGGGTTCGATATAACTGGTTACTTCTCTCCCTTTCTACCACATATTTGTAAAACAACTGCCTAACAAATATTATCAAGAAGATCGTGACGTGATACGCTTACGCCACAGTAATTCAACACTTAGCAAAACCACAGTCCTGTTTCTGGTTTTATGGAACTCTTGACTGACTAGTATTAGTTCTTACCTTGATTCTTCAGATTCCGTCTCATCAAAAGATCTAGAATTTTTTTTAAAAGAAGAGGAAGACCACGTCAGTTGGGTAAATGTTGCTGCAAACCAAGGGGAAAAAAGCCAGTATTCTTAAAGCTCTAAAGTGGGAAACATTAGGAAAAGAGAGGTGTCTTGACAAAGCCACAGCATGACTGATGCCTCATTCTAAAGAATCTAAGACTGCCATATTCTTGAATTCAGTTTTCTCGAGGATCACTTACAAACCCTATGGTTTTACTTTCGGGCTTCTATAATGGAGATAAGATTTCACTCTGTCATTCCTAAAATCTCTTCTTAAAAACATTCCCCAAGCTCCTAGCAAATGCACTCAACTCAGAACAGGACACGCGGACAATGCCTATTACCTGGTGAGCTCAGTATATAATTCTCGCTGTGGGGTGAGTGGAAAGTGGCCTTGAGCAGCACTGCCAGGGCGAGGGTGGGGTGGGGGGCTGAGGGTCTGCAGCCTTTCCTCCCGCAGAGGGCCGGGGTTTAACCCGACGCAGGTATAGTCTCCATGACCGTCTTGTAGTTAGTGTGCATCCTTCGGGGGGCCCTGGAGGTGGCAGGAGGATGAACAAAACCCTCTCCCCTGCGTGGGTTTGCAGAGTCTTTGTAATGATGTGTTTCCCTGTAAGTGGATTTGGTATGTCAGGGGTGACACTGATAGCCTTCAGAGGCCAGCTCGACCTGAGCCAGGTGCCCAGAGCTGGGCAAGGGGCTTGTTTTAGAGTTCATTCTTCAGAAGAACACTTCCCAACTGACGGTGATAGCAAATGTCTGGTTTCTGGGACACAGGGACTGGGATCTACAGCCCCACATGAGAAGGTCCTGTGGGAGAGGCAGAAAGACAGCAGGGAAGAGAGCTCAAGTGCGAAAGCCTGGGCTCTGCCAGCTACAAGACAAGAGATTTGGGGAAAGACACTTAATTCCTGTGTCTCAGCTTGCTCAGGTAAACAATAAAGGAGTTGGCTAACATCATCTCCAAGGTCATTCACAGCTCTTAGATGATGTGACTGCACATGCATGGGCATGTAGACTTTGCTCGAAGACCCACAAATAAATACATTAGTCCCTCCATAGGCTATCTAGATTCAAAATTCCCACCATGTAACATCACTCCAGGAAGCAGCATATTTTAATAAGTCAATTCCTTAAGTCTAAACCTGAGTTACTGAACCTGCCATTTGGCCTCAATATAGGGGTGAAGACCACAGAGGAATTCCTTTGACCACAGGCAGGGGGCGAGTGAGTGCTGTCCCCGCGGAGAGAACGGGTGTGACCAGGCTGGCCCTTCCAGCACCACCCAAGGCGGTGGGGGGGGGGGCAGTGGTTATTGGTTAGGCCAACTGGCAACTGTAGAGTAGTTTCAGATACATGTCCCATAGGGGAACAACGCTTCTTACCCACAACTCTCTGCCTTTGGTAGCGAGGGCAAGTGTCGCACGTTTAGGAAATCAAGGAACAGTTTGGGAAGCTCTTCATTTTCCAAAATGACAGCCTGTGAAAGGAGAAATGAGAATCTAGAAAGCAAAATTTACTAAGCAATCAATAATCAAATGAACTATGTCAAAAGTCATGACCGCCCATCTCAGTTCTTACCAGCATCATTATCACAATCTGTAAGGGTTGGTGGGGGGTGGTCCCCATCTCACCCACCAAGAATTCAGGAGACAGGCACTCTCTTCAGTGTTCCCAAATACTCTATTTAATCTATCCTCTCACCCAGCCAGCATTTATGGATCATCTAGCACACATCAGATGCTGACTAGGAGGAAAGACAGCTGGTCACCAGGTAGACAGAATTCTTACCTTCATGGAGATTCTCATGAGAGGATTTTAAAAACCTGGGAGCATCAATGATACTGCTAAGAAACGAGCATCAAATTTTCCTTACTGGGTGATCAAGTGGTCTGGGTGTGTGTGTGTGTGTTTGTCTACAAGAGACCACACTGTTTAGAAAATACTACACATGGCTTTTTTAACTGGAAGATTTAGCCAAGATCCCTTGGCTATCACCGCTTTTGGCATTTGGATCAAGTGACATTTATGGCCACTTGGACAGCTCCACTTAAAGGGTCAGTAATAACTCTACCCCTAAGTGTAAATCAGCGTATATACTAAAAAAAAAAAAAAAAATCTATACGGTTCTTCCATTTAGGGAGCTCTGTTAAAGCTCTGTTAAAGAGCTGGGACGATGGCATAACCATGCCTGCTCATGATCTGATTAAACAGTTGCCCCTCTCTCCCACCGCTTTCCCCCACCTTTTTTTAAAAATTATTTTTACGAAGACCATGGAAAAAACATCAAAGATTGCATGATAGTCTCTGAAAGTAAGAGAATTATTTTCAAAGGTCATTTCTATCATTTACCATGGTCCTCCTCCCACATGTTGTTTAAAGAACGATGAGAAGGGATGCTGAGGCATCACCCACACCATGTTCAGGCACAGCTATGCAATGTGACACATGAGGCACCAAGGACAAAAGGTCAAATTATGTATATTCTGAAATATGCGATTCGATATAGTCTATTGCTTTCTGTCATAATTTACAAACTGAGTGGTCCCATTTCTAGCGGAGTTTTAAAATAGTTACCCAGTTCGGGACATGTGAATGGAATAAGGGAGGCAGGCTGAGCCCCAAGCTACACCAGTGCTCAAGCCTCCTGCTGTGCAGTTTCTGGAGAGGAGGCATCTGGAAACCCAGCTCTGTCTCAGTCTCTTCCTTTTCCTTACCTAGCTGATTGTACCCACTGAGGCTTAAGGAAAGTCAATAGAAGGTAGGGAAACAAAAAAAATGCATAAAATAGAAAAAAGCTCTTCTTCCCAGAGGCATGCTTTCATTACTATTTATCACTGACCTTCTGAATTTTCATCTACTCGGGGAAATTTGGGGGGTGCCCATAAGGTCATCATTTCAGTGCCCACAACTCAAGGATTGTAAGAATCACTGTATATATGAAGCTCCAGGGAATTTTTGCCATAAAGTAAGTTGTAATGATTATCTCCATGTTTCTCGACATTGGTTTATGAGAATGACACAATACCTATTTGAATAATAAAGCTTAATGTTGGAACAAAAACAGAGCTGTTCACCCAGGCAATAGTTTTAATTACGTGTACAAGTGGCAGCTTTCAGATTAAAAAAAAAAAAAAAATGGGGGGGGTAACACTCTTATCTCCACCCCCACCTTTTAAAATAAATTAAATCAATAACAAGTGTGGGACACTTTTAATGACCTGAACTACTTAATTTCCAGGATCCTTAGACATGTCATCCATCACTGCAGTATGGAGGGAGACATCTCTTGAGTGTTCAGGGGGTTAGTTTGGTTTTATTAATGCAAGATTTAGGGAATTTTAACAAGGTGAATTGTTTATTTGCCTTGACAGATTGGCTTACAATGCACTGGCTACATCTACAGCATGATCATTAATGACAAAAGACAGGCAAAAAGCTGTTTACACTGCAACACCAGGACAGGAATTAATCCTGTCCAGCCTCCCCGAACAGAACACTCCGAAGAGATGATCACATTTTTTTAGATAAGACATACTGGCGCAAAAAAAAAAAAAAAAAGGAATATAGAAAACTCCAGAAATTTGTGAGCATTTTCATTAAATGTTCCCTGAAAATTCTCAAATATTTTTCATAAAAGAGTCACCAATATGGATTTCAGGATTTACAGTTCGACTGTATTTATTTATTTGAGAGAGAGAGAGAGACAGAGATAGTGAGAGCACAAGTTCCCATGAACCTGGGATCATGACCTGAGCTGATGGCGGAGGCTTAACTGACTGAGCCACCCAGGCGCCCCATCTTCTCCTGTTTCTTGAGAAGCTTTCCCTCAAGAAGATCCCTCCCTCTTAAAGACGCACCCTGGTCCTCTCCACCTTCTTGGGACCCTGGTCTGGTCTAACTACACAACTTTATTCAACAGGTAAATAAATATAAACATATAATAAACAAACAAATAAAAATTTATAAAAATAAATAAATACAAATATATATAAATTATATTTTGAATATCAAAACCTATTTCCCCTTTGTTTTAGCTTGCTTACCATGATTTTTGATTAACCTTCTTCACTCGTTAGTCATTTCCATTTTTTAGAGGCAAGATGGTGCGGTAGGAAGTACAGGGCTTTAGAGCCAGAGCTGGGTTCCCACACCCCCGGCTACCTCGTGGGGTCACTGTGAGGGTAAGACAATGTCCGCAAGAGTCTCTGGTGCACACTTAGCATTCAATAAATGTTCACTGTTTCCTTACAATCTCTTCATTCTATCAATCCTCAACAGCCTATTTTATCGGTTTTGGAAGTTTGGATTATTGTCCATCCAGCAAACAGGGCTTCCTAATCCTCTATGATTCATGGATCCCTTTGAAAAATGGATAAAAGCTGAGAATCTCGCTGGCTGAAAAATATGCATCCATACATAATTGTGCTGACGGTGGCAGAGGGTTCAAGAGCCCTGACAGTCCCGCCAAGGACACCTGCTTTCAGCTCCAATGCGGCAGCAATGCTGCTGGGCACCCTCTTCGCTTGGCCTGGTGCCTGAAGCCCTCACTGCCGGGCCTGTGCTGGATGCCAGCCCCCCAAAGCACGCGCTGGCCTTCCCGTTGTAGTTTTCTACCTCTCTGTCAATTACAACCCCACTGGAGTGTGCGGTGCCTTGTGATTGGAATTCATTAGTGTTTTCAGCCCCAGGCTGTGGTTGAAAATATGTGTCTGGCTGGAGGGTACCGGCTGCAGGATTCTTTCTGGTAGGTCAAAAATCTACTACTGCATTGAATTTAGACAATCACATTCATGGCTGCTGTGCCTTCCATATGAAATTCTAGAATTTAACAATCTGTAGGGTTGATGGTTCCCAAAGTTAGCAAAACATGGAGAAAATATTATTTAAACTCTATCACTGCCAGGGGGCCCCTGTGTGGCTCAGGTGGTTGAGCAACTGCCTTTGGCTCAGGTCATGTTCTATCACTGCCAGGTCAGAGTCCAGCCGAGGAGGCACAAGTACCCTACATTTATTAGGAGAAGAGCATTCTGAAACACAGGGCAGTGATGGGTCCCAGACTGTCTAATCAATTAACTAATGGTAGAGTTCTGACACTAGATCCAACTTTGGACCCATGGCTGGGCAACTAATTTATATAGTAAAACATCAGAATTCAAAATGAATATGACCAATTCGAGAAAAAAAATATCGGAAAAAAATCCCATTAAATTAAATTTTACAGGTGTTAAGTCCTGAGTCAAATACTACATGAGGCAGAATTAAGGACCCAGGCGTGGGATGAAGAGTAGCTGTTTATATACAAGTGTTGTTGGTCTCAAGCGGTAGGTCAGCAAGAAGTGTTGCTTCCGGAAGGTATAGAAAAATGAGCTGAGCAATCCTCTTGCTCCACTTAATGCGGTATTATTTGGCCCCCAAAGAAAGAGAAATAAGAATAAATGCAGAAAGGTCTACATGGGGAGCAATGAAAATGAAAAGAAGATTCAAAATCGTTTGTTAGAAGAGGTCACCCCAACAGCAGGTACTGAGCATGGAATGAGGTGTTCCAGGGCCCAGGAGCGTGGTCTTTTAGTTAACTAATGTTTTTTAAGGAGGGTGGAGATTTTCCAAGCTGTTGGGACAGTAAGAAAGGGCTGTCCTAGCCAGCAAAGAAGGTGTCTATATCTAACTGAAGCCACTGCAAAAAAAACAAGAGAAAGTCTCCCATGTATGGGAAAAGTCTGCCTTGCAAGAGCTTCTAGAAAAGCCTGGGTTCTGGGGCACCTGAGTGGCTCAGTTGGTTAAGCTTCTGCCTTCAGCTCAGGTCATGATCCCAGGGTCCTGGGATCGAGCCCTGCATCGGGCTCTCTGCTCAGCTGGAAACCTGCTTCTCCTTCTCCCACTCCCCCTGCTTGTGTTTCCTCTCTTGCTGTTGTCTCTCGCTGTCAAATAAACACATAAAATCTTAAAAAAGAGAAAAGAAAAGCCTGGGTTCTGAATGTCTTTTAGTTGCTCTTTGATACACATGCACATGGGAGAAGCGAGAGAATGAACGGAAGAATGCATCAAAGAAATTTCCATGCAGTTTATCCCTTGGGAGTAATGTAGACTAAAAACCAGGTTATTATTAAGATGCACATGAGAAATGGGGTTAAATAAAGAACTGTAACGAGTGTGTGATATACTATATAACAGACTGTTATTACTGTATCCAACTCTGATAAACATTGAAACTAGGAAACTGTACCTTGTACGAAGCAAAAAATAATTATTATTCTTCATATAGTGTTACTTGCTTTCAAGATAATAAATGACTTTCCTTAAAACACACCAGATATTCCTTCAGAAACATCACTCTAAAAGAATGCAGAAAAAAATCTCCTGGTCTACAACAACATTTCCAAAAAAATTGTCTGGATGGGGGCAGAAAAACAAGAGCATTTCTACCGGCATCCCCTGCAAGCTCAATGTTTACTCGAGGAGAAATGTCTTTTTTATTGAAAAGGTGCAATTATCATCATGTAACACAAATCACAAAATCCCGATTTTTCTACCTTATCAGCTTTATAAAATCATGTTCCCAAAGGATACCATTGATTAGTTGCACATGTTCTTTCTGTGACATCCCAAATACTTAATTGTCAGTTATCTTTTCTTCTTCAGTAAGTAAAATGCAGTCACAAAATTACAGAGGGACCTGTTCTACCTTAACCTTCGCTAGATGCCATCATGCAGCGGAAAACACTGGTAAAATATCACAGGATAACGCCGTCCGACAAGGGAGACATATAAACACTGTAATGATTTCCCACGAGTTTCCATTTTAGAAAATTGTCACTAAGGCGAGCATAAACGGTGACACGTGTCCACCGAGGACACGGTGAAATCGAACGCTGGCATTCTAGTTAGGTCCAAACCTACCCAGCAGCCAATTATAACGGGAACGGAACATCTTGTTGGAAACTTGGACAAGACCACTTTGCTAACCTTCCCAGATTGCTGCACAAAGCTGCACTGTTTTCACCGATTTAATCCTTTTATTCTCTCCTCAAAACAGGAAAGAAGAAAAAAAAAAAACCAAAAAAACGCACATTTCTGCCCCATTGTCTATCAAGGATTGTTGCAAACTGTAGGGAACCTCTGTGTCACAACGCCCAGAATGCTGAACCAAGTCGGGAGGTTTTCAGGAGTCTTTAAAGCCCTGTTCCTCTTCTACCTAGTTGGGTTTGATTGAAATGCCCGATTGTGGGGGTAACAAAGTTCATGACGGTTTTTCCTCTGCCCACCAGGAAAGTTGCTTCCTAGCACACCTGCTTCAGAGGTGCATCGAAGAACAGAGAGCGAGAAAATCAATGCCTCCTCACTGAAATAAGTGGGCAGTGGTGTCCCTGTCCTCGGGGACAGAAGCCTCCCGGTGTACAGAGCCTTCGCAGTCTGCAGGCTTCTGCTCACCACCAGCCCCCCCTCCCCAGCCCTTGCTCACAATCTCACCAAATGAGCCACAGTAAGGTTATCAAAGGAACACTTTTAAAAGTCAGATGGCCACCTAAAAAATCCAAATCATAGGTGTATCTGAAGAATGGCCCGTTCTTTCCTTCCGTGTGTAGGTGACACCATTGTTAAGATGCACCTAATTCTGTGCCTGGAAAAAAACTGCACTATTCAACGAATTCAGCTGCTGCGGTTTCTTAGGGCTTTATGGTCTATCTTGCAAGGAATCTGAGGACTTGCACGAAAAGCTGAATGCTGACAAGGGCCTATTTAAAATGGCAAAAAAAAAAAAAAGGTTTGTGCAAAGAAATACTGTAATACGGCTCAAGACAGATTTGAAAGAAGAAATATCGTTTCTGATAATATAGCTAAAAAGACAAAATTAATTGTGGAACAAGAGAAACGGAAACATCAACCATCTTTTGAGCTATTTTAAAATCAAAATTTATGTTCTGTGTATTTCTGGAACATTTATCTAACACCTCCTAGGTCCAACCACTGGCGCGATGGTTGGCCAAAGAAACATGGTCCTGCCCACTCAGGACGTGCGGTCCAGTGAGGAAAATGAACGGTGTTCAAATAATCACAGTCACGAATGTGGGATTACAAACTGAAACCAGGACTTTGCGGGGACGTAGCTAGCTGTTCAAAACGTTCATAAGGAAGCACCGTATGAACCCCTTGGGAGAAGGAATGCTTCCCTGGCAAGGTGATCCTGGAACTGGAGGACGAACGAGCTGATGTGTAGAGGAAATGGCATAGTTCAGACGCAAAGCCCAGGAAGCTGAATGGTGGAACCATTGGTGGTATCAAAAATCCCACGGCCAGTGTGGCTGTGTCTGAGAAGACAAGGAAGTGGGGCTGGAAAGGCTGGGTGGGGCTTCTGGGTCATGTCAAGGATTTGACTCTCGGTCCTCCATGGATTTAGGGGCAGTGAGTGGTGTTAGTGGTAAGCAGTAGGTGGGGGAACCTGGGTATACGTGACACGATCTGAATGGTATGTTAACCACGACTGAAGTAGCAATAGTGCCCCCTCCCCCCGCCATGACCAGTGACCACGTATTAAATCTGCTCTCCGGCTATGTCTAAACCACTTCTTAGTCAAGCCGTGGAGGTAATGTCAATGACTGTTTTCATTTCTACTGGCACTTTTCCATGTCCACCTCGTCTGTTTTCCTTTGATGCTAGCTCTTTCCCTATGCCTTCAATTATGTCACCATTTTTATTTTTGGTTTTCATCAAATTGTCCTTTCCTTCAAATTCTTGGGGTTTAATCCTGCTGTTATGTGTGTGCTGACTCTCAGTCACAGCTGTTTATTTCCTTCTGTGTTCTGTAGTTTTGGTTCATGAGCTCATCTGTGGGACAGGTGAGCTCAGGTTCAAGGTATATCCTTTCTGAGTAGTTCTGTCTCTGCTCCTAGGAGACAGATCCCCGACTGGGATCCCTGGGATATACTCAGCAGGGAGCCAATGATTATGTTAACTTTTTAGAATGGAAGTTATGAGACCCAGCAGATACTGAAAATATAAACCTTAAACTCTCATAAAACGTGATTGGGAAGCATGAGGAAAACTTGTGCCAATGCTCAATATATTCTTCTTAGGCCAGCGGTCTCTAAAGTAGGTTAGAGGCATGTGTGAAATTAAGGAAGATCATCAACTATGATCCAGGAAAACAGGTATCAGACTTTCTATTTATTTTCACTTAAAAAATAAAGAGATCTATCTTTTCTAATTTTTGACATATGGTTTCACAAAGGAGCATGGGTATATAAGTCATTATTAAATGTGCATATATGGGAGCATTATGCTCAAATATATATATATATATATATATATGCATACACACACACACACACACACACACACACACACACACACACATATATATATATAGTTTATTTATTTGTCAGAGAGAGAGAGAGAGAGAGAGAGACAGGTGGAGGGAGAAGCAGGCTCCCTGTCATGTAGGGAGCCCGATGCGGGGCTCGATCCCAGGACCCTGGGATCATGACCCAAGCCGAAGGCAGACACTTAACGACTGAGCCACCCAGGCGCCCCTCAAATATTTTTCTGATAAGGATCCTGGGCCAGGGGACCCTGCCCTCAACTGTAGCAAGCAGAGTTTGTAAGAGGGGGTGAGAAACAATCTATCCAAGCAACACTTCTGAAGTAGTCTACTGAGCTTACCTTTCCCTAAGGGTATGACTCCATTACTGGAAATGCCCTTCCCACCTCTTTTCAACTGGGCAACTCCTACCTGGCCTTTAAGTCACAGCTCCAGCATTACCTCCCTTAGGGAACTTTCCCCAAACCCTCGGTATGAGCTAAGTTACCTTTGTGGAAAAAACAGAATCATTTCATGTGCTGTGATGATTAATAGTGGACTGAGTCATACTAACTTTCAAGAATTTTAACCTACCAAATAGGGAAATTCCCAAGGTGGCTTAAAACTACAATAATATTTATTTAATGCCTACTCTGTGCCAAGTTCCTTATCTTAGGTGATTTTCACAATACCGTGAGAGGCTATCATTGTCCAAATTCTATCGATGGAAAAATTGGGAGCTCACAAAGTCTAAACACCTGTGCAAATTTTCTCAGAGGGCAGAGGGGCAGTCAGGATCAGCTCTCTAGCTCCAAAACTATTGCTCAACTGATGTCTCCATTCATTCATTCATTCATTCATTCCATAAGTATTTACTGACATTTACAGCATACACAACAGCACTGTGCTGTTCTTTTCCCAGTGATTTTTTTCCTTTAGTGAATTCAACAAGAATCCTAGTTTTTCCCAATATATATTTTCCCACTGTATTTATAAATTTAATTTATCCCACAGATAAATTTAAAGGAGCCAATGAAATCGACTCCCTTAAAATACATTCCCGATTTTCCTTGGATTTGACATGTATCTTAACATCTCAACTAAGTCTTACAAGTATACAAAAGATCGAAGAAAGGCAACAAATTCCATCAAATCTCTTCCCTATATTTAAACAACAACAACAAAAACAAAACCTGAAAAAAAAACAAAAGCATACTTCAAAAGGATCTGGCCTCATAACACTTCCAAATCTATTTGACAATCTCTGACCAACTCCATTCTTTTTTGACTGTTGAAAGACTTTAAAGCCACATTTTATGTACTTCTGACCCAACTACCTAGTTATATGTTGAATAATAATGTGACTCAATAGGGGCGCCTGTGTGGCTCAGTGGGTTGAGCCTCTGCCTTCGGCTCAGGTCATGATCTCAGGGTCCTGGGATGGAGCCCCACATCGGGCTCTCTGCTCAGTGGAGAGCCTGCTTCCCCCTCTCTCTCTGCCTGCATCTCCGCCTACTTGTGATCTCTGTCTGTCAAATAAATAAAAAATATTAAAAAAAAAATGTGACTCAATAATAGATTACAGATAACACCAGAATTTTATCAGGCATTTCCCTGATGATCCAATAAAAACAAAACAAAACAAAACAAACAAATAAAACAAATTCTAAAAGCCATTATAAACTAACTTCTTACCTCTAAGGCCAAAGTTTAGACCACATAAGTTATGAACACATTTGAACAAAACAGCGTATTACAAAGCAAACCAAAACGGATTCAAATAATGGGGGCGGGGGGTGGGGTGGGGTGGGTACAACACTCATTTAAATACAAATCAGAGGATATGCTTACGGGAAGGTGATCTTACTAATTTAAGGAAGAAGTAGTAATCAGAACAGGGCTTGTAAGATGTTGGCTGCAGACAGCCTTAGGAGACTGGTTTTTAATGAAAGATTTACAATTAGCATAGCCTCTGCATGTTGATGAATTGATGTTTTTAAAGTGTTTAAAGAGCTTGAAAACAATCTGCTCTCTCAAGTCCCTTCAATGTTCCTCCCACCACCTAGTTTATTCCTCTGATTTATTCAGCATTCTCCTTCGTCACGTACTGTACACTCCGAGCCGCTCCAGCACTGGGTTTTCAGGTGGTGGAGTCAGATCGATGAGGGATTCCTAGGTCTCCACGTTCCTACGGCACAGTAGTTCAGACATAGGGTACCGGGCAAATATTTTTTTTTTTTTTGGTTTGTATGTCTACATGAAGACTCCTAATCTGATTATATATCTGTTAAATAGTACACTGCATTGAATCTCCTACTTACATGCTACAGTTACTGTGTTACACAGTGTTCTACATGAATTTCAGACGCATGGATGAGCAGAGCGCACGGTGCACGGGACTGAGCGGGAAGCCTGCGTGGAGGCGGCGAGAGCTCGAGCAGAGACCGCTCTGAGATGCAGGAACGAGTCCTCAGAGAACTGACACCAACAATGGAAAGTGGCCCTCGTGGACACAGCTTCAAGGTCCAAAGTTAAAAACACATCTGGGCAGCAAATAATAAAGACGGGGGAAAGAGGCCCTTGACCTCTTGGCTACAACAACGAAAATGCAGTCAATAAAGCTGTTCACCTAAAACACACTGGTGGGTTAACAGAAGCCCAGCGGGACCACACCAAGGAAGACAGAATACAATAGCAAGAGCAGGAGAAAGGAGGCCTCTGTGTACGTGGCTGTTAATCATTCACAGGACGTCCAAGTAAGACCCCGGTCTCAGCGTCCACGGAAAGAACTTCTCTATTCTAGCCCTTCTCCCAAATCTGACACCGAGAGAAATGTTCCCATATCTTGAAACTAAATTACAGATGTGTATTCAGGGACTCACACTCCACAACAAACATGGACCCTTTCCTGTAGATTTTCACATTACAGCAGACATTTTCTGATAAACTCCCAGGTATCCCCAGGAAGCAGGAACAGAATGATTGCATGGAAAGCTCCTCCACACTTAGGCCGAAACACGCAATCTCTGCTCAGTCTTCTGTCCCTGGAGGCCGTGGTTCAGACTGCCAGTTGCTACACAAGCTCCACTCTTCCCTTCTTCCTTATTAATGCAATGTCAGTTTTGGCGGGGGGTGACAATTAGCCAAGGTTAAAAAAGCAAGCAACAATAACAAAAAACCATCACAACAGCCCTGCCCCCCAACGTTTTCCAAAGTCCCTTGGCATGAGACAAAGACAGAGCCACGAAGATGCCAGTGGAAGTTGCTAGTTGGGAAAGATCCAAAAAGTTGCCCAAAAGGGAATGGCCAGGCTCTGCTGGCTCTCCCTCAGCTTTCTGCTCATCTCTCCACCTGCTTTCTTCCTCTTCTTCTCCTGAAACATGAGCATGAGCTCTGAGCTCAGCTGCCCTCTGATTATCGTGAGGGAGACGCCAAAAGAATCAAAGAGATCCAGCCCCTGATAATCTTGAGCCACCAAACCCAAACCCACAATTATCTACCATGGGTAGTGCTTGAGAAATAATATGCTTGAGAAAGATAAACCCCACTTTTCGTTCAGCCCTTTTATTTGGGCTGGTATCTGTGGTAGAATACAAGCTCTTGCCGATATAAACCTCTTGCTTCTACAGATCATAAAGTTCTATTTCTGGCCCAGAGAACAGAGTCCTGGGTAGACTACTTTAAAGGGAAGACAGAAGAAAAGAAAAAAAACCAACTCTGCTCTGCTACCTTTAATTTATTACTTCAGTACTGAGTAGAAAAAGAAGGGAAGACAAAAGGGAGGAGAAACAGCCAAATGACCTCGATATTCTATTTTTAACTTACGACTTTAGAGAAGTCCATACCTTAAAGAACAGCCTATGAAAAATGAAAAAGCAATTAGGCTCACACATATATTGCACAATCTATAAAATGCAAGAAATGAACCAATATATGAAAAACTTGTCTGCCTAACACAGCAGGTGCCAAGTACACATATTATGGAACAGGGAAGAAATCAAGCATATACCTAATGAGATGAAACTAAACAAAGAAAAACGTAAGCTGATTATCCAGAAAAATATCCTACCAAATTGGGTCTATTAAACAAATCATAGGCACCATCCCTGTGGAAATGGAAAGTGTTTCATTAAACTTATTTTACAAAGGACTGTCCAAATCACTGTAGAATGAGCCACAGGGAATAATTTAGCATCGGCTGGTGGAAGAAAATACAATTCTACTTAAACAGGTCCTTTTAATCACAAATTTTATGATCTTTTAACAGCTTTCTATTAAGAGCAATTAAAGGAAGATAGTAATGATTTACACTAATACTCTAGCAGGTTGAAATGACCATATACATCTTCAAGCAGTTGGTATCTTCCAGATCTTAGCTAAGTTTGAGGGAAGAAGAAGCTGACAGTTATTTCTCTGGTGTCCAAAGATAACACTTTTACATTTGTTTCTTCTCGTTGCCCATGGCTTGTCCCTGATACAGACGTGCCTGAGGAAGGAGGCAGACATCAGTGGGATAGGTGGAAATGCAGGAGGAGAAATGCAACACGGGGTGGGGGGTGGCAAACAGAACAGAGGGACTGATGGAGACAACCTAGATACCTTCTCCATCCTATGCACTAAGCACACTAGCCAAGTAGACCAGCCATCCCAGGCTGTGGTCTACTCCACAACCCTCATCCTCAGACTGTCCCATAGGTGCCCCGAAAAAGGAGCCAGGGAGGTATCCGGGAGCAGCTGACAAGAAAGCTCCCATTTTTCTGTGAAAAATCTTTTGGGTGTGTTTCCATAAGGTTTGGGTAGGTGTGATCACCTGGGGACAGCCGATGATCAAGGGAAAACTACACCCATGATTTAACAGATGCTCCTGAGAAGTGAGAACGAGGTAGTTTCAGTTTACGAGGACTGTATGCACTTCTAAACATGTATCTATCTAAATTGTTTACAATTCAGATTAGGCAAGTCTCTTGGGTTCTTCAAGAGGGTCAATAACAGTATCTGTCTCGGGGTGCCTGGGTGGCTCAGTGGGTTAAAGCCTCTGCCTTCGGCTCAGGTCATGATCCCACAGTCCTGGGATCGAGCCCTGCATCGGGCTCTCTGCTCAGTGGGGAGCCTGCTTCCCCCCCACTCTCTCTGCCTGCCTCTCTGCCTACTTGTGATCTCTCTCTGTCAAATAAATAAATAAAATCTTAAAAAAAAAATAGTATCTGTCTCAACACAGGCATTAATCTCTTTGACCTCAGCCATAGCAACTTCTTCCTAGAAACATCACCAAAGGCAAGGGAAGCAAGGGCAAAAATGAACTCCTGGGATTTTATCAAGATCAAAAGCTTTTGCACAGCAAAGGAAACAGTTAACAAAACCAAAGGACAACTGACAGAATGCAAGATATTGCAAAGATATTCGCAAATGACATATCAGATAAGGGGCTAGTATCCAAAATCTATGAAGAACTTGTCAAACTCAACACCCAAAGAACAAATAATCCAATCAAGAAATGGGCAGAGGACATGAACAGACATTTCTGCAAAGACATCCAGATGGCCAACAGACACATGAAAAAGTGCTCCACATCACTCACCATCAGGGAAATACAAATCAAAACCACAATGAGATACCACCTCACACCAGTCAGAATGGCTAAAATTAACAAGTCAGGAAACGACAGATGCTGGCGAGGATGCAGAGAAAGGGGAACCCTCCTACACTGTTGGTGGGAATGCAAGCTGGTGCAACCACTTTGGAAAACAGCATGGAGGTTCCTCAAAATTTGAAAATAGAGCTGCCCTATGACGCAGCAACTGCACTACTGGGTACTTATCCTAAAGATACAAATGTAGTGATCTGAAGGGGCACATGCACCCGAATGTTTATAGCAGCAATGTCCACAGTAGCCAAAGGATGGAAAGAACCTAGATGTCCATCAACAGATGAATGGATAAAGAAAATGTGGTATATATACACAATGGAATACTATGCAGCCATCAAAAGAAATGAAATCTTGCCATTTGCAACTATGTGGATGGAACTAGAGGGCATTATGCTAAGTGAAATAAGTCACTCAGAGAAAAATAATTATCGCATGATCTCACTGATACAAGGAATTTGAGAAATAAGACAGAGGATCACAGGGGAAGGGAGGGAAAAATGAAACCAGAGAGGGAGACAAACCATTAAGAGACTCTTAATCTCAGGAGACAAACTGAGGGTTGCTGGAGGGGGAAGGGAGATGGGAGGGATGGAGTGATTGGGTGATGACACCGGGGAAGGCATGTGCTATAGGGAGTGTGGTGATTGTGTAAGATTGAAGAATCACAGCCTTGTATCCCTGAAACAAATAATACCTTATATGTCAATAAAATAAATAAAACAGGTTTGGAAACAAAAAAAAACAAAACAAAAAAGCCATCTGTCTCAGACCTTGGAGTCAGGATGAAATAAGACTCATGCCCATAAAGAAACCGCTGCAGTACCTGATATACCATAATAAATAAAAATTAATATTTATTATTATTTTCCTTAGTAGTAGTAGGAGTATAAGATGAGCAAAGCCAATTGGTGCTATAATGATTTATAAGAAATATAGATTTAATATATACATTATATATATATTCATCTCATACTTCCACTTCAGAAGACAAAATATATATTTCTTAGATAATATTTGGTTTTTATTCATAGTTCCTGAAAATGCTTCATAGCCATAAAGAAGTTGAAATGGGTGTCTTGTTATTAATGAAGGTGAATTTTGGATCCACCCAAGGTCAGGGGCTGGTTGCGGGAAGACCAACCTTATGATCAGAGGGTTGGCACTTTCAGTCCCACCCCCCAACCTCTAGGGTGGGAAGAAAGGCTGGAGGCTGAATCAGCCAACAGCCAATGACTTAGTCCATTATGACTATGTCATGAAGCCCCCATAAAAATCCAAGAGGACAGAAGCTTCTTTGAGACCTCACCCTATATCCCCCTTCATCTGACTGCTGATGGGTAGACTTTATCATACCCTTCAATAAGCCAGGAACTGTAAGTGTTTTCCTGAGTTCTCTGAACCACTCTAGCAAATTAAGTGAACTTAAGGAGGAGGTCGCTGGAACCTCCAATTCATAGCCAGTCACTCCGAAGTACAGGTTAAGCGCCTGAAGCTTTAACTGATGTTTTGAAGTAAGGAGGGGGGAGCCGTCTTGTAGGACGGAATCCTTACCCTGTGGGATCTGACAGTATCCCTGCAGAGGTAGTGTCAGAACTGAGCTGAACTGTAGGGTGCCCAGCTGGTATCTAAGAATTCCTCGGTGTTGTGTGTGGCAAGAACCCCCACCCCCATGTTGGAACTCGACCTGGGAACTCTAAAAGACCCTCGCAGAAGCTAAATAATTGAAATCGTGGATTTAAAGAAAGGAAACATTTTCTTACATGGTTTTAGTTGTTTTATTATTTTAAAAAGCTTTTGCTTTGTATGTAATCCAGCTATGTTGTAATTTCCTGGCCTCTTAATGCAAGCACGCACACGGGCCAAGCTTTGTTCTAAGGAATTTCTATGATTTCTATGCAGAACTCGTTTAGTCAGATCTTCAAAGTATTACCTCCATGGGCCAGGAAGCTCACACATGACCTTGAGCTGCTATGCAGAGCCCTTCCTGGCAATGGCGTCGCTCCTCTACTATGTATGAGACCTCTAATGCATGGATCTGGGGCTTTCTCACTTCCATCAGACCCCTCTGACTTTTCTGTCCTCCTCGTCCAGCTTAGGATTCCATGATCTACCATCATAATCAGTTCCCTAAAACACCTCCAACCCCAGGACTCCCCTTCCTTCTGTTGTACTCGGGACACCACAGTTGTGGCTGAATCCTAGCATCTCTTACCCATCCCTCAACCCAAGTGCTAAACACTGCAAGAAAAGCCATGCAATACCAACAAGTTGTTTTCACTCTAAATTCAAGCTCTAACCCACAGAATATGATCTTGCTACCTTTTGCTAGAACAGTGGTTCCCAAATTTCAGCCAGTAGCAGAATCCCCTCGAAGGCTTGTTAAAACACAGATTGCTGGGTCCCACTTCTAGACTGTCCGATCCAGTGGGTTTGGGGGTGAACACTCAGAACTGGAATTTCAAAAAAGCTTCCAAGTTTCTGGGTGATGTGGACACTGCCAGCCAGAAACAGGACTTTGAGAACCACTGCTCTAGACGAATCACCTTTACCCATTTCATACCTTCTCTTCTCTTTGAATCTCCCTGAGCCCTTCCTCCACCGTCCCTCTCAGAGGGAGAGTCAAACTCTGCCATCAACTCTGATGGCTTCTGAATTGCCATCAGAGCTTGCGTGAAGAGTTGATGTGTCTTATCTTCACCCCACCTACAATCCTCTTCCATCAAACTCTCTTTCTCCCTCTGTGTTTGTGGAAAAAAGTGCCCCTTCTTAAATCAGAGGTCAATTCCTCTACTTATGCTCTGGCTCTCAACCCACTTCTTGATTTTCTCAAGCATTTGTTTCTTTAGTTACAGCCCTTCTCTCCTCTGCGTATTCAGGATCTAATTCCGTCCATCCAACCAAACATCCATCCATCCCTCCCTCCATCCATCCTTCCATCATCTCTACTGAACCATTGCTATCTGCATATAAACATACTCCAGTGTCTCATTTTGAAACAACAGAACAAAACAAACCACAAATTCCCCCTCAGAGATGATAGCTTATTTCTCTGCCTCTTTTCATGGCCAAAGTTCTCAAGAACGTTCTGCAGATGTTGCTTCCCTTTCTTATCTCAGTCCATCCATGACTCCACCCCCTACAAACTGGCTTTGGCTTCCACCACTCTCCGCTTGTCAAGATCACAGATCTCTTCCCCGTTGCTAAATCCAACGGCCACTTTTATCCCGACCCCACTCAACTTCTGGGCAGCCAGCTCTCCACCAGACAACCACTCACCCACTTTTCTTTGTTTCTGCAACTCCTCCACTGTGTCTCCTATCTGATTTTTACCCTCTTTTGTTGCCTCTTCCTTTTCTACCTGACCTTGAAATGTTGGGATATTTCAGAGCTTAGCCAGCAGGCTCTGTTTTCCTCACACTCTCCCACGAACCGAGCAGTCCCAGCTGCCACGGATTTTAAGACCATTATGGTGGTGAGGTACAAATTCACTGCTCCAGGCTGGCCCTCTCTTCTGGAACTAAATACCTTCTTAACATTTCTGCTTGAATTTCTTAACAGACATCCTCAACTCGAAAGGTCCAAAGCAGAATTTGGTATTTCCTTAAAAAAATAAAATAAAAAAAAAATAAAAAACAAAAAAAAAACCCCAACCCCCCCAAAACCCCACCCCCAGCTGCCACCCTCTCTTCCATCCCCTTCCTCATCTCAGCACGTGACAGCACCATTTAACTGGCTGCCGAAGCTGAAAGCTTCCTTTCCCTCAGCTCCACGTTCAGACTTTCATTAGCACCCTCTGGAGCTCCTATGCCACTCACTCATAAAGCTGCAGCCACCGGGATCAACAGAGCCACAAATGTGCCTCTGCCCCCTCCTCCCTGCACTGTTCCCTTGGCCTTCTCCGCATGCTCAACAAGATGAATGCACCTCAGTGTCTCTTTTTTCTTTTCTTTTTAAAAAGATTTGTTTATTTGTTTTTGAGGGGAGAGGCAGAGGGAGAGTCTCAAGCAGACTGTGCACAACGTGGGGCCCAACCACACCACTCTGAAATCACCAGGGCTTGCTTGAGCGACAGTGCCACCCAGGCGTCCCAACACTCCCTAGCCTGAAGCCCCCCTGGAGGGGTGCTCCAGGGACCAAGCACTCCCTCTCAGTCTCTGATAACTTTCCTCTGGCTCCTTCCATGCATAGCACTCGCAAGGATTTCATTTAAAGGTTTACTTGGCTTTTGTCCAATCCACTCCAGCTCCAAAGGGGCGGGACTGGGTCCACCTCATTCATCCACCTTCTAGCTCTCCATCCAGGACCCGGCTTTGGCTGCATGAGGGTCATTCCACATGCCCAGTGCGAGTCAGCAAAGGTAGATACGGAGATGGCAAACTTTGGCTTAATATAAAGAAAAGCTCTGCAGCTAAAACCAGCCAGGAACTGTGCTTGCTGGAGGTAACCAGCACCTTGGCAGTTGTTATGTCACCGAGAGCCGCTGGAGGTCCATTTCCTGTAAAAGGCTGTAGCCAGGATTTATCAATAGGTAGGGAATGAAATAAGGCACTTGCCGAGAAAAAACAGCAATATCTAATATTTGCATAAGGTTTTACGGCTTGCCAAGTGGCTCCACGTATCCAGGTCACTTAATCCTCACTACCACATCTGAGGTCGACAGATCGGAAGTATTTGTGGATGAGAAAGCTAACCCAGATGTTAAATGACTTGCTTCCCTTCTCAGCAGCACCAAGCCCGGATCCTCCAAGGCGGAGGATCCTCCCCTGCCCCTCGGGGGCTGGAGAGCCCAGGATCCAGGTCTTGCACTAACTCCCGGCTGCGTTCTCTTTTAAGGGTTCTTGGAGTTCTTCCACAATTGTCTGATCCTGCGGGGGTCAGCGGCTCCCCCTTCACCCTCTGGCTAGAGGTGGGCCCAGAGCCCCTCCCTTAAGCTCTGGAGCACAGCCACAGTGAGGCTGAATATATAAGCAATATTCAACCAAGGAGAATGACAGAGGGAAAACAAAAACAAAGGATGTTCTCAAGACTGGATGAGATAGATGCCTTACAAACTACCAACAAAATAAGCAACCGCTCACCTATGAAAAAGAAACCAAACAGACCAGGGATGCTGCCATGGGGTGTTTCAGATTTACCCCACTTCTCAAATGAGACCCTTTTTGACCCCTTTATTACAGCTCATTATAAGCCAAACATCAACAGGGATAAAAAGGGAAATGGGAAACAGTCTTGTTCAGTACACGTTTTAATGGGAAGGGGTAGGTTGAAAATGAACAAGCTTAATTTGTCTTTAATTTTTTAATCTAGCAGACAAGTGCAAAAAAACTATCATTGCTATTCCTAATGTTTTCTAATTTTCTTTTCTTTCTTTCTTTTTTTTTTTTTTTTTTTTTTTTTTTTTTTTAACACAGCCAACCATGTCCTCATTTTGGGAGAAGGAAAACAGCTCCTTGCTACAGCAATCTTGAGTACAATTTTGCAACCAGAAAATAACAGAGCCAGACAGCAAATAGGAATCTTTTAAAACATGCCCCCAAATAACGAATGACGTGGTGTGAAGCAGCTTCCCAACTGTGCTAACTTTTCTTGTTTTGTCTCACTGATATTTTCTTACAACGGTTTTCGGGTCAGAGTAAACTCCTGAGGACTGATCTGACATATTCCCTCTGAAACTAATTACATTAAACAGCAGGTGTCCACTTCAAGTGTGAGCAGGAGAATGCGAGACGTTCAGGGAATTCAGTGCACTCGGGGTTAATGCTCTCATTTTTTAGGATCCTCTTTAAACTTAGATATCCCCAATTCCACTAACTGTGTCATTTGTGTAGAGAGCAAAGAAGGATCAATCTGATACATTGAAATTAAAAAATGATAAAATGCAATTTTGGGGGGTGTGCAGTAGCTGCTCTTAAAATACACTCTGATAGGTTTAAGGGCGTCAAAACAAATTGGCTAGTTATATTTTCGGGGAACAAAAAAACTACCTTTCAAGTTAAAGTCTTTCAACAGATTGCTGTGATGATCATACAGACGTCACAGGGGAAGGGTGACAGAGAAGGGTGATAGACCTACACCTGTGTGTAAAGTCTCTACAAGTAAACCCAGTTTTGATGCAACAGGCATTTCTTCACTAATTAATGCAGACAGGAATTACTCTGGAAAACAACAACAACAACAAAAACCAATGATGCTGATGCCATTGCAAACGAATGGATCTCAATGATTTTTCAGTGGCCTTCTGTTATTAATATGATGAATGACTATCACAATTCATATGAATATTGTTCATATTAAAAATACGTACCCGAAAGTACCCCTTTCAAATATATCAACCTCACTAAACATAAAAACACAAGCGATATGAAAATAGTTGTCACATAGTTGCTTGTTATTTTGCTGGCTTGTATTTGAAAGCTCTTGATAGATTTAAATCTGAGTAGCCAGTCATGCTAACGCTATAAGCTAATTCCTGGTCTCGGCTTGAGACCAGGATGGATTTGACTGAGACAAACAGAATCTAAAGAAAATCATTTATATTTTATGTATATGGTATATGGTAAAGCGAAACATTCAAGAATGCTAGAAAGTCACAGGTTTTAGTTGCCCGAAGGGAGTCAAAGAAGAAAAGATTAACTGTAAGATGCCTTTCAGTTACGCAAAAGTCAAGAGGAGAGGAAAAATTTAATTACTATTCCATTTAAGAAGCTCTTGGGTGGCTCATTTGGTTAAGTGTCCAACTCTGGATTTTGGCTCGGGTCTTGATCTCAGGGTTGTGACATGGAACCCTGAGTGGGCTCTGCACTGGGCACAGAGCCTGCTTAGGATTCTCTCTCTCCCTCTCCCCACCCTCCACTCTCTCTCTCTTTCTTTTCCTCAGATAAATAAATACTATTCCATTTAAGAGGAAACAGGGAGGGGAAGTGAAAGAATGATCAAAGTACACCCTAAATTGTTGCACTTGTAAACAATAACGTAACCAATGTTCACTGGAGCTCCTTATTGAGAACAGATACGAGTTTCTTTTATTTCTGTCTCGGGGACTCTTTTAAAGATCGAGAGGAAAATATTACTTATTGAAAATACATCCTTCCGGGGCGCCTGGGTGGCTCAGTGGGTTAAAGCCTTTGCCTTCGGCTCAGGTCATGATCTCGGGGTCCTGGGATCAAGCCCCGCATTGGGCTCTCTGCTCAGCGGGGAGCCTGCTTCCCCCTCTCTCTCTGCCTGCCTCTGTACCTACTTGTGATCTCTGTCTGTCAAATAAACAAATAAAATCTTTCAAGAAAAAAGAAAGAAAGAAAGAAAATACATCCTTCCTTTAGTCTGATTTCCTCAATTTCTAAGTGAAGCTGACAGGCAAATTTTAGAAGTAAATAATGAAAATTTTATTTGAGGAAGCAGATGAGTAACGAGTGATACCCTGTATCATCATCATCGATACTACTGTTATTACTGAAATAGCTTAAAAAAAAAGTTAACAGTTTTCCAAGTTGACACATCTAATGAAGAGGCAAACACTTAATATATTACCCATTGTGGGTAATATAAGAAAATGTCCTGTGGACAGACTTAATCTTTTTAATCTTACTTTTATTTTTTATTTTTTAAAGATTTTATTTATTTACTTGACAGAGATCACAAGTAGGCAGAGAGGCAGGCAGAGAGAGAGAAGGGGAAGCAGGCTCCCTGCTGAGCAGAGAGCCCGATGTGGGGCTCGATCCCAGGACCCTGGGATCATGACCTGAGCCGAAGGCAGAGGCTTTAACCCACTGAGCCACCCAGGCGCCCCTTAATCTTTCTTTTAAATCTAATACCAGTTTTTGCCTACTACGATGCTTTGTTGAAAGCCACGTAACTTCTCTGAACCACCCACAAAAGAAACCAAAATGATCTCCTTGTAGTATCTGTGTAGTACCGTATACATTTCCTGCAAACACACATATTACATCGTGTTACCTGTTTAGCTATCCGAATGGCCAAGCCAAACTTCTCGAAGACAAGGATTTTGTGCTAATAATGTGCTCTGTGCCAGGCAGCTCCCACAATAGACGCTCAATAAATATCTACTGACACTAGCAACTTCTTCCCAGTTGTTGACAATGTACTACCTAGTCTGATAACTACAAAATTCATGCCATGAGCAACATTTCTGTTATCAGTTCTATTTTAGATGACCCTAGGTCTTCTTTCTTTTCAGAAGCACAAATAATTAAGTTGCCTATAATTCTAAAGATCTGTCATACCTAAACCAGTTTAACTTGCCGAACACGACATTAGGCACACTAAAGATGATCAAAGATGAGCTAAAAGAATAGCTCAAAAGGAAGGGGACAGCAATCTTCACCACAGGGGTAAGGAGAGGGGGAAGAGGGGTAGGACACAAGGGCTCCTTCAGGTCAATCCCACATGTAGGAAGCTACCGGAGTCCTTGAAACACAGCAGAGGCTCACCCATTTTAAGTTCCCCTTCCCTTTCCTGCTCCAACCATTAGGCTGGGACTGGGCGAGGTGGGGGGACTTGGGGGAGTGAGGAATCAGGGACGAAATAAACATGGAAGAGGTCTCTACTATCTACCAGCCATTCTTCCCTGGAAAACACACGTGTGTGCCACAGGAAATGACCAAGACACAAATAAAAGAAAAGCTCTACTATTTTCGTCCTGTCTTTCCTTTTCCCTACTTCCTACCTTTTTGTCTCCAGAGTACAAGTTCCAACAACTGCATTTCAAGATGCAGCTACAACCTTCCACCTCCACTGTGAAGACAAGTCACATTCTGACCTTGAAGCAGACCACCAAGTGGAGAGCTGGAGGACTGAATGAGAAAAGGTGGGTGGCACCAACTGTTAACATACATTCGAATTTTCCAAATTTATAATAAAAGTTGCTCGAGTTGTAGAGGAAACAAAAAAGATTCTGTGGGCATGAAGGAAATCTGGGAGGGTAAGAAAAGTGTCCTAAGAAATGGACTGTGCTAGTGGTTACACAATTCAGTTTACTAAAAAATGACTGTTTACATAAATTATCTGTGTTTCATAGTATGCAGTGGATACTTCCCTCAGTAAAGTCATTAAAAAGTGCATGTTTTCTGTCTTTTCACTCTCTTGCAGGTGATATTCAAGAGTGTGCCTGTCAGTTGATTTGGCTAAAAAAGTACTGTATGCTAACCAAGTTTTTCTTGGGTCAGCAGAAAGATTGTTAAATATGGCGGATAGCTATTGTCAGATGTTGCGGAGAGAATAGGGAAGCACTTGTTTCTCCAACGAAAGACGAATCAAACACAACACTTTTTGTATACATAACTGTATGTCTGATAGAAAGAGTACTTACCTAATACAAATATACTAAATTGGTCCACATTATGGGTTTTCCTCAAATTAGGACAAGTCCAAAATGAGAAACTTGTAGCGGATTTTAATAACTTATTGTCTAACTGCCTAAGAGAGTCTATCAATCCTAAGCTTCAAAATCTTTTTTTTTTTTAAGATTCATGTATTTATTTTAGAGAGTATGTATAGGAGGGAGGGGCACAGGGAGAGGGAGAGAGAGAATCTCAAGCAGACTCCCGGCTGAACATGGAGCCAAAGGCGTGGGATGCAATCTCATGACCTGAGATCATGACTACAGCATATTTTTCACGGAAGAAGCACCGAGCAGGTATTGTCTGCCTCACACTGGACAGTGGAAGGGACTTGGAGTAAGTAAAATGTGCAGATGGCGCATCAGGACACACGACCCAGTCAACACACCAGCACGGCACAAATACCTCTCTCCCCCTAAACTCTCCTATTCTCCAGGGTGGCGCTTCTCACACGAGAAAAAGAGAAGAGAAAGAAATGTAAAGAATAAATGCTCTTTACTAGTACAGAAGCAAAATAAAATCCACTTCCCCAAACCTTCATGCCCAAGGTAGAGGAGAGGCTGGAGGAGGGAGCTCGTGTTCACTCAAGACTCCCCTGGGACCATCGAGGTGAACTTCCCCTCTCCCCATAAACTAAACGAACTTGCCCTTCTCCCCACAAACAGTCCATAATCAAAAAAGTTTCCATGATACAGAATAACACTTATGGGAATGCTTTCAGGACTGTCATGTGTAATAACAGTTTATTTATGAGAAAGAACCCAGTAAAGTAAATCTGCAAAATTCTGCTTTTATGGGCAAGTAGCTTCGTTATAAATTTTTGTTGTGGGTATTTCACTTATTTTTAAAATTATAAATTGTAAAAAAAAATTTAGTTATTTAGCTCATCAGTCATCTGATGAATAACACATACATGTTTTATTCTGTAAACATATTTGCTATTGCTCATATTGTTTTTGACAAGTGGTTTTCAGTATTTCGTAAGTCTGGAAGGGGAAAAATAAAATGCCACCCTGGGTAGGTTCACCTATCCTTAGTTTTTGAGACGTAAAGTCATTGTTGGATGCAGCTGCAAGGAAAATATTTAGAAATTCAACATCTGTAACTACCCATTATAGAAAGACATTTCAAAAGCAAATGTGATGGCTGACCCAGGCTCTGGGTGGACTCTGGCATAAAGAGAGACAAGCACAACTGGTCAAGAAGACATGGCCGGTCGGCACAACTTACGTGACGTGCCAGCCGTGGACGTGACATGATGTGATCTATCTGAAGATCACCTCATTCTTCCCCAAAGGCAGGAGGAGAGATGTTACTCAGTTTTCTTGAGATACAAGCTGCTTACAGTGAGTACTCTCTGATTATTCCCCAATTTGTTATCCGGTGCAGACATCTGCATAAGTGATGACCGCAAATGTTCTTTCTCTCAGGACACCGACACACATCGGATTACGTTAATTCAAGTTTCCCTTTAAGTGGCTATTCGTAGTTTTTCAAATACGATTTTTTTTTTCCTTCTGTAGGTTTTTAGGGAGGGCAAGTCAGTCTTTCTTGGCTTCCATCCTGGTCCCAGAATCGACACCCCTTTTCACGATGCGGTGGGCATGCAGGGTTGCAGGCTGCTCCTTAACTATGGGAGCAGATCAATAACAGCTGAATGCCATCTGCTTCGGGCCGCAGAACAGAACCAAAGCGTAAGCCATGCATCTTCCCTTATTGAAAGGTTATTTTATGCAAGTAAACAATTCATCGTCTTCTTGCACGCTTGATGCTCATTTACCACTGTGATCAATAAAATATGCAAAACAACAAAAAAATTGAATCCTAAGAGTAGTTCTGATGCCAGCGTGATAGTTAATCAATACCTGGCCTCTGTTCACTAGGGCAAGCGGCGGGGGGACGCCTATTGTAACCTGTGAAATCCACAGCGGTAGACGGGGCTCTTCCTGAGAAGACGGTTTTCGGAAGGGAGATACGTTACATTTACCCTATAGATTAAGCATGAGAACGCGGCCTCGTAGAATTAAATCAAAACACTAACATCAACAGACTTGAATGTTACTGATTCAAAGCCAGGCCTTCTCAAAGCTCAAGAAAAAGTGATGTGGGTTTGTATGTCTTTCAGGATCTCAGAGACAAATATTGGATGAGATCACTGACACGGACCTTTGGACAGCAACCCTTTCCACTCCTTCTTAAGGTCTGTCTTATTAAGTCTTGCTTTTCAATGTATTCATGTTTCCCCGGAGCTCAGTTTTTCTTCTAAAAACAAACTGCCGTGGGAATTTCTTGTGTGCGGTATTTCTTTTAGTCATACCACAAGCTGCCTTATTATATTAAACCTCTTGACAATTGATTCAGGCAGAAGACTTTTCTCCCAACAAAGAAAACTATATCATCTCACAGATGCTACTGTGTAAAAGCCCTCCATTCAAGACGGTTCGCTCGCAAAACACAAAGCACTGAAACAAAACTAAACAAAAAACTGGATTTGCTTTTTTGCCATTTCCACCAGGTCTCTCCAGCTGAATTGAGAATTTCAGCATAGCATGGGGAAGAAGGAAAAAATGAAGATAAATTAGATAGCTTTCCAGAAAGTCTAAAAAAGCAGTTTAAGAGACAGAAAAGCACTGTCATGTGAATAAGAAACGCCCCGAGAAGGTGGCTTTGTTTTCACCATGTTTTCGGATTTTCTGTATACCATACCATGAAAGTGACAAGCTACCCATCGGTCAAATGATGTCGTCCAGATAACTACGGCAACAGTTTAAATACCTAACCCTTTTCTTACTTACTGTGATCTCCTGAACTCATCACACTTTACACACAGCACTCTGATCACTGGGAGAATGTGTCCTATTAATAATAATAAACATAATTGTGTCCTATTTTTCCCATGTACGCCGAAGCACACCATTAAAAATCTAAGTGATATATGAGGGAAATGACTAATGCTGTTTAATAGGCAGAAGGAAGGAAGATACATATGAAAAGCCTTAATGGCTTATCTTTCTCATGAAGAAAAGAACAAAGAAAAATCCCACCAAATTTCTGCCAGTATGGGTTTGTCGTAGACCCACACTGAAGACTACTAGTTCACAAAGACTTTTCTTGACGAAGTATTTAGGTGAGGCTACCCTGTCCCCAAAGTTCTCCATTATGAGACAAACTAAGTTACATGGCACCGATGGCGGGAAGTAATGTTCCTTGTCATGCCCCTCGTTTCATACCCCAGAACTATTTCTAGCCATTACTTTAAAATCATCATTCTAGAACTGTATCAAATACATCCACTCATTTTCCAAACACCACGTATAGAGAACCATTTAAATATTTATTTAAGTCAGATCACAGTGATGCAATTAATAACAACAGCATGACTCTAGAAGTGTAGTAGCTCGAGTCAATGACCCAACCAGCGGCAAGGGTATAATTTAGAGGCAGAAATTTCCAGTGCATGCACCGTTAGCCACAGTGAACCTGTTACTGCTCTAAAGGGAATTGTTTGCCTCTTATTAGATTTTCTACAGCACAGCCATAAGTGATAAATGTACTGCTCTACTCACTGTCAAGTTAATCAATGCTGCCAAAGTTTTGTTGACCTAACAGTAATCCATAAAGTGAGCAGCATTTTCTCCATGCCTATGACATCTCAGTCCACAGAAGGGCTACGAATCCAAAAGCAGCAGCCCATGAGAAGGACTTGGGCTGGGGGGAGACGGGAGCAGGAGCGGGTTGACGGGACAGACTGGGTGGTTTTCAAAATTAGCAAGTATTCTGGGTCCCCTGCCCTGATAACAAAGCACACACCCCAAAATTCAATTGTGATGTTTAAAATCCTAACAGATGAACATGTCTCCTAACGAAAGATGATTTCTTTAACAGCAGCTCCCCATCCTGCACCATCCCCCTGCCCCCAACCTCCAGGCAAAATGAATCCACAAATAAAAAAAGCACCCAAACCTTCAACAACCTCCCATCAAAAAGCCATGTCTAGTGCATGGGCTCTGTCTGTCTACAGTTCAGTGCACGGATCAAATGCAGGGCTGGGTGCTGGTAATAAGGATGGTAATGCGGCCGAGGGAAAAAAAAAAAGGGCCCCAAATTTTGCTTCACTGAAAATCAGAGCATGGGAGAGACCTGTCCATTAGATGAGGAAAGAAACAACAGGAGAGGCAAAGCTGCCTTGCAAACAAACCAGTGCCATGCCTTCGCAAGCAATTATAGATGTATGAACTATGAATTGCAATTGATTTTTCTTCCTGGGGTCACTCCGCTCCATGTTCTACGCACTCTACGCATTTATTTGGGCAGCAAACTGACAAGTTCTGTAGAATGACCTGAGCAGTGTCATCTTTGCTCCGTCTCGAGGACTTCATTGTGGCTTCTCATTCTTGACACTCGTCCCTCCCAAAAACTTACTGGCAAGGGATGCCTTGATAAAGACGTGGAACAATGCAATTACAGCCGCAGAGGCCTGGCAGAAGCTGACCAGGGGATGCTCAGCCACCTCTTCTGTACCAATGAAAAAGAAATAGCATCCATCCGGAAGACTGTCAGCCTCGCACGTCTACAGCAAATTTTCCTATTCGGCTGGTGTATTACGGCAGGATACGAAGCTCACGGGATCTGTCTTGCCGGTAAGAATAGCAAGAGAAACTGGTGGTTCTAAGAATAAATTAAGTATCACAATTTCTTACACTTAACGAAGGCTTTTAAAAACTTCAACCATAAGAGGATAAGATCTTCTACTTGTCTGTTGCCTCTAACTCCCCGCGATGACAAGATCTCCCTGTGTTTTGGTCTTCACAGAGCTTTAAAGGGTGAATGTGACCCATCTTAAGACACAGCATTAAAAAATTCCTGTCTCTGGAAAACCTTCCTTATTTCTTATAAGTAAGTCTTAGACATCCTTCCCTGTCACTATATACAGACAGTTACAACATGCTTTTGAACAGTTATGGAGTATTTTGTCTCGCTTTCTAATGTATGGATATACCAATAGGTTTTTAAACAATTCCCACCTTCCTGGGCAATTTTTATAACTATGTTGCAGTGAAACACATGTCTTATATACAGCGTAGCCCAATTAGGTAGGAATACCGTAGTATCAAGTCATAGAGAGGGAACTGCCAAACTGCTTTTCCAAAAGGCTGTCACAGCTGGCAGTCACCTTAAAGGTACATGGAAATGTTTATTCCTTACCAACGCCGACTACAAATGCTTTGTTTTAATCTTCGTGGTTCCATAAGTAAATATCTCATTTTAATTTACTACTCTGTAACTAATAATGAGGTATCCTTTTCTCTTGTTTCCTGAGCATTTACAATTTTTTAAAATGAATGAATTCTGTTCATTGTCCTAGTGGATTATCTTCCTCTTAGTGATTTGTAAAAGCTCTTTGCATACTGCAGAAATTGGACTTTTGTCTTATGTACTGTGCCTATTTTTTCAGTCGTTTTGTCTTATACCTTGAATTCGTGGTGACTTCTTTGCTGTATACAATTTAAAATTTCCACACAGCCCAATTTTAAGTGTTGCACATACCCAATAACACAGAAATACCACTATCAACCCAGAGAACATAATGCAATATAATATTGCATGAAGAAAGTGGGGACTACTTTTATTTCAATATAAGATTATCTTCCTATCAGAGAAAGAAAAAAACAAAAACAAAACCCAAAAAACCCCAAAACAAAAGAAAGGGTTAGAATAGTATCAGGTATCATTAAAACAAACTATCCCTCCAGCAGGCTCGGACAGTAGTCAGGGTGGACTGAGCTGAAGCTGGAAGATGCTGGGGGGAGCCCTGTTGGGGGGCAAACAGGCCTGGAAATCTGGGGGGGGGGAGTAAGACCAGTACCCTAGGAGCTGTAACAGAAGGTAAGATATGCTGGTATCTCGGTCAGCTAAGGTACCCGAGGGCTTTAGAAGATCACATCTGGGTATGGAGAATTGAGAAAGGTCTCCTGAAAGAGGAGGTGCTGCGAATGAGCTTTCCAGGGCGTTCTGGCAAACAGACCCAAGAAAAAGGGATATGCCAGGGGTATGAAAAACATGAGGGCCAAGACGAGGAGGCAGGCAAGTAAGCCAGTGCGGCTGGCACATTAGAGACAGGGAGAGTAAGGCTAGAACAGGCTAGAACCTGGCCCAGGAACAGCACATCTGGTCTCTGACCAGGAACCCTGGAACTATAGTTTGGCAGGCGGGCATCGTGGCCAGAGATGAACTTGAGCAGGAATATCTACCTCAGGGTGAACTCAAGGCGCTCAAGCTAATGAGGAAACTACCATGACAATCTTGGAGAAAGGGAACAGAGCTGTGAACCGTGACAATGGCTTGGCAGTGACAACCGAGGAAAGTACTTCTCTAATTCTGAAGAGCCTGCAGGACACAGTCATGGGACTATTACTAATGAAAAGAATGATTTTTACAAAGGAACCTATGAATGGCCCAGAATGGCCCAGATTTTTCCGTAACAGGACGAGAGAGGCTCTGTAGAGAAAGTCTCCACCAAGGGGGTGACAAGGCAATGATGAGTAATACTGGAAATAAGCCAGATAATCCTGGGTATAATGGTGCTGAATTTGGCTGTGGATTTGGAATAGGAAAAAGGTCTCAGTAGGGTATAAGGCATCCACGGTGAGTCTCCTACAGTGAATGGTTTGGAACAGCGACAGAGACAGAGAGGGAGAGTTCCAACAACATATCCTCCACTGACCTACCTTCAGATGCCACTGACCTACCTTCCTGCCCAGGTGGATGAGGGAGAAAAATCAATTTATTTATTTATTTATTTATTTTTTAAAAAATCAATTTATTTTTGTATCTGCTATGTGAAAGGCACTCCAAGGCAAGAGACAATGACAAGTCCTCTCCAACCACTATGAGGGTCGGGGAATACAGAAAACGGGATAAAAGCCACAATCACCACCAAAGAAGCAAACATCCTCTGTGGAAAAAGTAAAATTAAGAAGAAAACAAGACACTGCCCCTTCTGTAAACGAGGACGAGAGAAGGCAAAGCCAGGGAATGATTTTGAAAGTATTAGACATTCTTTAGACTTTAAGATATTGCCACGACTAGAATTCAGGATGCAGGGATGTGGCGGCGAGGCTCTTCCTCTAGCCTGAAAATAACCCACCCCTCATAGTCCAAAAGCAAGATGGGAGTTGGCCAAGCTCTGAATTGGGAAAGGCCTTTAAAAAAATTTATTGTGGGAAACCGAGCACTTTGTTTAATAAATTACAAGTAAGTCCTACAGAAAGACTATACATATATTTTGAAAGTTCTAAACACACTGTAATGACATGCGTTTACTTACTTAAAACACTTTGGCATGAATGGAACAGAGGATGTGCTAAAGAGGGAGCAGTGTATCCCAAACATTTTTCACCATACGCCTCCCAAATGAAAAAGAGCTCAGCCCTTACCCTGAAATACACGTGTTTACTTAATCACACACCATATAAAGCTATCATGGCTTTAATTATATGCTATGTAGGGGCGCCTGGGAAGCTCAGTCAGTTAAGTGTCCGACTCTTGATCTCAGCTCAGGTCTTGATCTCCGGGTCATGAGTTCAAGCCCCATGTTGGGCTCCAAGCTGGGTATGGAGCCTACTTAAAAAAAAAAAAAAAAGTGCTATATAAAACATATCCGAAACGAAAATTTAAAGTAATATAAAGACAAAATAAGATTTAAAACAAATTTTATTTTATTGTGCTTCTCCACGATAGAATGTTTTTTATATAAAATTATGAATAATGATACTTTAACAGGAGAGCAGCGTGAATGAGTATGCTGTCTAAAGGTGGGACACAGTGACTGCTCTCCACAGTATTCAAGAGTGACTGAGAAGTTTATTTCACAAATATTTGGTGTCCAGAACTGCCTTTGTCAAAAACAGTTATCTCGGGTGCCTGGGTGGCTCAGTGGGTTAAAGCCTCTGCCTTCAGCTCAGGTTATGATCCCAGGGTCCTGGGATCGAGCCCCACATCGGGCTCTCTGCTCAGCAGGGAGCCTGTTTCCTCCTCTCTCTGCTTGCTTCTCTGCCTACTTGTGATCTCTGTCTGTCAAATAAATAAATAAAATCTTTAAAAAAAAAAAAAACCAGTTATCTCACAAAGACAGGTAGATCCAGCAGCTGCACTTAACGAAGTTATAACACCAAATTTTCCAATTCCAACCTCCAGTAACACAAAGACATTTTAATGAGGTTTGGCCACGAAATTCCCTTCTTTCTTTATGTCACACAGTTGTTCTTGGAGAACAAGTGGAAAATGTTGCATTTAGAAAAATCTGGACCCAAGACCCACTGAGACTCTTCTTGCGAAAGGTTTTTGAACAGCCTAGAAAATTCTGTTTCCAAGTTTTCAGGGAAGTAGAGAGTATTTTAGGTTACACACAGTAATCCTGGCAACCAAATCCCATAATGACAGAAACGTTGTCGAACATCCACTTTCAGAATGTTCTCTCCCAAGCTTGCGTTCTCTCAAAAGCCACTGACTTTCTCACTTGGGGTTCTCAGGGCCTTCAGCGGGCGGGGGAGGGGGGTGGGCCAGGCCGAGAGCTATAGCCAGGCCAGCTAGGGGGAGTCCGGGGTGGAGGGGGGGCACGGACACCACGGCTGCCCTCTTCCTGCTGTTCTCTGTACATTTGGGCAAGCACCTTCTGGTTTTGTCTTCAGTCCACAGTTCCTTTGCAAGGCATCTTTTTAAGTGACTCGCACCTTCGGAGAGGTCTCAGTGGAAGCAGGTCACGCAACCCATTGGGTTTAGTGGAAATCAGCTAATACCACCTCATCAGGCACCTCGGAGTACAAGAGGCTATCGTGAACACACACACCAGGGCACCCGAGGGAGGCCCCTGGTGCTGGACTCCAAGCTGTCTGACCCCTGGACTCGTGAAAGGGCAGGAAGTTGTACGAAAAGCAATATTAATAAAGCCGCTTCACTTCCCTGCCATATAAAAAAAATAAAAAGAATTGCAAGTTTCACGACCGCTTTCCGCATTCAAGCGCGGGTGACCACGCACACGTGGCCTTGGACACTTGCTGGGAAGAGGGCTGCACACATTGGCCCCTCAGGGATGAGACCCCTACACAGGCACTCTTCAAATTATCTCCCCTGAACAGCAGGTTCTGAAAAAGGTTCAAACCAATTTACCTGATTGACTTGCTACTACTTGGTCTACGGAGGCTATCAGAGGCACTTTACACGCAGGCTTAGTGCATGTGAGCATATACAAAACGGTCCATATTTAGGCAGAATGACTTCAATACCAGAGGATGCTGTTGAGCTAGGTTGGTAGCGAGGACGTGGAAGGGATGCATGCAAAGCGCCATATAGAGTATGTGGCCAAGGACAGGTCCTTCAAAGCTGTTTATTTTATGAATCGATGAGTAAGTGAGTGAATGGATAAAAGACCTCCACTAGAACTTCCTAGTGACAACACCCCGCGTCGTCCTAAGGATGGTGCTATATGTGCTCATGTGGTCCTCTTGAACAACTCCACAAGGTCTGCCTTTTTAGGTGACCCATGCCCAGAGAGGTTCAGTTACAATCCTAGATGAGACAGGAGTGAGCGGTGATTTAGGACTCTGAACCCACATTCCCCTGATGCCAGGGCTTGCCCTTGCATTCTAGCCCTCTCCTGTTGGCCATGTGCCCCAATCTGCACTGGCCTCTAAAGGCAAGGATCCACCACAGCCCAAGGACCAAATGTGACAGGCTGCATGCTTTTGTAAATAAAGATTGTAAATAAAGTTTTATTAGAACATAGGCCCTCTCCTTTGTTAAGTACCCTCTACATCTTAGGGAAGCCTTTACACTACAATGACAGAGGTGGGTAGCTATGACAAAGACTGTATGGCCTGAAGAACTTAATATTTACCAGCCGGTCTTTCAGAGAAGAACTATGCTGACTCCCGCCTAGTGTAGACACTCTGGTGTTTACAACTCTACTTCTTCCTGTCAGAGGGACAATATACATTTCTCTTTCAATGCATTCACTAAATTCAAGGGTCAATTTTGATTTAGAACGTATCAAAAGTCTTTCTCACATCATTTGAGATTTGGGAAAGTGGACGGTTTTTGACACTTAAAACAGTAAGCAATATGATAACATTTCATCAATTTCCTTTTTTGATTGGCTAGAAGGCGTGACACTGTTACCATACCCAAAATTGTCAAAAACCATTACTAACGCTGGTTCACATCCCCTGTTTTAAGGAATCCGGAACTAATTGCTCTCAATTAATCTCCTCCCCTCTTTGATCGCTTATTTATCAGACTGGGAAAGATAGATTTAATAGTGCTTGCTTGAAACAGGTTCCTTAATTAGAAACATCACAGCATTTAGCTCACTTTGTACTCCGGCAATTAAGAACAATTTGGAAAAGGGTTGTTGATTTTTTTCCTCGCTATTGTCTCCCTGATTAGTTTTCCAAAGATCCAGAGAAAACAAATGACAATTCTAGCGAGCACTATTGGTCCAAATGAAACCCCAACAGCCAGATTACTTACTATGAGAAATGTGGGCCATCCTTATCCATTTCGTCCGTGTCTTACATTTATTTCCCTGTACCCTTGTCTCTTGTGTAGGTAAGTGGCAATACCTCTTAGAAAAGGCATCATTTTGCACCTACCTTTACACAATTATCTTTTCTCCAAATAAGCCAAATCAACAGAAGAAATTATTTTTCTTGATTAAGCACCCACATTTCTCTTGGGAGGAACCAAAACAAACAATTAATCTTTCCTTATTTGTTCTCCGAAGTCCCTGCCTGCTTACACGCGGACATCCAGGAACCTGTGGCAGCCAGTCGGCCGCAATTAGGCCTGAGCAGAAAATGAATGGACTCCGGGCTGAGGGTCTAATCTGCTGAGAGTCTGTGGGAGAGGGCAAGGTTAGACCAGGAAAATTCCCTTGTTGTCGGAACACTGTTCAAAATTACTACCTGACTTCAGCATAATTAACCAGGCCTGGGAATTTATATGAACTAAGTAATTGGAAAGAATTAGCAAGAGATATGGACATTAATCTTTACCAGTTACACAGTGTTTAATGAAATTAAGGGTCTCGTGCTCACTCTTCCCTTGCTTACTCTGCACACTTTCCACCTCACCTGTAGAACAAGGAGAATACGCCATATGGAGATCTACAACAACAACAAACCCCAAACACTCCGGTTTGAAAATTAAAGACAATTCAAAAACTTAAGAGCTGGCTCTTAAACAAATTATAATGCATCCATAGGATAGAATATTATGGAGCCTTTATTAAAATAGTTTTTTTTAAAGAATCTTTATCCATTAGAGATACATACTGAAATATTTATAGATAAAAGACATCTGTGAGTTTTTTTTTTTTTTTTTTTTTTCAAAATAATATGGGAAGGTGGGGTATGTTTGGGAATATACGTAAGACTGTCCCTGAGTTGATAATTATTAAAGACAGATGACGGGTATCCGGAGTTTTATTATATTATTCTATTTTTTATATGTTGAGAATTTCAGTAATAAAAAAGTTAAGATATTTTTAAAAATCTTGTCTTGGGGGAATACTTAACACAGTTACGGTAAATGCCTCTGATACGGTTTTATGTTTCTGTTTTTTTCTCAATGCAGATTTGTGACAGGTTTTTTTTTTCCCCTTTAGTGTAATGATTTGTTTTTTTTTTAAATTTTTTTTTTTGATAAACATATAATGTATTTTTATCCCCAGGGGTACAGGTCTGTGAATCGCCATGTTTACACACTTCACAGCACTCACCATAGCACATACTCTCCCCAATGAGTGACAGGTTTTTAAAAGAAGAACTTATCAAGCATTAGAGGTGACATGCCAAATATATTAAAATATAGGATTACAAATACACAGAAAAAAGGCAAAAGAAGCACATTCTGATTTTGAAATGTTTCTATCAGGGCTTCTCAGCCATGCCACTATGAACATTCTGGACCAAATGACTATTTGTTGAGGGCTATCCTTTGCACTGTAAGATTTCTAGCAGCATCCCTGACTCTACCCTCTAGAAGCTATGAGCACCCCATCCTCAAATTCTGACAACCAAAATTATCTGTACATATCATCTAATGTCCTCTGTGAGGAAAAACTGCCCCAGGTTCCTTAACAGTGGTCTGAGGAGAAGAACTACAGACAATTATTTCTATTTTTATTTATTTATTTTTAAAGATTTTATTTATTTATTTGACAGACTGAGAGAGAGAGAGAGAGCGAGCACAAGCAGTGGGAGAGGGAGAGGGAGAAGCAAGCTGTCCACCTAGCAGGGAGCCCAACGCAGGGCTCAATCCCAGGTCCCTGGGATCATGACCTGAGCAGAAGGCAGACACTTAGCCTACTGTGCCACCCAGGCATCCCTATTTTTATTTTTATTCTTTACCTTTTTCTAAGCTTTTGAATACGTACACATGTATAAATCAGAACAATAATAAAAATACTGACATAATAAAAATATATTCATTTGCAAGGGGAGAACTCTTGATGTCTGTGAAGAAAAAGATGATTTATATCAGAAAATAAAACTGTGGAACAGATAGGTAGTGATCTTTCTTTGATTAAGGTGGAGTCCTCAAGCTAAAAGTGGACCTCACTAAAAAAGCCAGTTCTTTTAAAACTCAGGAGTCCATCACACACACATTTGATAAAATACAAACCAGAAAAGTCTTAAAAGTAATGTGAGCCTTCCCAAAACCTTCTCCGAATGAGACACTGTAGTACCGAAGAAGGATTCAAGCCCGCTGCAGCCATCTTTTTTTTTTTTTAATTTTTTTTTTAAATTTATTTATTTGTTAGAGAGAGAGAGCGAGCGAGCACAGGCAGACAGAGTGGCAGGCAGAGGCAGAGGGAGAAGCAGGCTCCCCGCCGAGCAAGGAGCCCGATGCGGGACTCGGTCCCAGGACGCTGGGATCATGACCTGAGCCGAAGGCAGCCGCTTAACCAACTGAGCCACCCAGGCGTCCCCTGCTGCAGCCATCTTAAAAGAACTAACACTCACAGAAACAGAATGCTAGCTCAGGGTGTTATTTTTTTTTTTTTTAATCAGAAAAAAAGCATCCGCATTTTCATGGAAGTTTGAATGTAAAGAAAAAGCAGTATATGGCTTTGTGTCCATACACAGGAAATGACATCAGTGACTATGTGTTTGTAGAAGGTGCTTTGAGCTGGCTTTCCAGAAATGAGTCCAAGTCTGTGTGATAATACCCGCACATCTCCCATGCCCACTTTCTAGAAACAACATGTGGCCGTGAACCTGCCAAGAAGCCCAGACAGCACTACCGGAGGACTGAGCTGCAAACAGTCACCTTGTTAACTCCAGGCTCTAGGTTAGGGCACTAAACCTAACTTTAAGACTATTGAGAAGTTGGATTTTAAAAAATATTTAATACGTTTTAATTATATCATCTTTGTATTGTATTATATTTAATAATATTCAATAAAATATTTAATCAATATTTGATAATTCATAGTTTTAAACTTCCAAAGTTTTGTTTTAAGCCTGATCAAGCTTTGGGGCCCCAGTGCACTGGAGTGCATATTTCCAATCATTTCCTTCTTCTACACAGATTCCTCTCCATGAAACATGGATGTTTTTGAGGTTCCAAGAGCTTCTCAAATTGCCATTACTGACCTTACGTCCACTGACCTATATTACCTCTGAAGGCTCATTATCCATAGCTCTGTAGGTCAGGCTTCTTTGCAGACTTACCCACCCAAAGGAAGCAAGAATGTTTTATCTCAAAAAAATAAAAATTTTTAAACATTCAATCAATCAATTTTATTAAAAATAAAATATTTATTAAAAATTAATAAAAATTTTAAAAATAGTGGTTCAATTTATTCCATCGAAAGTAAAGGGTAGGGGCGCCTGGGTGGCTCAGTGGGTTAAAGCCTCTGCCTTCAGCTCAGGACATGATCCCAGGGTCCTGGGATCGAGCCCCACATCAGGCTCTCTGCTCAGCAGGGAGCCTGCTTCCTCCTCTCTCTCTCTGCCTGCCTCTGCCTACTTGTGATCTCTCTCTGTCAAATAAATAAATAAATAAAATCTTAAAAAAAAAAAAAGAAAGTAAAGGGTACTGCTTTCTTTAAAGAATTAATATATATGGCTACTTTCAAAAATTAAAAAAATTTCTCTGTACTAAGAATTATTTTAAATGGAGTCCATGTCATTTTGAGATCAGGGGAAGCAAGCAAATCACGGAGAAAAATAAAACACAATTGATAATAAGTACTAGAACTCTCTATAATTAAAATACAAATCTTTAAATCATATGAGAAGAAATACCATATACTCTAAGTATTTACAGCTTTCACAGTTTCTTCAGCTTAACACAAAAAAAGTCTTAAAGAACTATCACAAAGCCTAAGAATCTATAGGTCACTGTCGACAAAAATGAAATTTAGGAAACAGACTTGCGAAGTTTTATCTTCTCCCTGTTTTGTCTTTTATTTCACCAATTATGAGGACAAACCTGTCTGCCACATTCTGGTTAGGGTTTTCCTGTACGAACAACCAACCGCTGAAACAGGGTTCCAGGATTTCTAAGCAGGCACCACAGAAACGTATGTGCAAGAGAATCTAAAAACACTCGCTAGCAATGATGGATTTCAGTTATTAACAGATCAAAAAGAGATGGATGGTGGTTTGCTTTTCTTAATCTACATCATCATCTAGATCTATTTAAAGATATGTGGCGCACTAACAAACTTGGTTAAGGTTTCGATAAAATCAGTAAAAATAATCTGCCCCCGTTACATTGAGTCGGTATCGATCAATAAAATCACTTGTACAGGGAAAGTACTGTTAAGTACTGACAATCCCAGCCATTAATATTATTTAACACACCGCTCACAATCTTTAACGAGAACAAAGAACAGTGTGTCTCATGTTATAAGCAGGACCTTCATAGATACTGTTACTTCTATAGGCTTTTCCGGTGATTTTGCCAAGTTCCAACTGTACATCCCTCTTTCATGAGTGCACCCCCCCTCCACACCCCCAAGACGTAAGATCTCATTCTTTACTTCAGTTGCAAAGGAACACCTTTAAGAACCCAAACTGCCATTATACACTTCCTCATTTGTGAATGAAACTCAAAGCTCTAAGGACCTAAGCTCTAGGATGTGGGGTAGCCGTGGGCACAGCATAGGACTTCCGTGCTTCACTGACCTTACACACCTTCATGAAAACATTATCCTGTTGTCACGGGTGGATGAAAACAGAAATTTTCAATTATTCCTCAGAGCTGGATGGCTAGGAAGAGATACAGGTGAATAACTTAAAAGCACCAAAGTCGGGGAGCCTGGGTGGCTCAGTCGGTTCAGCCTTCCGCTCAGGTCGTGATTCCAGAGTCCCAGGATCGAGCCCGGTGTCAGGTACCTGGGATCAAGCTCCTGCTTGGCGGGGAGTCTCCTTCTCCCTCTCTCTCTGGTCCTCTCCCCACTCATGCTCTCTCTCACTCACTCTCTCTCCCTCTCAAATAGATAACTAAAATCTTAAAAAAAAAAAAAAAAAAAAAGAAAAAAAAAGCACCAAAGTGGAAGGTGGGGAATAAGAAAGGATGAAAATATTTTACAGAAGTTGGGACATCTGGGTGGTTCAGTTGGTTAAGCTGCTGTCGGCTCAGGTCATGATTCCAGGGTCTTGGGACCAAGTCCTGCACTGGGCTTCGTGCTCGGTGGGGAGCCTGCTTCTCTTTCCGCCTCTGCCTGCCACTCTGCCTGCTTGTGCACTCTCTCTCTCTCTCTCTGACAAATAAATAAATAAAATCTTAAAAAAAAAAAGAAAATATTTTACAGAAGAAAATTTTCATCTTTGTAAATATCGATGATTATATAAATGAGAATATTGACGAGAAAACTGCTTTACGAAGTAAAACTGACTTAATGATAATGCTAAGATCTTGAACAGAAACCTGTTCTAAACTTCACCTTCCCAGTTCTGACCACTCACAATCCCAGTAGGTTATGATTTGTAGTGCTTTGCAATTTTGCTGAGATAAAGCAAGAGGGAGCCCCTCTCTGGTAAGTGAACTTTGAAAATATGAGACCTGAATCTCAGTTCAGTTTCATTTACTCTGTTGTTCTCAGCTCATTCTGCCTATCCTGCACTTCTCACAGAGTGATTGAAACATTATAACACACTTTAGCTTTCTTACTATGTTGCCAAAATACTCATCATCTTTCAATGTCTGAAACATCATTTTTTTTCCCTAAGATTTTATTTATTTGACAGAAGAGAGCATGAGCAGGGGGGGAAGACAAAGGGAGACGGAGAAGCAGGCTCCCTGCTGAGCAGGGACCCCCCCCCCACACCCCCCCTCATGTAGACTCAATCCCAAGGCCCCTGGGATCATGACCTGAACCGAAGGCAGACGCTTACCTGATTGAGACACCCAGGTGTCCTGGAGACATCATCTTTGAAGTTACTTGCAAAGTTTTCAATGAGCACAAATATCCAAATTTTAATTTTTATACTCAAAATAAGAAAGAAAAAAAAATTGACAGAGGAAAGTGTTTTCCAGTTGTTAGGAGACTCAGACAATGACAACAGAGACAGGAATACTCGAGAGTACCACAGTCCATAAGTAGTACACTATAAACCACATATATACCTTATAATAATTTTAAATATATATTTAATATTTAAATTTTCTAGTAGCCACAAGAAAAAAGTAGAAAGAAACAAGTAAATATATTTTGTTTCACCCAATAAATACAAAATATTACTTCAAATATGACTTCAAAAATAAAAACTATTGAGATATCTTACATTCTTTTTTGTACTAAGTTTTTGGAATCTGTGTTTATTGTGTAGAACATCTTGATTCAGCCACATTTCCAATGTTCAAATGTTCTTTAGCCACATGTGACTAGTGGTTTCCATGATATATAGCAAAATTCCTTGCATAGGTAAAACCACAGATCATGAGACTTCAGATGCCATCACAGACGAATTTTCTCATACTTAGGAATCAATGATGAAAAAGGAAATCCAGTATTCTCTTGGAGATGTTCATTCAAAAGGAAGAACCTTACCATACATTATTTTGAATCCAGAACCTGGACCATTTCATTTCATTTTGCTAAAAGAATGTGGAACACTATCTTTTTCACTTTTTGTGATGTTTGTGTACCAAGATTTATTTAACAACTGCTTTTTTATTTGACAAAAGCATATACAAAGGTGGGGGGAAGGAAACAGCAGTGAAGAAATTTTAAAAAACAGTTTAGTCGTTTTATTTGTGACTGTAAAACGAAAAAGGAAAGTATTTTGCAAGAATGCAGCAAAGAGGGGCGCCTGGGTGGCTCAGTGGGTTAAAGCCTCTGCCTTCGGCTCAGGTCATGATCCCAGGGTCCTGGGATCGAGCCCCGCATCGGGCTCTCTGCTCGGCAGGGAGCCTGCTTCCTCCTCTCTCTCTGCCTGCCTCTCTGCCTACTTGTGATCTCTGTCTGTCAAATGAATAAATAAAATCTTTAAAAAAAAAAAAAAAAAAAAAAAAAAAAAGAATGCAGCAAAGATATGTCACTGTCTCTTCAAATGATCTACTAACCACCAAGGTTTCCAAAGATACAGACTTCAACAATCATGACTAAGAAAAAGAACCAGAAGAAATGATAAACTGGAACATATTTTATACACACACACACACACACACACACACACACATAACCTGTATATCTGAAAGATATCTGAAATCTGAAGATTTTACAGTGCTTACAAGATGATTTATGTTTCAGGTTCATGTGTAACAATTCATGACCCATTCATCCGTTCAGGATACTGTTTGAAGGATGCTGCTGCCCATTTAAAAAAGAGGAAACAAAGACTAAGACTTTGACCTTGAGTTTGCTATGTTGAAATTCCAATCAAAATTCTAATGAAGTCGTCTTCCACCTTTCTCCTTATTTGAATTTCTGTAAATTATTCATTAAAAAAATCTTAAAATTATAAAAACACTAAAAATGGACTACTGGATTCAAACAGCAAATGGTGATTACCATTTTTCTCAGGAAAAATTGAGAGTTAATGTGCTCAAAAAGATCAGACTGACGCCCACACAAACATCCAGCAGATTGGGGGGGTGGGGGGAAGCAAAGAGAATTTCTCAAACAAAAAAGGACAATATTAAAACTTAAAAGTAGGGGCGCCTGGGTGGCTCAGTGGGTTAAAGCCTCTGCCTTCTGCTCAGGTCATGATCTCAGGGTCCTGGGATCAAGCCCTGCATCAGGCTCTCTGCTCAGCGGAGAGCCTGCTTCCTCCTCTCTCGCTGCCTGCCTCTCTGCCTACTTGTGATCTCTCTGTCAAATAAATAAATCTTTATTTATTTATTTTTTAAAAAGATTTATTTATTTATTTATTTGACAGAGATTACAAGTAGGCAGAAAGGCAGGCAGAGAGAGAAAGAGAGAGAGAGAAAGGATAGAGGATAGTCGAAGGATAGACTTCCAGCTCTATTATGATGGAAGAGATATACTTTTCACTCTTCCTCCTGCCAAACACAACTCACACATTATACTGGACGTTTTATCTAAGGTTGAGGGAAGAAATGAAATCTGCAGCACCTAATGAATAACACAATGGTACGTTTTTCTCTTTCCTGGGTTTTCCTTTTGCTTCATGTATCTCGACTTGGAGCAGAAAAAGCCAGAAGCCAGGCAATACCAAGAGAGGCAGACAAGTCAAGCCCCGATAAGAGCCTGTTTCCTCTAGCGAAGAGACTGGAAAAGAGACAGCCTACCTAGCAAGACAGAAAACCTTAAGACACTGACCACTCTACTCAACACATACACTGCAGAAAACACTGGTGGTCCTCTTCCACTCAAGCCGGGGGGTGCTGGGGTGGCTCAGTCGGAAGCCGAAGCCCTCATGAAGCTGCAACAAGGCACTCAATGCTAGGGTGGTACCAGAAACGTCAAGTAGGGAGGGGCGCCTGGGTGGCTCAGTGGGTTAAAGCCTCTGCCTTTGGCTCAGGTCATGATCTCAGGGTCCGGGGATCGAGTTCCGCCATCAGGCTCTCTGCTCAGCGGGGAGCCTGCTTCCTCCTCTCTCTCTGCCTGCTTCTCTGCCTACTTGTGATCTCTATATGTCAAATAAATAAATAAAATCTTAAAAAAAAAAAAAAAGAAATGTCAAGTAGGGAGCCAAGAAGCCAAGACTCTCATCCACACCCAAGCCAGTAAAGTGCTCTATACAAGGGTCAGTGGATACACAGTGGGGAGCTGGAACTCCCGTCCTCTTAGCAGTCATGAAGGACACCCCTCCCAGCCCAGAAGTCAACAAAGGCCAAGTGGGGAATTTGGTCGTCCACCTTTACCTGTCTGAAAAAAGCCAGAGTCCTCCATACCCCACCTTCTCTGGACGGAGCAGGCTCATTAGAAGGGCAGCCGACACAGGAGGTTTAAATATGTTTTTTTAAGATTTTATTTATTTGTCAGAGAGAGAGGGAGAGAGAGCACAAGAAGGGGGAGGAGAAAGGAAGAGGGAGAAGCAGGCTCCCCGATGAGCAGGGAAGCCCAATGTGGGACTCGATCCCAGGTGGCTGAGATGGTAACCCGAGCCAAAGACAGATGCTTAACCAACTGAGCCACCCAGGAGCCCCAAGACAGGAGGTTTAAATAAGGGCCGGAGTTCGTAACATAATGCAAAAATGTCTAGGAATCAAGTGAAACCATTCATCATATCAAAACCAGGAAGATCTCAAACTGAATGAAAAAGACAATCAATAGATGCCAACACTGAGAAGACAAAGATGTTAGAACTATCCGATAGCGACTATAGAGAAGCTTTGGTAACAATGTTTCAGTGTGTAGTTATGAACACGTCTGAAACAAAAGAAACAATATGAAAACTCAACAAAGAAACATAAAAGGGAGCGCCTGGGTGGCTCAGTCATTAAGCGTCTGCCTTCGGCTCAGGTCATGATCCCAGGGGCCTGGGGTCAAGCCCCGTGTCGGGCTCCCTGCTCAACTGGCAGTCCGCTTCTCGCCCTCCCTCTGCCCCGCCCACTGCTTGTGCATGCTCTGTCAAATAAAAAATTAAATCTTAAAAAAAAAAGAAATACAAAGGGTCAGCAAAGAAATAAAAGCTATAAAGAAGAATCGGTGGGAATTTTAGAACTGAAAAATACAGTGACCAAAATAAAAAGCTCCGTGGACCAGGTTCAATAGCAGGATGGAAGGAGCGGAGGAAAAAGACAGCAAATGGAAAGACAGAAAAACATCACTGACCTTATCTGACCAATGGAGAGAAAAAGTCTGAAACAAAACCACGGAGAAGACCCAGGTCTCTGTGGGACCAGAGCAAAAAACCATGTATTCCTATTATCACAGTCCTGGAGGGAGAGGAGGAAGCAGGAAGGGAAAAGAAGAACTCCAAACAAGAAAAACCCAAAGCAATACGCACTGAGACACACCATAATTAAGCTTCCAATGACAAAGACAACATCTTGAAAACAAACATCTTAAAATAGCATCTTACCTAGCTAGAGAGGGGAAACAATAATATGACTGTGGATTTTTTTTTTTTTTTTTTTAGAAGGCACAGAAGCCAGAAGGGAGCAGCACAATAGTTTCCAAGTGCTAAGAAAAAAAAAAAAAAAGCTGTCAACCTAGCATTCCGTATCTAGAGAGATCAGACTTGAAACATCCCAAGGTCCTTGTCATGTTCAGGAGGAGACTAAAGAAAACAGGTAACTTCGACAAGAACAGATACAAACTAACAGAGGAGAGAAAATGGAAAGAGAAAAAGGTGAGGGGGGGGGGCGGAATCTGCCACCAATCCAACAGCAGGCAAGAAAAGCAAAAACTCAGGAAGAGGGGGCCGAGAGAAAGCAGGGGTGCTCGTCCTTAGCTCTATCATAGGAGCAATCACAGAAATGTAAGTGGGACATTTTAACACACCTTTCTTCTTAGAGATCAGCAAGCCAAGTCTGATTGATTAGCGTGCTTAGCAAACTTCATATAGCTCACTTATATAGAACTTATAGTCACTGCCTCAAGAATTAGTAAGGACACACTGTCAAGCCCATAGCGTCAATTTTAATAAATGCTCTGTGTACTACTGGCCGAGTTAAAAAAAAAAACAAAAAACAAAAAACTCTGGTCCACGGCAGACTCCTGGCTCAACAGAACAGTATACCATCTTGCATGATTTTAAAAACACATGAGGGGCAGGCTACTAGGTAGTCAGGTCTTCTGAAGACAGCAGTCTGTATGTACTAGATAACAAGCCCCACACCAGCTGGGCAAATGTCTTCTTCCAGTGAATTTTAAGGCTTTTATCTTTTTTAGCTTAGATCAACCTTAATCACAATTTCTATGAGCCACTTCACTCTACCTCCCAACACTTCTTGTATATGTATGTATGTGTGTGTGTGTGTGTGTATATATATATATATATATATATATATATATATATTTAAAGACTATATTTATTTGAGAGAGTGAGCATGAGTGGGGGAGGAGGGGGAAGGGGAGGGAGCAGGGGGAAGGGGAGGGAGCAGCAGAATTCCCGCTGAGCAGGGAGCCCCCATGACATAGAGCTCGATCCCAGGACTTGAGCCAAGGTCAGACGCTTAACTGACTGAACCACCCAGCTGCCCCTCCCTGTATGTTTAACTGTGGTTCCCTCCTTATGAAAAAGAGGAAAACATAAGCCTCTGCTGTTCCCAAGGAAGTGAGCAACGACGTGGGTCCCTTTCTCAGAAACATAAATCTCTCAATATCGCAACAGATGCAACAAGGTCTGAATGCAAACTTCCACCGATGATGGCTGTCCAAAAACCAAGCCAGCTTGCAATTTCACGTTGCTACCGAAGAAGAGAGAGGGACCCGCCTAGGAAGCCAGCCTCAGATAAGGAAATGGAACCACCTCCATTTCCTCGACCTTGCTCACCATTTGGTTTTCTTTTCTGGAAGAGTATGGATAGATCTTCATCTCCGACATACTGATATTCTGCCACTGTGTCTAAGCCTTGATGGGTTTCCATCATTCTGGATGCTCTGCACTGTGTCTCCGTTACAGGTTCCCAGCCCCCAGCTTGGGGAAATGGCCAACTACTTTTCCTTTGATTATCTCCTCCTCTACTTGGGTAGTTTCCCCTCTTCTTTCTTTCTAGGACTCCAGGATGTTAGACCTGGATAGATCCGCTGTGTCTTATCTTTTGATGGAGAGATTTTGTAGCTGTACTTTTGGGAATGGCTTCCCAAATGCAGAGCAGCTATGTAATAGTTCCAGTGGGAGGAAACAACAAATCCCAAGAACTCCTCTGTGTCCCCGACCGCTCGACTTATAATTTCCTAGTGTCATCTTTTGGATGTAACGCTTTGGGGCAGCTCTCTAGATTTATTAAACCAATTCTGGGGACATGTTTTGTGTTGTGAATTCTCTCTATCCTGACAAGCCAGTGTTTCGGTTCATCTTGGTCTTTTTATTCTTCAAAGGCCTGGTGATCCCTGGTTATCAGATCTCACTGAAGAAGGCAGTGGGGGGTGGGGCGTGTGTAGGTTTCCTCTGGGGCTCTGTCCGACCTCCTTCCATGTGGAAAGACAGTGTGGGCGGAGTGTGCAGTGTGGTCAGCTGTCCTCCTGGCTCAGTTGGCAGGGACAGGGTTGTGAATGGGGGGCTCTACTATCTATACAAGAAGCCTGAGCTCTCCATGGTCACTCTACTTAATATCTCGGTGTATTGTTTTGTTTTGCACAGGAAAGTCTTTGAAAATATTTTTGGCCCAGTCACAAACACCAGGCTGCCTATATTCTATAGAGAACAAGTGGCCGGGCCACCTGTCCCATGTGTGCACTCTGAATGGCCCCACTGATTCTCAGTTGTACCTGCCGATTCTGAAATTCTCCAAGCAAAGCCAGGGGCAGGTAGCCTCCTGCCTCTACCACAGGCTCTCTGGGCTGCTGCTTTCTGCTCTCTGCTGTATCCATTCATGCACTCGTAGAACATTCCATCTTCTCGAAAATTGTTAAAGATTTTTCATCCCCTGATGATCCCTTCCCCCCCTGCCTATCCATGCGTGGACCTGTGCAGGTTCATTCCTTGTGGAGTTTTTGTACTTTTATTTCAGAGGGGGTCTCAAGAAAAACGGGAAGTCATCTCAAAGCAGGATGTATTCTGGGATGGGTCAGCTCATGATCCTCATGTCATGATCCCAGGGGTCCCAGGATCGAGCCCCGCAATGGGCTCCTTGCTTGGCAGGGAGCCTGCTTCTCTCTCTCCCTCTGCCTGCCACTCCCACTGCTTGTGTGCTTGTGCTCTCTCTCTCCGTCAAATAAATAAAATCTTAAAAAAAAAAAAAAGCAGGATGTATTCTATAAACCAAGCCCGAGGGCCAAATCGCTTTGGGACACCCCCCCCCCCCCCGCATGTAATATATTCTTCTTAAGATGTGGGTTTCTCTGCAGATGACTGAACAGGGAAAACAGATGGATGCTGACAGTTCTCACAGGATTCTACATATTCAAGTTACAGATTTAAAAATAACCAATCAAAATACAAACAAAACAGAAACAGAAACAAAAACAAAATAAAAAATCACCAATCTACCAAGGGAGTCGAGGGGCAGTTAATTAAATTGTGATCGTTTATGATTATAGGGCTTTTTCTTTTATGGTTATTAATAAATATATCCTTAAGTGAAACTATCTCAAGGCTGAGACATTAGGAAATCCACAATGCAGAATGAAAAGAGCCTCCAGGGAGTTAAGAAACTAAAATTTCAGTCCAGGTCTTTAACTGATGAACTCCAGGGAGTGAGGCAGGTTTCGTAACCACACCAGAGCTCAGTTTCTCCATCGCTAAAATAGAAGATCAGTGTGGGCAACCTTAGGGAATGCTCTCACACTCCCCCGTGGTCCTGAAGGTACTAGCGGATCTTTGGACAAGGGGCACAGTTGTTTTCTGTGGCCCTCTCCAGTGCTAATCTGCCTGTTCTATCGTTGGGAAACTGAGGCCAGAAAAATAATCCTGAGCACAAGTGAGGGACAAGAGGCGGGCTGGACTGGAAAACATTCTAATGTCACTGGGAGCTTTAGGTGCTACAGTGGTGGGGTGTGAACACCTTCTCAGTTTTACGGGCCAGAACAGGGCCATCCTGTCCAGCGCACGCCAAGACTGTCTTACTTCTACAGAGACTTGAACATCAAAAGGTATCCGAAACTGACATGCAACCCAGGGTTTTCATTTCATTTGACACTGATAAAGCATTCCCACTCATCTCTGCAACTTCCATCTAAATCCCACTGCCCGCAAACGGAATCAGAAAGAGAAGGGAGACGAGAGAGCTCCTTGGACCTCCCTGGGGACCCGAGCGACAAGAAAATGAATATTAAATGCACGACAGGAAGCAAGCCCTCTCAGTCCCTAACCACATCTTTCAAGCCCTATTTCTGAGAATAGAAAATTCTAAGCTCAATTGGAGAGTCATTGTAAACTCCTCTCTGTGCCAGATGATTTTATCTGCATATTTACATCCAAAGTACAAACTTAAACTGTTTACACTGAGGGGTAATGGAAGTCATGTGTCAAATTCAGCGGGAGGAAAAAGAGGGGCACGCTTCACAGCGAAAGCCTGAAGATATACAATATCTGTGGAAAATGTGGCCTATAAGAATGCATTGTTTACCTATTTCGTTTAATTACAGAGAACATGAATTCTTACCCTTCGCATACAACGTCTAAAGTCTCGTGGTTTTTTTGGTTTGGTTTTGCCCGACAGTGTTGCCAGGATCTCTGGAAGTCTCACAGCCCCGTATACACAGCCTCAAAAACGCCGCCACACACGTTCCTGTCATCTGTGGCCCCGTCTCCTTTCATCTCCCGCTTCCAGAGAGACGCAGGGAAGGGTCTGTCCACAGGGCCCCAAAGCAGCACAAGAACAGTACAGAGAGCCCTCCTCAGATGCCCGCCAGGCCTTCAGCACGTCAGCTTTCCTTGCTGAATGCTGTCAAGACAGGAAGACTAGACAAGGCCACCAAGAGACTCCTGGCATCTTTGTACTGGGAGAGAGTCGTCTGAATTTACCACCGAGTACAAGCCTGCGGGGACAGCTTCTCCACAACTTCCAACGGGGAGCGATTCAGGCACAACCACCCAGAAAGTCTGTCACGCACACCGTGTGCTGGCTTCCCAGAGCCGCCAGTGACCTGTCTACACAGCATCTATTCTGACGTGAAAGCTTAAAGGGGTCGCGTGGTATTATTCGTGGAAAGCACAGTACGAGCTGCTGTTTCTGCGACATGACATGTCTCAGAGGGACATGTCCAGCTCTTCTCTTCCTCAACCTCTTGGCCACACTCACTGGGTCATTCCCACACATCTCTCTCAGGGGATCAGTGTCCTGGCTGAGCACCCGGCCTGAGCCATCCCAGCACCTACCCTCTGTGGTGCTCTGTGGATCAACAACGACATGCAACATTCATACTAAGCCTCTACCCTTTGTATTTTAAAACCGAAAAACTAATAGGAGCGTAAGTTAAGCCTCTGCCTTCGGCTCAGGTCATAGTCCCAGGGTCCTGGGATCGAGTCCTGCATCGGGCTCCCTGCTCAGCGGAGAGCCTGCTTCTCCCTCTGCCTGTGTTCCCCTTGTGTTCACTTTTTCTCTCTCTCCATCAAATAAAGAAATAAAATCTTAAAAGAAAAAAAAAAAAGCAAAACAGAGAAGATGACATTGTTCTAACCTTCCTTTTGCTTTTCCTTTTTACTCCAGACAAGTGTTGTCTTATCCTCCAACTTCCATAGTTCTGCTTGCTCCTCTCAGTGGCAGAAAAGAGCATGTGAATGCATTCTTTTAAAAGCACACATTCTAATTTTCAAAGTCGGTCCAATTTATACTCCAATTTATACTCCAATTCTCAACATGATTCCACAGATGGACTAGCCAGACCCAACGAAAATTCAGTTTCTCTATGTCCCCAGCAACCCAAACCCCACCGCTCGGCAAATGCTAGGAGAAAGCAACAAATCTTGGAAAGAAAACAAAACAAAACAAAAACCCAAAGACACAGTAATGTGTAGAGTTGAATTAAAAAAAGGACAGACCCGCTCTCCATCGGTTTTTACAGTGACACGCAATTTTCACTTCCTCCATTCACATTATTACAAATAGAAGCTGATTAAAGCTAAAAGAACCAACAACATATTTATAATTTTAAACCTTTTTTATTTTAATTGAGAATATTTGACTGCTTGATGTACTTTGCATCTCACCCATAAGTTGTGAGAATAAAATATTGAGATACAAATTTATTTAAGTTGCATTATATTAACCGAAGATCTAAACACATCTTACCTGTAAATATGTTTCCAAACCTTGTCGCCGTTGTTCCAAGACCTTTGGGACCCAGTTCCTAACATGTTTAGAAGGGATTTCTGGAGTTTTTATACATTTCTTCAGCTATAAAGACAGAAACAGGGAAAAAAAATGTCTCAGTTATAAACACATTCTTTGAGGGGGGAAAGCCAATAAAAGAAAATGAACCACTACTATCTTCAATAAAAAGACAGAAGAAAATATAATTATATTTAAATTTTGTTAAAAAATTCTTAGCAGCACCTGGGTGGCTCAGTTCGTTGAGTGTTTGACTCCTGGTTTCAGCTCAGGTCATGATCTCAGGATCCAGAGATCAAGCTCTGTGTCATGCCCCTGCTCAGCAGAGCCTGCCGGAGAGTCTCTCCCCCACTGTTTGTTCTCTCTCTCTCAAATAAATAAAATAAAATAAATCTTTAAAAAATTGTTCAGCTATCCTAAATGTTCTGATTTCAGAATAAGAGTTTTGGGTTTCTGGTAGTTGTTATGGTTGGGTATCATCTAGTATTTCGCACTAGAATTATTTTTTTCTGAAAAATTGTATGTTCAGTAAATGCAAAAAAAAAAGTTTAGTGAATGCATCATTATGGAGGTAAAGTAGTTTAGAATTTCCAAAATGAATTAATAGAAAGAAATTTTGCTCAGAAGTACGTTTCTGATGAAAAGACTTTCTACATATTAGTTCACATAAAAAGTCAAATAAAATGCAATGTTTATAACCATCCCGCTGGAAATGCCATGCAAACTTTCCACACCATTTGGAAAGTTTCTCAAAAGTCTGGAACAGAATGAACTTTAGCTTTTTAAAAGAGAAAGACTGATGCCTGCAATGCTCCTAAGAATTAGGTCCAAAATCTGTTCAAGAAAAATCATGGTTCTCCACTAAGCCTTTCTGGGCAGCAATCTGAAGGAACCACATAAAAAAGGAAAATTCTTTTGGAACTTGAGTTAGAGCTGCCTGTGGTAGGCACAGCCTGTCTACGACATTGACACCCTAACCCGTGAATGTTACTTTATTTTACATGGCCAGTCACTTCGCAGAGGTGATTAAATTAGGGTCTTAAAATGGAGTGACTTTCCTAGATGATCCAGGTGGGCTCAGTGTAATAGTAAGATTCCTTGTAAGGGGGAAGCAGGAGGGTCAGAGTCAGGGAGAGTCTGGAAGATGCTACATGGCTGGCTTCCACCCCAGACGAAGGGTCCAGAGCCCAGGTGATCTCTAGAAGCTGGAAAGGAAGGGGAACGGATGCTTCCCTTCAGCCTCGTGATGCCTTGATTTTAGCCCAGTGAAACTCGTTTCAGACTTTTGACCTCAAGAAGGGTAAACATCCTAACTTTTGTATCAACATGGACGGGACTGGAGGAGATTATGCTGAGTGAAATAAGTCAAGCAGAGAGAGTCAGTTATCATATGGTTTCACTTATTTGTGGAGCATAAGAAATAACACGGAGGACATGGGGAGATGGAGAGGAAAAGGGAGTTGGGGGAAGTTGGAGGGGGAGATGAACCATGAGAGACTATGGACTCTGAAAAACAATCTGAGGGTTTTGAAGGGCGGGAGGTGGGAAGTTGGGGGAGCCTGGTGGTGGGTATTATGGAGGGCACGTATTGCATGGAGCACTGGGTGTGGTGCATAAACAATGAATTCTGGTACACTGAAAAGAAATTTAAAAAATTAAAAATTAAAAAAAAAGAAGGGTAGAAAAGTAAATCTGTCTTGTATTAAGCCACTAAGTTTGTGTTAATATGTTACAGCAGCAATATTGAAACTGATACACTGAACTAAAGTAGAATGAAGTTTAATGTTCTAATTAAAAACTTGGAAAACCTACTGAGACTATAGTGAGAAGCCAGAGCTGATTAAGAATATACAGATTAGGGATGCCTGAGTGGCACAGTCGGTTAAGCCATTGCCTTCAGCTCAGGTCATGATCCCAGGGTTCTGGGATGGAGTCCCATAACAGGCTCTCTGCTCAGCAGGGAGCCTGCTTCTCTCTCTGCCTCTGCCTGCCTCTCTGTCTGCTTGTGCTTGCTCCCTCTCTTTCTCACACACACGTTTAAATAAATAAAATCTTATTGAAAAAGAAAAGAAAACCTTAAAAAAAAAAGAATATATAGCTTATGAACTGGTGAGGGAGGGGCACAAGCCCTGAGCATCTGAGCTCCCACACTGGGGAAATGAACTCCACAGGCTTGTTTTGACTAAAGGTACAGTTTCATTATACCCACAGAAAGGACATAGAGTCACAAGATTTATTACAGGTCCCAGAAGCAAGGGAGGGGTACTGGTATTTGGACTTTCTGTTTTATGTACCTGAATTTAATTCTGATAAACAGAAAGGAAAAAAAAAAGGCAAAAAGCCAAAGGTAATGGGACATAGAAGAATGAAACCAAAGGGGCAGAGAAGAAGTAATTACCAGGAGATTAAGAACTTTCTACAAGACAGAAAGCACGAGTATGTCAATGAAGAAAACAGAGAGGAGGAAGCCCCTGGCCAGGAAAGGAATCACAAAGAGTGGAGACCCCCGTCTTCTCAGCAGACTTGAGAGATTTGTGCTCGGGACTGGTGTAAGAGGAGGGCAGAGCCAAGAAGAGGGATGACACACCATCATGGTTCGTGCCAGTGGACACTCTACCCTTACCCTCCATAAGCAAGGGGCTAGCAACCAGGCTGCATTTCTAGCACTCATACCCCTACACCATAAAAAAGGGTCAGTGTCCCTCAGGAAAATGAATGAAAGATATGGGCAGAATGATGGCATCCCATTGTACTCATCCTGTCGTGGGGACCCCACTCTAACAGCTGGCTCTCTCCTCGCACTCCCTATGACGGAGCCCCTCCAGCTGACACACCCTACAGAGGGACCAGGCATGCGTACCCAAGGCAGAGGTACCAGTGACAAACACCAGGAATAATTCCTGTAGTTGGATGGGCAACTGAGGCTAGCTATTTCAGCAAAGACAGCACTATAAAGAAGAAAGAACAAGAAAAACAAGTGGAACAATGAACTCCAAAGAAAACAAGTAACAGAGGAGATCTTTGATATCTCCTTAGTACCTGCAGGGAGATTTGAGAAGATATTGCTTCTATAAAATAAGAAGAGGTTGCTATTAAAAAAAAGAAAGAATGAGTTTTCTTTAGAAAATAAAAAAACAAGAGACGGACGTAAAAAGTTAAAAGAGGTAGAACATACAATCATGGACGTCTCTCAAACTGTACAACAAAAGAGAGTGAGAGCAAAGTTAGGTGAAAAGAAAAACACCATGAGGATTAATCCAGGAAGTTTAATAAAAAAAAATCAATAGGGGCGCCTGGGTGGCTCAGTGGGTTGAACCCTCTGCCTTCGGCTCAGGTCATGATCCCAGGGTCCTGGGATCGAACCCCGCATCGGGCTCTCTGCTCAGCAGGGAGCCTGCCTCCCTCTCTCTCTCTCTGCCTGCCTCTCTGCCTACTTGTGATCTCTGTCTATCAAATAAATAAATAAAATCTTTAAAAAAATCAATAAACATTCCATAAAGGGGAAAAGAAATTCTCAAAGAAATGATGGAAGAATTATGTGACTTCAGACAGATCTTCAGATTAAGAACCCACTGGGCACCTTGACCTTGTATGGCTTCTTCTGTACAAAGGAAGCTGAGGCTGTAACTCCCGAAAACAGCTGAAAGCAAAGAAGAAAAAGAAGAGGATCAAAGAGGATCAAAGCTCTGCCCCATCCATGTGAGGAAGGGAATCGCAGGACAGCAGATTTGGAGAGGGGACTTTGTGGGAGAAGGTTGCTTCCATGCAGTAGATAATACAGGGAAGGTGAACAATCAAGGAGATAATCCTCTATTAGAAAAGATCAGATCTGGGGGGAGCAAGAGCCCCTGAAGTTGGTCATGGAGCAGAAGACACTGAGCCTCTCCTCCATGTCAGTCCAGTGCTAGAGATGCTCCTGGTGCGTGTGGGGCTCACATACCAGGAAAAGACAAGAAACAATACATGAGGTAATAAAACAGGGTGGGTGCAGATAGTAACAGAAAGGGGTGGGAGCTGAGGGGCTGTGTGAGATGGGAATGTCTCAGGAGTGATGGGAATCCTACAGGTGGGGAGCCAGGTAAGGAGCTGGAGAAGGAACGTTACAGCAGAGGGAGCAATGGGGAGGAGGGGCCAAGCCTGGTGTTCAGAACACAGCCAGGAGGAGACGGGTTCAGAGAGGAGGCAGCGCTGCACACTGTAGGGCCTTGGAGGCTACGTAGGAAATTGTGTTCATTTGATATGGGAAGCTTCGTGAATGTCTTCAGCAAGGGAATGACCTCATAGAAATTTACTTTGAGGAGGTCATGCTAGATTTCATAAGCAAGATGCACTATAAAAGGGTGGGAGTCAATGTGAGGAGGCTGGTCAGAAGCTTTTGCAGAAGAAATCCAGGCAAAAGACCAGGGTGATTTAGGCTATCTATGGTCCTGACAGTGGAAATAGGACAAGTCGAGGCTGTGGGGGTATGGAGAAAGAAGAGATGCTCAGAACAAAGAAAAGAAAAAAGAAGAGGAAAAGAGAAAAAGAAAAGAAGGAAAGACAGAAAGAAAAGAAAAAAGAAAATGGCCCTTCATCCTGACAGAAATGCAGAAACAAGGCTGGAGGGACAGCAGCTACATTATAACTAGAACGATGCAAGGCAGGTGCAAATGTAAAAAAAAAAAAAAAAAAAAAAGGAGCTTAGAACATGGATACTGCAGAATTACTACATCAACTTGACCTGCCCGCTTTTAATTTTGTTGCCATGTGAGAATCATCTCTCACTTGTTTAAGAAACCTAATCAACTTCCTGTTACATCCAACGAAAAATAATCCTGGCATAAAGGAATCCATTGTTTGCTTCTGGTGATTTTAACAGGAGGCCCACCGGGCACTCAAATAGAGATAACTTGTAGGCAGGTAGATAGGGGTCGTAGATCCGGGCATTAGATCTCTAAGTGGAATCCAGAATCATGGGACTAGATGACAGTGGGAGTTTCTCCACTGACACAGACAGAAAAAAAATTACAGTAATGGCAGAATACAAGAACAGCCCCCCAGGCCCCTGTCTCTTGGTCCATGTGCTACAGTATCCCTTCCCTTGGGTTCAGACAGCATCTGTGAACGTGTGGGTGATAGTTACTCCCTCGAGCAGGTTACCTTTTATGAGACGCAGTCCTAGCAGACCACAGGCTTTGCCATGTTATAGCCCCATGGCTTCGACTTGGAGGTCGCCTCAAAGAGCCGAGAGCTACCCCTGGCCAATAGTCAGCAAGCAAAAAAGGACCTCAGTCCCACGACAGCAAGAAACAAGAGTCTCCCCAAAATGAGCTTGGGAGAGGACCCTGAGCCCAGATGGGACCACAGCCTTGGCGACACCAGATGTCGGCATGATGAGACCCTAAGCAGAGAAACCGGTAAATCTGCGTTGCAGACTCCTGACCCAAAGAAACTCTGAGCGGATACAGTCATCTTGTTTTACGCTGCTGAGTGTGTGGTGATCTGTTCCACTCCAATGGGGCACTGATACAAGGGCTGAGAGCCCCCAACGCCAAGGAGCAGGGTGGAGAAGCAGGCAGTCCCTCACTGAGCAGGGGCGGAAACCACACGTTTGGGCAGCAAAGTGTTCCAAGAAGTGGGCACGGTCAGACTGTGACCGGCGAGGGTAAAGAGCGAGTAAGAAGTGGGAAACCAGAGCCTCCTCTGTCAAGGAATTCTGCCAAGAAAGGAGAGTAATGGGGGCAACATGGGAGAGAAGTGTGGAGTCAAAGGTGGGGTTTTATATATTTTTTTAAGATTTTATTTATTTGATAGAGAGAGATCACAAGTAGGCAGAGAGGCAGGCTGAGCAGAGAGCCCGATGTGGGGCTCGATCCCAGGACCCTGAGATCATAACCCGAGCTGAAGGCAGAGGCTTTAACCCACTGAGCCACCCAGGTGCCCCTCAAAGGCGGGTTTTATTGTGTTAAATGGGAAAAGCTATGCCATGTTCATTTACTGATGAGACTGATCCAATATTGAGGTAAGAGGGGAAGGGAGGGAGAAGGAGGGACAGAGAAGGAGAGAGAAACAATTTATGACTGTCGGTAAGGGAATAAATACTTATCTCACCTCTACACCATTTGAGGTATTTCTCAAACAGGAACAAAGCCCAAAATGCTCAATTATTCTGTGGTAATAAGCTTATTCAGTTCCAGTTTAAAGCTCAAAGAAACTGCCTTTAGAACTACTGAATCATGACATTTCTTACATTGTAAAATAGAAAATCAACTCCATTATCTGTCTCTCACTCTCTCTCTTTTTTTAAATCTTGAAGATACAGTCCTGAAAACACTTTTCCTTTTTATTTACATCAGGAGTGTGCAGGAAGCCGATCATCGTAGCTGCGGGGACCTGTGACAGCATTTGTAGGTGAGTAATGAATGGCTTTAGATGAGGAGAGACAAACCCAAGACAATATGTTTCCAGCAGGGCTCAGCTGCTCACAAGATAAATACTCGTCTGCCATTCCCTCCGATGATTTACTGTTCTGGCCAGGCTGCACCTGGCCACGTGGCCTTTCTGGTCCACGCCGACAGTCCCCACATTCCACAATACAGCAAGCCATCCCCTTCACGTGGGGCAATCACTCCCTTTCCTTTGTATTTTTTATTTTGTGAAGATTTTATATAATTATTTATTTTCAAGTCATCTCTACACCCGATGTGGGGCTTGAACTCAAAACCCGGGGATCAAGAGCTGTAGGCTCCACAGACCGAGCCAGTCAGCCAGGCGTCCCTCTCTTTCTTTTTTATACCATGAGAAGAATATACTCAGAACTTATTCCACGCAGACATGCCATTTATACACTGGTGATAGTGACTGTTTTCTTTCTTTCTTATTTTTTTTTAAGATTTTATTTATTTATTCATTTGAGAGAGAGAGAGAGAGAGTGCATGAGTGTTGGGGAGGAGCAGAAGAACAGGGAGGGGAAAGGAGTCTCAAGCAGACTCCTTGCTGAGCACCAAGCCGGTCGTGCGGCTGGATCCCAGGACCCTGAGATCATGATCTGAGCCAAAACCAAGAGTGGGATGCTCAATGGACTGGGCCACCCAGGCGCACCAATAGTGACCATTTTCCAGAAAGGAACACAGATACTTTCCAGAGCACGTGAATAAAAAGATGGAAATGGAACAAAAAAGGGAAGAGTGGGGAGCCTTTAGGGTAAAATTCAATCTTTCACTCCACCTTGGCCTCCCTCGGCCCCTAGAGTTCCCTCTAGAAACACAAGCCATGGTGTCGTAGTCCTGGTTTAACCCCATAAGGCAGCTCCGGGGTTCCTCTGAAATGTGTACTTCGTTAATTCAAATACAAGAATGTAGTATTTTATTCAAGCCAAAAGGAGGCAGTAACAAAATTGAGGGCAATTTATTTAGAAATGAACCAGCTCCCTATTTCCACGAGACCTCCGGGCTGGAGCTGAGAGCCAACAGCTGGGGAGGCACAGACTCAGCAGCTGGCCCTGCCGGCGAGGCTGGTCTCCTCACTCCCGTGATTGTAGGCTTAGGGAGCTAAAGGAGGTCGAGTTGTTCTCAAGGACCGCCACTCAAAGTGGTAAATTGCCTGTCTCTAGGGGATGTGGGCAGATGTCACCGGGGCACAGGGGAAGCACATGCAGGCTGAACGCTCTCCCTGTCACCAGGGTCTGGGCCTGAGCAGTGTGGAGGGAACCGTGTCACTTCATTTTTAAAAAGGATACTATGTGAAAAGTGAACAGAGAAGAAGAGCGTCGGGCCCTGCCTGGGTTTCAGTGTAGTGCCGGTTGTGGGTTTCCCATCTAGGAATGGAGAGCTCCAACAGACTTCCCAAGTGTAACGTGGGATGGAAATTACAGTGAGCTCAAACCCCATTTTTTTCACCCCAATTATTCCTCCAGTAATTCATAAATATGCACAATATCCTCCAAATATCTCATTTGCCAAATACCACCCAATAAGAGCCCAACACTAGCAGGCAGTGAGGAAGATACAAAAGATAAGACACGGTTCCTTTTATAAAAAACGCATCTTCTAGTTGGACAAGATTTAGGGACAACCAAATTTTAATGACCTCTTTGCCACACGGCATAGCAAAGACAGAAAAAGTGATTTTCATACACTGGCGTGAATGGGGAGACTGGCTTGGTGGCCGTTGCTGTCTTCTTACGAGAAAGTGAGAAATAAGGTCGACCAGAAAACAGGATTGTGGTTGACACAATAATGGTTCTCCCCAAAGATGTCCACTCCAGGTCCTCGGAACCTGACACCGTGTCACAGTACGTGGCTGAAGGGTGGGATTAAATCAAGCTTCTTGAGATGGAGACATTATCTGGGATGATGCAGGTGCGACCAATGTAACCTCAAGGGAGAGGCTGAAGCGTCCCCGTCAGAGAGGGGAGATGTGAGGACGGGACAGAAGACAGAAACAGAACCTGCAGGGGACTTACTGCTGGCTTTTGAGACGGAAGAGGCCACAAACCACAGACTGTGAGCAGACTTTTCCAGAAGCTGGAAAAGACAGGGAAATGATTCTCTTCCAGAGCCTCCCAGGAGGAACTAATTAGGAAACTAATATAGAGAGTCTAAGATTACTGGCCTTGAGGGTCAAGGTCCATGAGACGGTTGACAACACAGACCCACTGCAATGTATTGGGGAATGAAGAAGGAAAGAATGAAGAATGGAATGAAATGGTGCTTTAGGGAAACTGATCGGCACCAAAGTGTGAATCAGAAGATAAGGATCAGAAACAGAGCGATGCTTATAAAATGGTAAGACATTGGCTTGGGAGGGCAGAGGAGAAAGGGGTAAGTTAAACGGTGCATAGTATACAAATTTTGAGGACTCAGGGGACTCAATCAATGGGACTTGATGACCCTGTGAATACGGGAGGTAAGAGAAAGGCGTGAGAGACACCTCAGGGTTTCAGACCTCGTGGCTTCAGTGCCTGTGATGGGGAGAGGGTGGGTCGGGAGGGTTGTTGAAGAGAAGTGACTAAAAACAGAACCACACAATAGGACCTGTCAGACTTCATGAGGCACTGGGATGCCTCATCATCTGGGATGCTGGTTGAACAGGCAGATGACTGGGCATGGCTGGGTCATACCCAGAATCTGCACGTCAGTCAACGCTGTGCTGATTCCGGGAGTTCAAAGTGCACACTCTGAAACACACCCAGCAGGAAAAGCTAAAAGAAAAAGGAATCAAATACTCCTCATAGCCCTGGAAGAAACGACTGATGTGACCCAAAATCGCAGAGAGGGAGAACTGACCTAACAGATAGCATACCAATTTAAAGCTTTTGTAAATTAAAATAAATGTCCTAGCCATGAGGTCCTGCATGAAAAATACTTTCAGCAAATGGCGAATGTTTTACTAACAAGCCACGCAAACTAATGGGCAAGAACAAATGAGACCGCCGCAGAAAGACAATTCCAAAAGAGAGACTACGATGTCTAATAAACAAACTGAAGACCTACCAAGGAATACAGCAGCAAGGCCACATACATAAATATAATTTCGGGGGGGGGGAGGGTAATATTCAAACCTGGTAAGATTTTGTGATACTTTCAAACATGCCAGTTGTGTTTTAAATCTGCTATAACCATTTTGAAGCATCATTTGGCAATATACATCAGGGGCTATAAAAACATCCAAGCCCTTCGATAGAGAATGGTTTTTATCATCGAGTGTAAGGAAACCATCTCGAGTACAGAAAAGATTAGATCTCATGAAGGCTATCAATAATTGGAAATTTACCAGGGAGCCTGGTGGCTCACTCGGTTAAGCGTCTGCCTTTGGCTCAGGTCATCATCTCAGGGTCCTGGGATAGAGCCCCGCATTGGGCTCCCTGCTTAGTGGGGAAGCCTGCTCCTCCCTCTGCCGCTCCCCCTGCTTGTGCTCTCTTACTCTCATTCTCTCTCTCTCAAATAAATATCTTTAAAAAATGATTGGAAATGAACCATGTGATGCATACAATCTCCTTTAGTTCATAAAGTAACCCTATGAAGTTAGTACTGTCATTATTCCTATCCTACACATGGAGAACCTCAAACTTAGGAAGACCATGCAGTTTGCTCCAAGGACTTAAGATCCAGGAAGAGGTAAAGGCAGGCTCAGGAACATTCTGGCTCTAAAGATCTACACGCTGAACTTCTGCACTAGAATTATCACCACGCCGGAACACGGTTAGCACAGAAGCATTTGCTTTACTAAAAAAGGTCCAAGAAAAGAGGGGCATCTGTCTGGCTCCGTCGGCGGAGTAACTGTTAATCTCAGGGTTGCAATTTCGAGCCTTAGGTTGGGTGCAGAGATTGCTTAAAAATAAAATATTTTTTTTTCCTTGTGATGATTTTCTTTTTTTTTTTAAATAATTTTTTTATTTTTTTATAAACATATAATGTATTATTAGCCCCAGGGGTACAGGTCTGTGAATCGCCAGGTTTACATACTTCACAGTACTCACCATAGCACACACCCTCCCCAGGGTCCATAACCCCACCATCCTCTCCCTATCCCCCTCCCCCCAGCAACCCTCAGTTTGTTTGGTGAGATTAAGAGTCTCTTATGATTTGTCTCCCTCCTGATCCCATCTTGTTTCATTGATTCTTTTCCTTCCCCCAAACCCCCCACATTGCATCTCCACTTCCTCATATCAGGGAGATCATATGATAGTTGTCTTTCTCTGACTGACTGATTTCACTAAGCATGATACCCTCTAGTTCTATCCATGTCGTCGCAAATGGCAAGATTTCATTTCTTTTGATGGCTGCGTAATATTCCATTGTGTATATATACACCAGTTCTTCTTTATCCATTCATATGTTGATGGACATCTAGGTTCTTTCCATAGTTTGGCTATTGTGAACATTGCTGCTATAAACATTCAGGTGCACGTGCCCCTTCGGATCACTACGTTTGTATCTTTAGGGTAAATATCCAGTAATGCAATTGCTGGGTCATAGGGTAGCTCTATTTTCAACTTTTTGAGGAACCTCCATGCTGTTTTCCAGAGTGGTTGCACCAGCTTGCATTCCCACCAACAGTGTAGGAGGGTTCCCCTTTCTCCGCATCCTCACCAGCATCTGTCATTCCCTGAATTGTTAATTTTAACAATTAAATTAAAAAATAATATCTTAAAAAAATAAAACCTTAAAATAAATCTTAATAAAATAAAATCTTAAGTAAAGTAAAAATAAATCTTAAAAAAATAAATAAATAAAATCTTAAAACAATTTTTCAAGAAACAAAGGAAAAGAGGAATTATAGTAGGATAGTAGAAATATGTGTCAGTAACAATGGATAATTTCCCTGACCCCAAACTTTTTGCAAAGTTTAGGTTTATAGTCTAAAATTTATTGGAAAGGAAAAACAAAAAACAAAAAAATCACCTCTTGAATGTTTTCAACAAATAGAAAGAAATTCTAAGAAATGTGTAAACAACTGGGATATTATCTTCGTACTTTAATATCAACAATTATAAAAATTGGGGGGAAGTAATAATCATTTAGAACTTTCCTTAGACGACCACACGAACTGTGAAATGGGTTAACAGTCTTAGTTTCTGCCTCAAAATTAGTCTGACAATAAGCCAGGAGGCACACTTGTCTGCCTCTAGAGTACGGAGAAGAGCTATGTGCCCATTATTCTAAAGATGCAAAGCGCTTGGTAAAGAACTCATGCATCATTTTAGAATTAACATGGGGACACAGGCCAAACACGTTTACCAAGTAAGAAATACAATGTAAAATGTCAGAAACACCAGGACGCTGACCACACAGCAAACTGCACAGACTGCTGAAAAGGGTAAGTATTTCCGGAAGGTTAAATAAGAGATTTGACTGAATGTAAAAGGAAACTATAAATATATAAAAATGTAACATAAACATATAAAAATATAACACTTAAAACACATCACAAAATTCAAATATGTAAACAGGGGTATCCAAATGGTCATAAAACAGTCAAACTATACAACATCGTGGTAGCAAGCAATAAAACCTGTGTATTCTGAGCAAATTTTTTGCTGATTTTCATCCATAACACAGTTTTCCAGTCAAGGTGACAGATTGCTGCTTTTTTCACATCCTACCATGATTTATACTTAGCTATCTTCTATAGTCACCTTTAAGCCAGATCACATACAATTGCACTGGGGCAAGGAAAGGAGACATCTGGCAGCTGCTTTCTGTGCTACAATGTAGAAGTAAGTAAACACATAACTACAACTCTGCTTTATGAAGCTATTTTTATGTCTACATCTTTGTCGGGATGTTTTATTTTTATTTTTTATGTTTTAATTTAATTTTATTTTTTCAGTGTTCCACGACTCATTGTTTATGCACCACACTCAGTGCTCCATGTAATACGTGCCCTCCTTAATACCCACCACCAGGCTGTCAGGATGTTTTAAACATGCAAAACTGAAAAAATTGAGAATTTCTACTCGCAACTCTGGTAGGCCTACTGATATGATTACAGGAATAGCTAAAATTATTAACAGAAACTGCAGAATTTGAGGGAAGAGTCTGAGACAACTTAGAAATTTTTTCTGACTCTGATTTTCTGAGAACTGCCTATCAATCCTGGGCAGAAAATAAAATCCCATTAGAGAACAGGAGGAAGGACCCTGCAGGGGTGAGTGGCATGGGAGCCTCTCGTGCAGGGTGGGCCTAATTGGCAGTCACCTGCTGTGCCGGGTGTGGAGTTGGTGGAGGAGTATCTGGTGGGGACGGCAAGGTTGTGTCAAGGTCATGGTGAGCTGGGATGTGAGGAAGGGAGCCTGCCTTTGACAGGCCCCTTGGTCCATTCTTGGCTCTTGAAAGGCTGAGCTGGGGTTGGGGCTCTGGTTTTAATCTTAGTGTAGGAATTTATTTCATGCAGTACCCTGCGGAAATCTCCCTAGAATCTGTTTCCTTGAAACACAAGCAAGCAAAAACAATCCCTCAAGAAGGCATGGAGACCCAGATTCCAAGTTTGCTCCTCTTTAAGACCCCCGGGTAGGAGCTTTTATAAAGGCTAACAGCAACATCTGGTCTAAATCCATATCCACCTGCACTGTTTCTTTTGGAAGCAAAGCTGGATCTAACAAAACTTTAACAGAAGAATGACATGTATATTATCCCTTGCCATCATAAGAGAAAAGTATACAGAGGGAAAGAGTTTCACTAATTTCTCTGTAATATCCTGTTAAAGTTTATACTCAATATTCCACTCTCCTGACTTAAAGAAAAAAAAAAGTGGGAAATCTAATTTTTAAAGAAACACTAAGAAACTTTTAATACAGAATAAGCACACTGTTATGTCATTTATGTGCTAACAGTTCCCAGAAAATTTAAGAGGTCTTCAATGAAATTAAAAGAATAGACTATCTTTCTTAATATATTTACTTAGTATCTTCCCATCTAACTTCTTACTTAATAAAGCGACAGAAGTGAAGAAAATGAATCAGGGCATACATTTACGTGTGCGTGTACCCACATACACTTGTATATATATTCACGAACTAGGTCCAGTTAACAAGGTAATGTCAGCCCCTCAGTAATAATTCCTAACCTGCAAAACATTAAATTTTCGTAGAAAACAAAAAAAAAATATTCACCTTTCTATTCTTTACTCTTTCTCCCCAAACTCAGCTACTCTTCCTGTATTCTTGTGTCTTTTCTCTAAGGCTTGTAACGATGTGATTCCAAGAACTCGAACACCCGTCTTGTCAAGTGGCCTTTACGATGCAAAAGAATGATACGTGTTCTCCTTACACACGTTCACCAAAGAGTCCTTGAATACACGCGCCACATATGTTATCTTTTCCAGGAACGTGTAAGTGTCCATCGTTTTTAATAAATTTCTCCCCATACAATCACCATCTGCTTCCTTCTCTCCTTCTTGTAAAGCACGTGAGGTCTACTTGATGGAAAGAGTCAGGTCTGAATCTGATTCTCTGAACCTCTCAAATTCCTGCAAAAGCTTGCAACTCCCATCTATTCATGTAAAAGATCTGAACAGAAAACCCACCTCCTCAGGAAGCACACTTTCAGGGGACTAAATAATTGAAAAGAAAACTTAATCCACGATCAAAGAAATCCTACTGTGCCAAGAACTATTCGTGCTCTCAGAAAACACAGAAAGCAGTTTTAACCTCATAGCATCTACTGTATAAGGAAAAAGGGGGAAAAAAAAGTTACCTTTTTGTGCAAGGCATGAAATTCGCTGTACCTTTTTTCAACAAAGTGTTTTCTTCCATTCATTAGCACTTCTATCTTAAACACCTAAGGAAAAATAAAATTAAAAAGATTAATTCCACCAGTTCAAAACCCTCAATCGTCTGATGTGGTAAGTTTGTGACCATGATATATTTCATCCCTTTAATTACAGTAGCTGATCCCCCAAAACCCAGAAGGCTCAGGAGACCCTGGGCCAACAGCACTGATTAATGAGTGCTCAGGCCAAATGCTTTAGTTAGTACAAACTGAAGTATCCCCTTAACGTGTCTAACAGAAACTGAAACGCGTTCACAGGCTCCTTAACTTTCTAATCAGAGCACATTCCTCCCTTAAGATTGTTTCACCAGACGGGTATGATGGTATCGAAATAAAGCATTTGGACAAGAATGAGAGCCTGGGAGAAGGGACGGGCCCCAGCATCCCATTATGGGTATGAGGACGATGACGGCCGTGCTGTGTCATCTCTAAGACAATCAGGCAAACGGCAGTGCATTTTAGGTTAATTTCTTCCTAACCTGCATATTCATCTCTAGTCTCAGCTGGGCCTCATTCTGCTGTTTGCAAAACAGAGAAAATGTAGCAAAGGCTCATTTTCCCGGCATGATGCCAGTGACAGCCTGCGCTCCCACCTCCAGGAGGGTGAAAGGCCAGAAGAAAAGGCTCTCTGAGTGCGCTAATTAGTAGGCACTAACATGACATTTTCTTGATTCTTAGGTCAGCAGGTCAAGACTGGGAGCAAGGGATGAGAAACATTGTGAAATGCTGATGGAAACACAATGTTCAGCTGGGGTAAGGGCAGGACGCTTGGTGAGAATGGAAGAGAAGGTGATCTGTTATTTTCAAGAGGGTGTCTTTGACTCCTGTTTTGCTGAGCAAGTTGTGGACGACACCAAGATGATGGATATTGTTCAATGGGTTCGTAAGTCTCATTTCTTGTTTTAGTTGCTCTTCTGGAAAACACCAGAGTTGAGGTCACAGGACACCAGAAAGTATTAGAAGCATGCTGACTTTAATTCTAAAGAAAACTTAAGTTAGCTCATGAAACACAAGGGCACACATTGTCATTATGAAAACACATTCCCTATGGCTCTACCTTGCTACCTCACTCATAAGTATGACTTTTCTTGAAAAGACAAAATTATATCATCAAACACATAATGTGTTTGTAGATTTGTACTTTTTTGAATCAGAAACAAAATCTTGTGTCATATGACTCAGCTGAAGAAACCTGCTTTTATTAAAGCAATTGGTAAATATTTACCAGTTCAATCAATATCTTATACTAACATTTGGTTTTTCAAGAAACCTCCCTAAAAAATACTTTCCTTTGGTCAATTTGTGAAAATACTCTCTTCTAAAAACAGATCCATATGCTTCCAAGTCTCGGGTGTATGTCTACTATTTTTCAGAAAAATATTCTGTTCACTAATTCACCAAAGAAAATTCCTCTCCTTCAAAGACGCTGCCAGGAAGAGGAGGAGGGAAACACCCTGAGAAACACGAACACAAGAAGATCAGCCTCAACACACGGGCTTGGTTAATAGGACACAGAGTGCCTTTTTAGCGTCAGGCCCCAGAGTTAAATCAGGACACTGTGGGAGCAGGAGAAGTACTTTCCATCTGCAGAACGGCAGGAAAGAAATGAAGTTATGCTCCGCATCCAGTTACGGGAGGCGTCATCATAAAACCCACCACTTTAATTGGCACGTTTGCTGCAGAAGCCACAGAAGGAGAAAGCTGAAGATTCGGAAAGGCTCAACCTACCCGGTCACCCTCTTGAAGGCCAGGGATGAGACATACTACGCAGCAGCTGCCTCATGGAATGTCATCCCTTCTATCGACCAGATGGTTCCATTACCAAGTTCCACAGTTACTCTTCAGTCACTCAGTTTATGGGGGGTGTGGGTTGGGGGGGGCAGTTTGGACACACACACACACACACACCACACATGCACCTGCGTGGTACGTTTCCATGCTAATATTTTTATTTTGTTGCTACTTCAAAAATGTACCATATACCTTATATTGTTCAGACTTCTTTTAAATTTAATATCTTGGAAAGGAAGTTGGTTAATCAGAATTTCCAGGACAAAGTGAAAGAAGAAATGGAACCAATGTAATAAATCTGATTTTCCTGAATTCCACAGCAGTAGTTCCTTGCTGTTGTTGTTGTTTTTTGTTTTTGTGTTGTTTTGTTTTGTTTTATTTTTAGTAAGTTTCTGATACATGTTGTCTTTGCTCCCTGGAAAATCTTTCTCATGCTTTGTTCTTTTGGCAAACTCTGAGTAGCTACTACCTACCTCTAAGGTAGGGACAGCACAAGAAATGCTGGGAAAGCATGCAGCACAGTATCTGGTATTCATTCATTCGTTCGTTCACTCATTTATTTAGCAGATATTTACTGAGCGGTTGCAACGCACTCAGGGGTTGCTCTAGGCTCTGGGGATTCAGCAGCGGATAAAAGAGGCAAGAGCTCAGGCTTCCAGGCGCATCTATCCCACCTGGTGAGGGAGGTGGACTATAAATATATGAACGAATACAATGAAGTCAGGAAATAAAAAGCCCAGTGGAGAACAAGGCAGCAGGGTAATGACACAGAGCTGGATGAGGGTGTTGTTTCAGACAGCATAGTGTCAGAGAAGGTCTCCCCAGGCAGAGTGGCAGTGAGAGGTACAACATCTGGACACAAATGCCCAGAAAAGTTGAATGTAGCTTCCTCGGGAATTTCAGACTGGGAGTGGGTAGACAAGGACTTTTTTTTTTTTTTTTTTTTTTTTAATTTCTGTTTACAGATTTTTTTTTTTTTAAATTAAAGCCTAGAGCAGGGTGATTTCCAAGTCTGGTCAAGATGGTGTTATAGGGAGCAGATTTACTCTCCTACCAGAAACAACTCAAAATATGTGGGAGCTCTCAAGGCATCAGACATGAGGAAATGAAGAAGAGTGAGAGACAAAAGAAACAAAGCTGAGCACTATGGTTACGCAATCAGAGCCCTGAGGGGAAGTGAGGGGAAGCCAGTTCCATGGACAGGGTACTGGGCCAGAGTGAGCTGCACACAGAGAGGACTCCAGTGACCTGCCAGAGGTCTCCCTCCAGCATTTAGCTGAACCCTTGTCAACACATGGGATTGGGGAAACTTACCCAAGGACAAGAAGACTTAGCAAGAAGAGTGCTCAGAGCTTAAAACAAGACCTAAAGAATATAAACCAATTCCAAGTAACTTAACCACATGCCAGGACAAAGTTCAAGAATATTTTTAGGAATACAAAAATATCTAGTACCTAACAAGATAAAGTTTATAGGGTCTGGCATCCCAACAAAAAGAAGAAGGAAAGGGGGGTGGTGGGAGAGATGGGGTGGCTGGGGGATGGACAATGGGGAGGGTATGTGCTATGGTGAATGCTATGAATTGTGTAAGACTGATGATTCACAGACATGTACCCCTGAAACAAAGAATACGTTAATAAAAAATGTTAATAAAACTATGTTAATAAAAAATAAATAAATAAAGACAATCCTAAAAAAAAAAAAAAAAAGGCAGGAAAATACAACTCACAATAAGAAGAAAAACCAATCAATAGAAACTGACCCAGAAATCACACAGATGATAAAATTAGTAGACAAAAGCATTAAAATCACTATTATAAGGCAATTTTTTAATATTTAGAAATCCAGAGGAAAGGGTGACCATGACCATGGGAGATACTAAAAAGACACACAGCAAGTCTGGGTCCCACTGATGAAATCAACAACATTGATGATCAAAACATAAATACACTGGATGGGATTTATAACAGACTAGTCACTCACTTAGCTTAGAAAAGCTAAGTGAGCTTAAAGATGCAGAAACAGAAACTGTCCCAAATGAAAGAAAGGGAACAAAAACTAAAAAATAGCTAAACAGAGCATCAGTAAACTATGGGACAACTTGAAAGAGAAGAATATATGTATAATTGGAGTCCCCACAGGAGAGCAGAGACAGGAGACTGGGGCTGGTGGAAAAGACAAATATATCTAAAGAAATTATGACCAAAATTTTTCCAAATTTGATGGAAACTATAACACCACAGATCTAAAAAAACCCAATGGATCCAAATACAAGAGACATGGTGGGGGGAAAAAACCCAGAATCCTAGGAAAATCACAACCAAATTCTTTAAAACCAGTAAGAAAGAGAAAATCTGAAAAGCAGCCATGGAAAAAAGAGACATTAAGGAGAAAAGAAAGAAAGGTAAGTTAGATACCACATTTCTTCAATACTTCCATAAATAAGTAAGTGTATAAAAGAGTGATTCAATGCATATATATTCCACTTATGTTTTACTGTCACAGCAGTATGTTCTATGTAATGTAGCATATGTTAAATAAAATGTACAAGTTAAGGCCAAATTTTTAATCATTATTTTTAAAGCATTTCAGTACTTCTCCCCAGTCAAATAGCAATAATAAGGGGACAAGAACAACAAGGATTTTTCTAGCACTTATTATGTGCAGGCACAGCTCTGAGCTCTTTATTCATAATAACCACTCATTTAGTTCTCACCACTCCAAATGAAATAGGTAGTATTATCCCCATTTTACATGTCAGGAAACTGAGGCAAGGATTAAGTAACTTGACCATAGTAGAGTTGCATTTTGAACCCAGCAATTTGGTTCCTGAGCCTGCTCTTCTAACCATTGCATAAAACTGACTCTCAATGAGCAGAGTTTAGATAGCCCCATTTCTTGGACGAAATGTTCTGGAGTAAGGACAACACCTTCCATTCATTCCTCCCTGAAGGTTCTATCCCTTAGATGGGCTCTGAGGAACATAAGACACCTGGCAAGGACAGGGCTCATGGTGCCATGAGGTCTTTATTCTCAAATCTTTGTAGGCTGTGCCCCTTTCAATGGAACCAGACCAATAATCTCCACAAAAAGCTTACAACTCTGTAGGGTAGAAGGATACTTTTTTATATTACCTCCTCCTGTCAGGATCTGTGCCCACAATGCCCCCTCAATCTCCTTATAATGAGGTTCCAAATGTTAGCTTGTACGGCTTTCACTTAAAAAAAAAAAATAGTATGTACTTACCAAAAAAAGTTTCAAAAATTCCAAAGACTGTAAACTTAAAAGTTTAAGTTTCTTACATAAGAGACTTGTGTAGTCCGTGCCAACTCAAGAGGGATCTTAAGAATTCTTTCACAAATTGTCCCCAGACATATAAGCTCTGTATGTACACATATATACAGAAGTTGTTACTTTCTTACACTGACTGTAGCCATATCATAGGTCCTACTACCTCACTTCTACAAATTTTATTTTTTACCTTATTTTATTTATTTAGTACATGTTGAACATCTTTACTTATCAGCACATTTTGCAATACCTAATTCTTTAATGGCTACCTAGTACTCCTATGTATACTTGTTACCAAACTTTAATTAATTAGGATCCTAAGGCAGATATGAAGTCACTGTACTATTTTGTACCATATACACTCATGTATATATGTATGTTTATATAGTTGATGCATGAACAACATGGGGGTTAGGGGCACCAATCCCCCATGCAATTGAAAACCCATGTATAACTTTTGACTCCCCAAAACTTGGCTACCAATAGCCTACAGTTGACTGGAAGCCTTCCTGTTAACATAAACAGTTGATTAACATTGTTTATATGTTACATGTATTGTATACTGTATTCTTACGATAAAGTAAGCTAGAGAAAAGAATGTTAAGAAAATCATAAAGAATACATTTACAGTACTGTACTATACTTATTGAAAAAAAAATCCACATAAAAGTAGACCCACACAGTTCAAACCCACACTGCTCAATGGCCAACTGTATATGTTTATGTATTTTATTTATATATAAATATAGACATAATCCTTGTTTCTGTACACATACTTACACATACACACACACACACACACACACACACACACACACACAGGATAAATTACCAAAAACTTTGCCAATTTACCCCCCGCCCCAATCCACAAAGTTACACAACAGCTAACAGGATATGGAATGTGTGGCCCATCCTAACCAACACTGGCTATTGGTCACTTTGGCAAGCTGGTGAGTGAAATGAGAATTAATTGGATGTATTTTAACCAGTGTGTATAGTGGCATAAGTTTCCATTCCAACTATTTCACATAAAATCACACAGAGGTCCCACCTCCCTGTCTAACCCTCTATTCTTAGAGATATCCTTGTCCTCAAAGATTTCCAGAAATCCCTCTGGATAAAGCAAGGAAGGCTTCATGTAACTAAAAAAAACATATTAAGATTTCCATTTAGGTTTGCTTAAAAAAAAACAACAACACATACACAAATTATATTGTTCATGTGACTAAATTCTAGCCACAGTCCTGGGAACATTATTAAGTCATTACATTTTAGTTGAAAAGGAAAATAGATACGTTAAAGACAAGATTTCCATTCCTAATTGTAGTTTTCATTAAATGTTAGAGCCAGTTTTTTTTTTTTCCTTTTTTATAGTATCTCTGCGATCTGGAAGTCCATGATAAAATATTTCAAAATTTGGGTCTACACCCAATTTTCCAGGAATGTGTTTTAAGAGATAAAATAAACTTAAACTAGGGAAGGATTTAACTCATATTCCAGGCAGAACAGCCTCCTGACTTCAGAAGCTCATACTTTACAAAGTTATTCACTTCTAAGCAAAGCAAAAACAAATTTTTTCCTGTAACAGGCTAAAAATATCTAATAAATAATTTAAATGCCTTCCAACTGTAGGTGGGGATTCTATATACAAATAAAGCTTGGGGTGCCTGGGTGGCTCAGTCAGTTAAGCATCTGCCTTTAGCTCAGGTCATGATCCCAGGGTCCTAGGATCAAGTCCCCTGCCAAGCTCCTTGCTCAGCGGGGAGTCTGCTTTTCCCTCTCCCTGCCACTCCCCCAGCTTAGGCTCTCTGTCTCTCTCTCTGTCAAATAAATAAATAAAATCTTCTTTAAAAGCACACGCACACACACACACACACACACACACACACACACACACACAAAACAAATAAAGCTTAAAGTCCAGAGCTCCAAGTGCTTTGGGTCACAAAATTGTTATGCTGAGAACATGAGAAACCCACAAAGGACAACTACCAGCTTCAAATATGACTTTTCTTATTTATGTTTTAATACTTGCTCAATTAGAACAACATGCCCCGAATATTAACTCTAGGCTTAAAATCAACTCTGGGCTTAAAATACTCTCTTTCTTGACTTGGAACAAACAAGAAAGACAAAATAAAATTTAAAAGATTGTTATTTCACTTATAAAAAGTTACACCTCTAAAAGAGCCATTTACTGTGTGCCTGTTGGGAGCAGGGAGCCTGATGTGGAACTCTATCCCAGGACTCGATCCCAGGACTCCAGGATCATGACCTGAGCCAAAGGCAGTCACTTAACCAACTGAGGCACCCAGGTGTCCCCAAGGGAGCCAGGCTCTTAACATGTATGAATTCATAGGACAGTTCTTTTATGAGGGAAACATGGTAAGAAATCCTCTAATTATAAATTATTACAATATTCAATGACTAGGTACACAGTTCAATAAAACTAGTGTAAAAATTTAATTTGTTCTTTCTGAGGCTTAAATCTTACTTCTTCTAATCCAAGATACCACATGGATCAACTGAGAGGCATTATTAATTTTATTATATTTGGTTGCAGAGAAACTGCTAAAAGCTTTCTTCATGCCTTAGAAAACATGTAAATTTCATGAATTTTAAAATATTTTTTTAAAAGAAGACTGTTTCAAATAAACCACTGCTTAAGGAAAAAAAACAGTTCTATAAGTAATCGCCACTAGAGACCAGCTCCGTAAGAACTGGGCACTAATAAATGTGTTTCTTTAAAACGATGCCTCTTCGCAAAGAAAATTCATGACACCAAAAGGACCCTCCCCTCGCCCAAATAAGAAAAATCTCTGACAAAAGAACAAAAACTAATTAAGAAACACAAACTTAGAGCAAGAGGAAATATTAAGGACAAAAAAGAAATCTGAGTTTCCTAAGCTGGGAAGATCAAAAGTATTTATTTACCATATCACAGGGAAAAATAAGGTGTTCTACCTACTCTGGAATTTTTTTTTTAATTACAGTAATGAAGAAAAAAAAAAAACACTGGCAAAATACAGATGAAAAAAAGCAGGAACAAAGATAGTAGCATGACCCCAAACTTTTTCTCTGACACACTAAATGCCTCCCCTACAGAATGTAGAACAATATCAGCAAAGTTTTACTAGACTATTATTTCATAATCATCTAAATTATTACTCACATAGAAAGGCACAAAAAGGCCATTTCAGCTGTGGGCAAACTCAGAAAATGAATACCCCATATATACTTTTTTTTTTTTAAGATTTTTAATTTACTTATTTGAGAAAAAGCACGCATGTGCACATGATATGCTTGAGCGGGGAGAGGGACAGAAGAAGAAGGAGAATCCTTGAGCAGACTCTCCGCTGAGGGGGGAGCCCAAAGTGGGGCTTAATCCCAGGACCCTGAGATCATGACCTGCGCTGAATCCAAGAGTTGGCTGCTTAACCAACTGAGCCACCCAGGCGTTCCCAAACCCCCACATGCTTTTTGCAAAAAAATTACTAAAGATGTAGAATTGTCAATGGATAGAATTCAAAAACATATAAAAGTAATATGTTTTTCTATATTTGATATACTCATTTTTATATATTTGTTTATATAGTTTTAAATATATTAAATATATTTTAATATTTTAAATGTATAATTTATATTTGATATATAAAATATATAATATACAATAAAATAATAAATATATTAAAATATATACCAAAGTATCTATCTAAAAGTATATTTAACAATAATACAGAAAGCCAGCCATTGTTGTTGTCATCATCAAAGACTATGATGCTGGGACACCGTAAATGAACACAGAGGAAGGCGACATTATCCAGTGGCTGTTATTAGGAGGCAGCTGAGGCAATTCCCAGCAGGAAGCACACAGGGGTTTCATGGTCATATGGACACAGCTTCCTCATAGGCCACTCTTTTGCTCATGTCTGCAAACTGAGGGCTGCTGGGCGGGGGGGGGGGGTCGGGAAATGGGGTGGCTGGGTGATGGACACTGGGGAGGGTATTGCTATGGTGAGTGCTGTGAATTGTGTAAGATGATGAATCACAGACCTGTACCCCTGAAACAAATAATATGTTTTATGTTAATAAAAAAATATTTAATAAAACACACACACACACATACAAAACACACAAAGAAAGCGGCTTATGGTTAAAGTACTGGATATGCAGACAAATATGAGTCTCCAGAAAACCCAGTTCATAATTCCACACCCAGGCAAACCAAGAAGGTAAAGGGCTCTTTCCAGATACGCAGGAGCATTTTATGGATTATGTAGACTCTGGTGAAATATTCTATGAAGTTACTTCTTAAAAATGGAATGTAAGGGGTGCCTGGGTGGCTCAGTAGGTTAAGCCTCTGCCTTCAGCTCGGGTCATGATCTCAGGGTCCTGGGATTAAGCCCCGCATCGGGCTCGCTGCTCAGTGGGGAGCCTGCTTCCCTTCCTCTCTCTCTGCCTGCTGCTCTGCCTACTTGTGATTGCTGTCTGTCAAATACATAAATAAAATCTTTAAAAAAAAAAAAAAGAAACGAATGTAAAGAAGAAGCCAAAAAACTGTGCCCTTAACCTAGAATGAAAATGCTTAAAAAATCCCAAAATGGCAGCTTGGTAGCCTGAACGATATTCAAATTAGAATAAGAAGCCAGAGGGTTCCAAGAAGCATGCTGAAGAAAATTGATGTGATTAATATCAATTATAGAAATTAATAGGAATAGGAATTACAGAAAATAAGCCTTTAGTGATGGTTTGTGAAGGGAAAAAAAAAAAAGCTGCTTAAAGAGTCCAAGAAAACCAACCAAACAAAATGGATACAATTCCAAATACAAAGCAAAATAAATGTAACAGTACTTGGTACAGTCCAGAGAAAAACAGAGTGGCTGTTTGAGATAATGCTGGGAACAGTTTCCACTGAGCAGATTTAATAATTTATAAGAAGACATTTCATCCTCCACATTTCCAAACATTTGATTACATAGTGAAAATATACATAAACATACATACACAGACCTATAATTATAATATTGGGAACACCAACTATTGTACTCAGTTTTTAGAATCAATCTACACAACCTAAGACAATTCTTTTCACAAAACAGATTGTAAACATTTTTTTGCCGATATAAAAGGTAATGAAGTAACTAGCAGAAAACAGGAGGTGAGCGAGGAAAGAAAGCAAAAGGGGTACAAACTGTTTTCATCTTATAGAACTGGTAGGCAAAGGATGTCACTAAAAATCGGTCAGGAAAGTGCTTCAAGTTACAGTGTACTAAATATAAAGCCATGACGTTCATTTTTAACGACGAAATTGAAATCACATGCATAGAGGGAACTGAGTACGGAGGGGAGGTAATACAGGGCAGGGGTGCGTAAACTCAGTTTCTAATTCAAAGTTGAGGGACACTAAGGGTTTTCCAAGATTCAGACATCAAGAAACAGAGCTTTGGATGTACTATTTTGAGTCTGGGTGCTTAAATTAGCAATGTTTCAACTCACTAATGATTCTAGAATGATTCTAGAAGGTGTTAGATATATTTTGTTTTCCCTTTTACATGTTTATGTAGTATTGGAAATTTTTCCATATATATATACACATATATATAAATAATTTTCAGATATCCTAATAATGGCATTGTCTCTGCTAAATGTTTTAGTTTTAAATTTCTCTGGTTATAAAGGGAAAATTTTCTTGAGTTCAGTGATATTTATAGAATTACAGGTTTTCAGTCTAAACCCTAGTACTGACTAATTTTAGCTGCAGCTCTCTGACTGATTATTTGATTATGAAGTCTTCATTTTTCTTTTCCTCTTAAGCTGCATCTATATGACACAAATTCAATCAATCAATTCAGGGTGAGGGGGAAAAACGCACTCAAATACATCAGGTCATACATGTTGATGGGCTAACACAGTTTTTCATTAGTTTCAATATCATATAACTTTGACTCAGACTTTCTGTAGAAAGTGAATAGTGGTGGTTCTTTGCTTACCTGAACTGTTGTGACAATACATCAAACAGTACGTTAAACAATGAGCCATTCTGAAAGACAGATGCTTAATGAGCTTTATTATTCTCTTTTATATCCTGCTTTGAAAGAAGGAGAAGAGATAAATTTTTATCTGCACTACTTACTAACTTGGGCGAATCTCTAAACATCTCAGAGCCATAGTATCTCCATTACTAAAATAAGAATGATAAAAGCATGTCACATGGTTTCAGTTTGTGAGGTAATTAATGCCTTGGTGCTTTCTGAGATGCTTTTTGAGTGCTTCCTACATACTAGGCAGTGTTCAAGGCACTTTCATTTATTAAATGGCTTGACCCATATGAGACCCTATGAGGTAGGTACTATTATTATTCCCACTCAAAATGTGAGGAAATCAAACCATACAGAGGCCCATAACCTAGACACGGAACTAGGAGTGGATTTATAAACTCACATAGTCTGGTTCCACAGTCTCCCATCAACTACTATAGAAACAGTGGTGAGCAAATCCATCATCCTAGCCTTTATGGTACCTACACACTAGAAAGAGAGCAATTAATAAAGCAGCCAAAACAATGTATAATTCTGATGTATGATACAAATCATAAAGGTAATAAAAAGCTAACTGAGCTATATTCAATATAAAACACATATTTTAAAAAAATCTGTGTGCATTAAGGAAAAATGGAATTTGCTCTCCGGAATCTGGGAAGCTTTCTTTCTTTCTTTCTTTCTTTTTTAAAGATTTTATTTATTCATTTGATAGACAGAGATCACAAGTAGGCAGAGAGAGAGAGGAGGAAGCAGATTCCCCACAGAGCAGACAGCCTGACGGGGGGCTCGATCCCAGGACCCTGAGATCATGACCTGAGCCGAAGGCAGAGGCTTTAGCCCACTGAGCCACCCAGGTGCCCCTGGGAAGCTTTCTTTCAAGAGCCAATGTTTCTGAACAGACCTAGAGTGTGGGTAGGCAAAGATGAAGGGCACGCACTAGGCAGAGCAAGTGCAAAGGGCCTGAGGTAGCAGATACAGGAGGGAGCAGCTGAGTGTAAGTGCAGCCAGCCTAGAAAGACAGCATCTCTGTAAGACACTAGATGGCAGACAAATAGTGAGCTCCATTCAGTGGCTCAACAAGGATAATTACCAACCACGTGCCAGGCTTCGTTCTAGTCCCTGGAGACGCAACAGTGATGGACCATAAGATTCCATTTAAAACACTGAAGAGGGAAACAGACAATCACACAGGTAAATGCAGGTTAGCTGGTAAGTGCTACCAAGGAAAACAGAACCGGGTAATGAGGACAGAGAGGGCCTGGATGAAAGCGGGTATGGTTGTCATGTGGGGTGGTCAGGCAAGGTCTTACAGATCAAGTCCTATCTGAGCAGAGACCTTGTATTAGTTTTCTCTTCCTGCTGCACAAACATAACGCTCCATTTCTTCTCTCACATTTGTTGGGGTGAGGAGTCCAGTGTGCCTGGCTGGTTTCTCTGCTTCAAGTCTCATGGGGCTAAAATCGAGGTACTGATGGGGCTGTGTTCCCTTTGGGGGTTTGTTGGGAGAAAAGTTTCCATTTCCTTGTAGTTACAGGACTGGGGGCCCCATTTCTTTGCTGGTTGTTAGGTGAGTACACAGCTCCCAGCTTTTAGAAGGTGCCTGCATTCTTTGTCTTGGGGTCCCCTTTCTCCATCTTCAAAGCCGGCAGCTGCAGTCCTTCTAGGTGTTCTCTGATCTGCTTGTGTGCGTCTTCTTCCACTTTGAAGGACTCCCATGATGATGCTGGGCTCAGCCAGATCATCCAAAATAGGCTCTGTGACTCAAGGTCCTTAACCTTAACCACATCTATGACGTCCCTTCTGCACAGAAGGTGACAGATTCACGGGTCTGGGGACCAGGGTGTAGACATTCTTGGAGGTCTGTTATTCCCTTTAGCATAGGCCTGAAGGAAGTGAGACTCTCTGGGGTGGGCAGAGGGGGTCCCTGTAAATACCCGACATGTCTGCGTGCCCAGAGCGATCAGGAGGGAGGAGAATTAGTTAGAGAGGTCTGAGTGGTGGTGCAGAGCGGTGAGTGAAAGCAGACACAGGAGGACAGACTGATAACTGAACGTGGAGTCTGTTTACCAAATGAGGAATCAAATATAACAGGGAGGTCTGGGGTCCGAGCAAGTGGATGGACGGTGGTGCCATCCTGAGCTGGGAAGACTGGGCATCAGCCAGTCTATGGCAGCAGAAGGGAGCTCAGTACTGGCCACGGTCAGTTCGAGATGCCTCTGAGACACCAAGGGAAGATGCGGAGCAGCGATGAATGTAGAGCCAGAGTCTTAGTCAGAGATATAAATTTGGAAGTCATCAGAGTGTGAATGCAATTTATTTTTTATTTATTTTTTTTAAGATTTTATTTATTTATTTTACAGACAGAGATCACAAGTAGGCAGAGAGGCAGGCAGAGAGAGAGAGGGGGAAGCAGGCTCCCTGCTGAGCAGAGAGCCCGATGCGAGGCTTGATCCCAGGACCCTCGGATCATGACCTGAGCCCAAGGCAGAGGCTTAACCCACTGAGCCACCCAGGTGCCCGTGTGAATGCAATTTAAAGCCACAAGACCTGATCTGAACACGTAGGATGTTTATTTAGGGGTGTCGAGATCATAATAGGGTTTATGGTTTTAACATTCTAGCAATGAGAAGCCTCTGGTGCATTTTAAAATCCTTCCTCTTCCAAATTAAACTTCTCCAGCTCATGGAGCTGTCCTTCAGATGACCTGCTGCTCAGGTCTGGCACCACGACCACCTTTTGGACAAAACACAGTTTGGGGGCACCTGGGTGGCTCAGTGGGTTAAGCCTCTGCCTTCGGCTCAGGTCATGATCTCAGGGTTCTGGGATGGAGCCTCCATCTTGCTCTCTGCTCAGCAGGGCGCCTGCTTCCTGCCCCCCCCCCACCCCGCCCTGCCTACCTCTCTGCTACTTGTGATCTCTGTCTGTCAAATAAATAAAGTGTTAAAAAAAAACAAAACAAAACACAGTTTGGCATTGTTTCTTCTAAAATGTTGAATCCAGGATGTAAGGAAATACAGGTATTCCCCAATTAATGGATGGATTGCATCTCAAAGTCCATAGTTAAAGTGGTATAAAACTCAGCAGGGTTTTTCTTATAGAATAAGTCTAAAAGACTCCAACCCATCAAAACAAAACAAAACAAAACAAAAAACCCCCCCATAGGTAGCCCATCATTTGCATAAATTACCATACTAACATTATTATTTTGCTCATCGGATTCGCAGTATAACACAGTGGTTAAAGGTTCTAGGTCTTCAGTCAAACTGCCTGGGTTTGAATCCTGTGTTTTCTCTTGCTCTCCGGTGGGCTCTACAAACACTCCATGATTTGGGGAAAGTTATTTAACATGTCCCAATCTCAAGTTCCTCAGTTACAACACAGAGCTTCCAAAGGGACTTTTCAGACAGGTTTACTGTAAGGATGAAATGTGATGATCCATGTCAATAATTTGCCCCACTGTCTGGCATTCAGCAGGAATCCAAACAAGAATGTCACCTACTGAAGTCAGTATCAACATCTAGTCATGGCTACAAGTGTTTCTCTATCCGCACGGGGAAGGTGAGACCTCTTGCAGGACGGAAAGGGGGGAAAAGATGATCCTACGTGAGATTATCTTGCTGACCATATCCGTCCATCTCAAGGGGTAAGAGGTGCTCTCTTCTCCTTCACCAGAGCTGGTTCACCCTGCGGTGTGTACGCGTGGTGGGCTTCCACGCCCACCTTTGTCAACGCTCACTGAGAACCCACGGTACGAGGATGGCATAATTTTTCTGAAAACCGATTCTGTCATCCAAATCATGAGCCACTGTCTTTACGAAGCTTTAGGTCATCTGCAAATGTGAAGTGCTTTCCTCCACCCCGGCCCAAGATCTTACCTCCCAACCTGCCAGCTGCTCTCTCTGCTCCACGCTTGCCCTCTAACAATCTGTGTTTCAGAGCAGCCAAAGCGGCCTTTGGCAATCCTCCATCAGACCACACTACACCCCTGCCGACATCTTTCCGGTGGACTTCTATCACTCCTAGAATGGAATTCAGGTCCTCACCTTCGCACTGCCAGACTCCACACCACCCGGCTCCAGAGCCTGTCCCTCTCCTCCATTTCTCTAGCACAAGCCCTCTTCCTCCCCCTGGTCTGGCTGTGCCAGCCTCCTTGTTGACTATCAGATGTATGGAGCACGTTCCCAACTCTAGGATCTGAAGTGCTTCTACCTAAAAGATGCCCCCTCACTTTGGTCAACTGCTGTTCCCGGTCATCTTCTTTGAGGGGTCTTTTTTTTTTTTTTTAAAGATTTTATTTATTTATTTGACAGAGAGAGAGAAAGAGAGACAGAGAGCACAAGCAGGCAGAGAGGCAGGCAGAGGCAGAGGGAGAAGCAGGCTCCCCACTGAGCAAGGAGCCCAATGTGGGGCTCGATCCCAGGATCCTGAGATCATGACCTGAGCCGAAGCCAGCCCAGCGGCTTAAATCACTGAGCCACCCAGGCGCCCCTGCGGGGTCTGTCTTATCTAACAACTCCATCTGAATCAGGGACTCTAGTCCTGCCCCTCCCCATTCTTGATCCTCAGACCTGGCCTCATTTTTCCACTTTGCACATACCATGGGTTAGTGTGCACACACACACACAAACACACACACACAATGTTGGGGTTGGTTTACTGTCTGTTCTTCCACAATAATCACAAGCTCTATAAGGACAGGCACCTCACCTGTTTTGTTCACTGTTAGAGCCCCACTGCCTTCAACAGCACCTGGCAACAGAACAGGTTGAATCTACGATGTAAACGAGGAAGGAAAGTGAGAAAGAAAAAGGGAGCAAGTAATTCACAGGAGGACAACACACTGGGATGAACATGACTACGCCTTAGACCAGCTCAGCAGTCTTATTGCAAAAAAAGTAAGATGGGTTATTATTTTTTTTTTTTATCTGACAGACAGAGATTACAAGTAGGCAGAGAGGCAGGCAGAGAGAGAGGAGAAGGCAGGCTCCCCGCTGAGCAGAGAGCCTGATGCGGGGCTCGATCCCAGGACCCTGGGACCATGACCTGAGCCGAAGGCAGAGGCTTTAAGCCACTGAGCCACCCAGGTGCCCCAAGATGGGTTATTTTTGTTAGGAAGAACAATCAGTAAGTTAGACATGACAGAGTCAGACTGTGCAGAATAAGATGGCTTCTTACAGAAAATTTGTTGCAGATGGTCAAAAGAATACTGTTCATGAGGATCTGAAAGCGATGAAAATAGTTTTGAAATACAGCTTTTATTACAAGAAACTGGTGGCCTTTTTTTTCCTAGTTTGTATTTCACTTTGTAAGAAACTATGAGTCTTAATAATTACCACCGTTTTGTAGAAGCAACACAATATGGCAGATAGAACAATCTAGAGTCAGACACACCTGACATCCAGACCTGCCACTTGCAGGGAAGTGGGAGGGAAAGCAAATTTTCATTTGGGAAAGCAAATATTCCCTTGTTAGCTGTGTTTCCTTATAGATGTTGCTTATTCACTTCAAGCCTTAATCTCCTCATATGTAATATAAAGAAGATAATACCTACTGCTTGGGGCTGGTGATGGAGAAAATAAGACAAGGCATATAAAGCACTTAGCACCCAGGCTGGCATATGGTTGGTACCCTATACATTCTAGTATCTTCCTGAATATCACTGGGTTTCTTACAAATCTAAATGGAATCTGAGCCTATTAATTGCCTTTATTTCTCCAACACACCGTGAAGTACCATGATGCACTAGGCTTTTTTTTTTTTTTAAGATTGTATTTATTTATTTGACACACAGAGATCACAAGTAGGCAGAAAGGCAGGCAGAGGGGGGAAGCAGGCTCCCCGCTGAGCAGAAAACCCGATGCGGGGCTCAATCCCAGGACCCTGAGATCATGACCTGAGCCCAAGGCAGAGGCTTTAACCCACTGAGCCACCCAGGCGCCCTTAGGCTTATTTCTTAAAAAACATATTCTTAAAGAAAAACCAAAAAACTATGTGATTCAAAAGATCAAAAACTTTAAAGCATTCTATATATATATATATGGAGAGAGAGAGAGAATTTTTTAACCAAAAAAGGGGTAAAGAGTGAGCTCGAGTGGTTGAGAATTCCTGGTCTCATTCATGATGAGTGGGGTTCCATATTTTTATAGGCACCAAGAAGATGAGATTCTCCTGAGTTCTCTCAATACTGAAGTATTTACAAGACCTCAGAAAGGGAAGGTTTCTTGGCCACAGGCAGATTGCAATATGCGTGCCAGCTTCAAAGCTCTGCTGCTTGTCACTAAAATATGGGCGGAGAGCAGGTGGGGATGGACAAGCTCTATGGCCACGAAAGGGTGCAGATCGTTTTGTCAACTCTACAACTGAAGTTCCTAAAAAGACACCCTGTTGTTCCTGTTGAGGGCAAAGAGGCTTCTGTTCTACCGACAGGTGTTAGAGAGGATCCGTCCATATTTTTAAAATGCCCTCCTACAAGAAGAAAGCAAGCTCTTAAAGATTTTAGAACTCTCAGACTTCTTTCCAAGCTCAGAATTTCAGTCCTTCTTAAGAAAAAATATTTATCAAGTGTTTTATTGTCCCAATATCAGCTTGGTTTAAAACTGTCACACTTGGGGTGCCTGGGTGGCTCAGTGGGTTATGCGTCTGCCATCAGCTCAAGTCATGATCCCGGGGTCCTGGGACTGAGCCCTGTGTCAGGCTCCTTGTTCAGTGGGGAGCCTGCTTCCCCCTCTCCCTGACCCCATTTGTGTTCTCTTGCTCTCTCTCTGAAATAAATAAAGCTTAAGAAATAAAGCTGTCACACTGTAAAGACAATGATGATGATGGTCTTCTTTATTCAAGTATTTATTGAGGACTTAGTGTGTGCTAAGCCTTGTTCAAGGTGTCTGAAGTCTATCAGTGAAGTAAAGTGACAAAAGCTCTGCCCTCAAGAAACATTTGTTCCAGCAGGGGAGATGGATAACAAAAGATACAAAACAACAGATACAGTGTGTTTTAGAAAGTGATTATCTGGCATGGGGGGATGGGGACAGAGCCAGGAAAAAGTACTGGGAATGCTGCATGAAAGTTGCAATGCCGGGGGCGCCTGGGTGGCTCAGTGGGTTAAATCCTCTGCCTTCCCAGGGTCCTGGGATGGTAGCCATATAGGGCTCTCTGCTCAGCAGGGAGCCTGCTCCCCACCCCACCCCCCGCCCCCGCCGCTTCTCTGCCTACTTGTGATCTCTGTCAAATAAATAAATACAATCTTTAAAAAAAAAAGTTGCAATGTTAAATAAAATGGTCAGACACTGAGATGGCATCACTGAGAAGATGGAAATCCAGACTCTGAAGTTGTATCAAAGCACTTAACTCAGTAGTACCTTTTATTTTTTGTTTATCTTTTTCTTTTAATTTCTTGTTTATCTTAAATTTAAGTTAACCTACTTTTTAAAATGTACTGGCACACCAATGTTTACAAACTAAGTCTATCTCACGAAAAATGTACAGCTAAATTTCTGTATTTAACCAATCGCCATATTTTCTAAATCTACAGAACACACACCAGTGCCAAAGACACTCCGGGAGAAGTCTGGGGTCTGATGAGTCTGGGCCTCCGCATGTATCATCATGGACATTCTTCATGAAGAATCAGCCTTTCTAAGCCCGCACATAAGGAGCTGCTGAAAAGGAGGGGGTGGGGGGAGGCCATTCCAAGAGCTTCTCCTATTGATTTCGTTTGCCGTAACAAAGAGATTCTTCTAGTTACAGGATGTATCATAATCACTTAATTTGTCTGAGTCCTTTACAGATGGAACAGTGGGGCGTTTGGGTGGCTCAATCCTTGAGCCTCTGCCTTCAGCTTAGGTCATGATCCCAGGGTCCTCGGATCAAGCCCCGCATTGTGCTTCCTGCTCGGCGGGAAGCCTGCTTCTCCCTCTCCCACTCCCCCTGCTTGTATTCCCTCTCTCGCTGTCTCTCTGTCTTTCTTTTAAAAGAAAGAAAGAAAGAAAGAAAGAACAATGAATTGAAGAAAAAGTATTGACTTGCCAAAAATATGATCATTTTGTAGGTTTTCTGTGGCCGGTATGGGTCATTTTCCCTTAGTAATACCACCTATGTGGTCTCCGTAGAGAATGAAAATGCTTAACTCTTAATTCCCGCCGTTCCCGACAGCCTGTGCTAAACCTAAGCCTTAAGACTCGTAACACTCCTCCCAAGAGCAGCAAGGATGATGCTTTTCTGCACACTTTACCTCTCCAAGGTTTAGTGCATTAGACATGCACCATGAAATCACCCACATCACCTAGACACGAGCAATTTTTCTCTCTCCACAGTCCTAATTCGCATGCACACAGAGCCAGTGCAACCCCAAACCTTCTGCCAGGTATTTCCTACACGGCACAACACATAGATTTAAAGACAACTTTCGGATGTGGGACAGGAAAAAAAAAAAAAAGTGCACAAGATAGGGAACTAATACCTCCAAACAGGATTAGTTCATTAGCTTCATTTCGGAAAGCAAATATTCACTTGCTACAAAGCAAATATTCACAAAGTCTCCATTATTCCTTGCCATGGCTCGGCCAAGGTTACTCCTTTACAGACTAAAATTCATGAAAGCAGTGAAATCTGAGCACGTGAAAACATTTCCAGACAGGTGAGCTGCTTGGCCATCAGAGATAAATAGTACACCCAACTTAAATATTTTCGGCAGAAGGAAAGAAGAGTTATTTTAGTTCCATTAAGTAACTTTTTATGAGCTCTACTGCAAAAGTAAACTGATCTGAAAAGATGCACACGGAGAATGGACAGAGAATACAAAATGCACAAGGAAGATTATTTCTCAACAAATATATGAACACATACTGATATGAATTATTTGCTCAACATACCAGCACCAAACTGAAATTGGAATCTGACTTTTATTTATTTTTTATTTTTTAAAAGATTTTATTTGTCAGAGAGAAAAAGAGAGAGAGGGCACAAGTAGGGGGGAGGCAGGCAGAGGAAGAAGTAAGCTCCCCAGTGACCAAGGAGCCTGATGCAGGACTTGATCCCAGGATCCTGGGATTATAACCTGAGCTGAAAGCAGATACTTAATGACTGAGCCACTCAGGTGCCCCAAAATAGGACTTTTAAAAGTGAAAAAGTAAGGGGTGCCTGGCTGGCTCAGTGGGTAGAGCATGTAACTCTTGATCTCAGGGTAGTGAGTTTGAACCCCATATTCGGTACAGAGATTACTTTTAAAAAAAAAAAGTGAAAAATGCACATTTATAATTAAAAACAACTGTAATGACCTAGTATTTAAAAGGATGATGGGTGCCTGGGTGGCTCAGTGGGTTAAAGCCTCTGCCTTGGGCTCAGGTCATGATCTCAAGGTCCTGGGATCGAGCCCTAGGTCGGGCTCTCTGCTCAGCAGGGAGCCTGCTTCCCCTTCTCTCGCTCTGCCTGCCTCTGCCTACTTGTGATCTCTGTCAAATAAATAAATAAAATCTTTTAAAAATAAATAAAAGGATGATAAATGACAGCACATTCATATTATGTCTCAGATTTATTAACACAAAAGGGTATTGTTAATCTTGTTAAAATTTTTAAACAAGCATAGGCTACATAAAGAGTTCACTTTTTAAAAATTTTTATTTAAATTCAATTAATTAACATAGAATGTATTATCAGTTTCAGAGGTAGAGTTCAGTGATTCATGAGTTGCCTATGAAAGAGTACAGTGTTTTGCGTTTTGAAAGGCTTACCCAGCCGGCACAGAGGAGCATATAACTTGAACTAAGGGTTGTGAGTTCAAGCCCCACACTGGATGTAGGGATTAAATAAAAACAAAACAAAACAAAAAAAAGTAAATACATGATCATAACAGTGTATGTACATATGTACCCAAAAAAGATGGGAAAAAAAATACCCAGATGTTTTCAAGGAACAGATAAGGTTTTTTCGTTCACTTTTCAGGGTTTTTCTCCCCAGCGATTTTTCCTCACTAAAGACGGGTATTTCACAGCCTTCTCTAAAATTCTGAGTGAAAATGTTTGAAACAAAAAACAAAAAATTGTAAAACAGATGTCTTGGGTTCCAAGTCCTTCTTCGGCACTGATTAGCCAAAGAGACAGGAAAGTCATTTCTCAGCTCAATCCCATGCGTCGGTTAGGACACCTCACTATTTTTCTTATGTATGGCCCCTGCATATTGCTTGCAGAGATGTTTTTCTCCAAGTCTGCTCTGAGGCAGAGCCTGTGCGATGTGCACATTTTTGTGCCATGCTTTACACGCTGATGAGGGCCCACAAATGGTAACTTATCTGTAACTCACCGGGCATGCTCACCTCGCTGTTCAAAACCACTATCTCCAGGATCAGATTCTGTTCAGTGAATTCTCCCTTACCAAACAGCAAATCAGTTCTCAAAGCAGACAACCCTGCTCCTCCCCTACTCCTCCTCCACCTTGTGCACAGCTTCTGGTTCTGAAATCAGGGGACTCTACGAAATGGAAGTTCCAGGTTGATCTGGACCAGACTGGACTAGACCACATGCCTTCTAATCAGTTTCAGGTTCCACCGGCTACCTTTCCTTCAACAAAATGCTCACCTGTCTCTCTTCCTTGGCCTGAAAGCAAATGCTATAATCTATTTGTATATGACTATTTGCCTGAATTCCCCAGTTTCTAGAGGTTTCCTCTTATTCTAGTGGGACACAACCCACTGCCACAGGTTGTGAGCAAACAAACACATGCATTCATTCTTAGGACAGGATGGACATGGCCATCAGTTCGTTATCAGAAGGACTCACCTAGGATATACATGATAGTGTGGCATGTAGCATGAAGCCCCTTTAAAGGCATTTTTCTAAGGCTCTCATAACCTTGTGCCTCCACAGTATAGGGGCTCAATGACCTGCTGCCCGTGAAGTGTGTGGCCATTCTGGTGCCAGGAGGGGAGCTGTAGCATCCGAGGCCACTGGGACCCTGTCTTGGCTACTGTGCAAAAACGTACTGTCTACCTCACAGCTGAAGAAGAGGTAACGATTTTGTTTCGCTTTTTTTTAGTTAACATATTGTATCTCAGCTGTAATTTTTTCCCTGATATCTAAACCACTCTGAGTTAATATCCTGTTGGGATCTCTTTAATATGGTTTCTCAGGGGTGCCTGAGTGGCTCAGTGGGTTAAAGCCTCTGCCTTTGGCTCAGGTCATGATCCCAGGGTCCTGGGATCGAGCCCTACATCGGGCTCTCTGCTCAGCAGAGAGCCTGCTTTCTCCTCTCTCTCTCTGCCTGCCTCTCTGCCTACTTTCATCTCTGTCTGTCAAATAAATAAATAAATAAATAAAATCTTTAATATGGTTTCTCAAATGCAGTAAAACTAAAATGACTGGTTTTTCTGGCCACGAAGTCAAGACACGTCACCAACCACCACAGAAGCGAGCTGCGGGAAGCCCGTCCGCCATTTCCCTGTCCAGGTAATCTTCCTGACTGCAAGATAGGACCCCCAAGTGAGTTTTGTTTTTAATTTGAAGGTATTCTTACTTCATTAACACAATTCTTCATTTTTTACTTCTTTGTTAGTACCGAGGGGAAATTCCAGGCTTTAAAAGATTCAAAAGACTTGTATCTAAATCAGACCTGGACTCTCTCCTTGCAACATGCTGATTTACATGAGATCTCTTGGAGTTTCTCTGCTTCCATAAAATGCGGATGCCACTGCCCATCAGGCCCGGGTTTGCCGCTCTGCACAAACAGTCCAAAACAGTTTTCCTGATCTGTTTCAACTTGAAGTGTTGTCAATATATGGATTGTCTTGCTTTCTAATTCAGTGAAAAATCTAGTTTTCCATTAGTCTCTGCCTTTCTAATTTTCGATACAGCTTTACTAAATGTAATTATTACAGGCAGATTCAAGAAAGCAATTACTGAGCTACTGGTTTGTATCTCTGAAGTCTTAATAAGTGGCAAAAAGTTGTAACTGCACCTAGAGTATAAAATAAATTTTTCTACAGATTAGACATACACACCCTTGGATTTCTATGTGGAGATACCTATTTAAAATAGCATATAAAGTGTGCTCTCTTAAAACGCACGTCTTCATCCTCGTTTAAACTTTATTCAAAGGCAGCGCTGTGAGTTCTAAAGAGGAGGAAATGACATTTCCGAAATGTCCCTCTGCTCTTTCTTCAGGACTCTGTGACTTTGGTAAACCACTTCATTTCCCAGATTTCCTTTTTCCCTCCATCTGTAAATATGTGAGAATGTTAAACTAGATGGCCAACAAGTATTCCTTCAGCTCTATGAAATATTTATTATGAAATATTTATTAAATTTATTATTAAATTTATTAATTTAATTATTATAATATTTATTAAATTCCTAATTTCTGCTAGGTTCAGTAACACACACAGGACAGGACTCCCAAGGCTTAAAATTGAGTCAAGAAGAAAGATATAATTAATATAAACCAATATACAGAAGTGTTAACCCAATGATATAAACCAAATTTTCCAAAATGCCTTAAGCAATAGCTGTAGATATAAATGGGGGATACAACTTCTTTGGGAGTCATCCAAATTACAGACTTTGGCTTTCCATTTATCGGCAAATAGTGGAGCTTTCGCTATGGGGTCAGTTAACACTGGTCTTGGGCAAACAACAGATTCTGTGAATGGTACCACCGTCCCCAAGCCAAAATGCCTCTGAGACATTGAACAGTCATGTACCCATCAGTTAATTGTCCTTATCTCAGTATGGTGATATTATTTAATAATTCATGAGTGGCACAAGGAGCAGGTGAATGTCATCATTTTGCAGAAAAAAGACTAAGGATCAGAAAAATAAATGACTTTTCAAAAGCCTCATAACCATTCAGTGGTCTGCCCTCCACAATACAATCATGGGCAGCCTTTTTGCAAAGTTAATTATTGAATAAAGACATAGGAATCCTTGTCCCTCTGACTTTTTCCACTTTCTGGAAAAATCTTCATTGTTCTTAACATTTTGGTTTGTTGGCATCATTCAAAACAGTGCTGATATTTACCTTGAAAACCATACAGCGGTAGCAACCATTCTAAATCTTAGATCAATTTCGATGATATGCAAAGAACTTAACTTCATGATTTCTAGAATGTAGGCTGATGGGTTTTGGACAGAGTCCTTACATCAAGGACTGGAAAGTGATGATGAGCGTTCTCACTACCACCATTATCAGCAAACTGAAAACCTGCAGTGGTTTCTTCAAATCCTCCTCTATGAAGGTGGGACAAGAAAGTGTGGAGCTGGGCACCTGGGTGGCTCAGTGGGTTAAGCCTCTGCCTTCGGCTCAGGTTATGATCTCAGGGTCCTGGGATCGAGCCCCATATCAGGCTTTCTGCTCAACTGGGAGCCTGCTTCCCCCTCTCTCTCTGCCTGCCTCTCCCCTGCTTGTGATATCTCTCTCTCTCTCTCTCTCTCTCTCTCTAATAAATAAATAAATAAATAAATAAAATCTTAAAAAAAAAAAAGAAAGAAAGTGTGGAGCCACTTTTTCTAACTAAAAATAGAAGCAAGCAAGCCAACAATATGCTTCTTCCTTTAATTCTATAATGAAATTGAAAACCTGTATACCAGGTCCGTACTGAATCACCCTTCTAAAGGTGTACTGTGCTGGGTCTGGATGCACATTTTCAGAATGTCACTGTCACATGAGACAGTCTTTTCTGCGGAGAAGCCACCACAAGACCTGAGGTCTATCCCTATGGCATCTGAGGGGCAAGGAGAGATGTTTACCCCAGGGGAGAGGTCTGTAAGTATTTGTAGAGCAAATGAGAAGGGATTGCTGTGAAGTTTTGTCGATCCCAATAACAAAATTAAGACCAGCCAGTAAATTTTCTGTACAGTCTAGGGCCGAGAAAAAGAATCATGACTTGGAGTTTGCCATGCAAGCATAACGACCCAGCATCCCAAATCACCCACCAGATAAGGCTGAACTGACAGTTTCCAGGCAGCTTATGTAAGGAGGGATTACAATTCAACCCAGTTTCTGGCCAGAGATTGTATTTTGGGAAAACAGACGACATGCCACTGTTAAGTAAACAGCCTCTTTCTTTAAAGTGAGTCAACCAGGGCAGGCGTGTCATTAAGCCATAGGAATACCCAACATAGAATCTGAGATGGATAAAGTCAAGGCCCCAGATCTATTATTCAAAACAAAAGCATTTTACAAGGAAGCAGCGAGACTGGGACTCAGTGTAAAAGCTCCTAAGATACAAAAGCACTAACAATTATAAACATGGAACCTGAAAGAGTCGCTTGAGAGAATTAAGACAAATGGGTCAACATTAACTTCTAGCCTTAAAACACCAAGACAGCAAAGAAGGGCTTTGGATGATCCCTAAAAAAGGGCACGAGGAATGTGCCAGAAGGAACCAATCCCACAGAGGAGCAGGAGACAGAACACAGAGATCCAGGTCTCCCTGGAAAGAATGTCGGGAGCACATTTTCCTCAGGCAATCAGAATGAGCAAGTCACATGCGTGGACACAGACTACTAATAAAGAAACAAAAACCAGACAGTGGAAAGTGCTGTGAGTTCTGTCTTAATTCCGATATTAAGTAGCCATAGATACGAGATACATCACTTGCCTTCACTTCTGGCTACAGTTTGCTTACTCAGTAAGGACGTATGGATCACTTCTGCGTGTAACCATGGGCTAGAGGCTGGGGACACAGAACTAACAGCACAATACGCAGTCTTACAAATGCTCCAAAGGCAAGGGCAGATAGATGGCCAAGAGAGCGTCCAACAGCACAGCCAGATAGGGCTCAGTTTCTGAGAAAGCCATGAAGACCGGAGACCGAAGGGGGAGCTGAGTCTGAGGGGGAGCTGAGTCTGAGGGGAACAAAAGCAGCAGATGCACTTGAGCAACCGGGACCCGGACACTACAGTTCAAGGGGAGGAAGGACCGAGAGCAGCCCATAGGGAGGCGGGGACGAGATCATGCTGGGCCTCTTGAGCCACACTAAGGACCCCCTGGCCTTTACCAAATGAGCAGGGAGAGGCCCCTCAATGACTGTACGCAGGAGCTGCCTGGATGAGACGGCGACAAGACTGCAAAATAATGGATTCTAAGAAGTTCAGAGAGGATGGGGAAGATAAGAGTATGAAGGTGCTGATGTCTTTTCCAAAGGTCCACATCAAAAAGTTCATATTTCTTAACTTGTTCATGTAAGCACTTAGTAATTACACCATGTTGACTTAAAAATGGACTCAGCCATACAGCAAGTTTAAAACTGGGCCCTGAGGGCACCTGGGTGGCTCAGTCCATTAAGCATCTGCCTTTGGCTCAGGTCATGATCCCAGGGTCCTGAGATCAAGCCCCACATCAGGCTCCCTACTCAGTGGGGAACCTGCTTCTCCCACCGCCTGCAGCTCCCCCTGCTTGTCATTGCTCTCTCAAATAAATAAATAAATCTTTAAAAAAAAATACCCTTTTAAAAGTTTGAAAAGAAACTAGATACTAGACATTTTAAAAATGACGTCAGTAGGACGTTTTAAGAGCCTTCTCGTCAAAGGCTTGTCGCCCTTCCTCATCCATGTAAGACCAAGAGAAGGCTGCTCCCCAGTTGCGAGGAGAGGATGGAGCAAACCACTCTAGGTCTGTGGGCCTTGGTCTGAGGAGGGGGAGGTGAGGAAGCTAGGGGTCCTCCAGCTCACCCACTAGGTGTGGAGCCCCCTCCTGGGCGACAAAAGCAATGCAACTCAGCAGCCTGCAGGTGTTCACAGAGGAAACATCAAGAAAACGTAGGGGTGCAAGAGCGGGAACAAAAAAGAGGAAAGGCAGAGGGATAATAAAGGGTGGCCTCATCAAAGTACATGGACACAGCAATGCCAGAATCACCAGCGAGGTCAAGCCACTGAGGGAGCAGAATTGTGAATGAGGGGAACAATCTGAGTTGTCCCATGAAAGATACTGTGCGGGAGAACAGTGATGTCCCCAGATTAACTCCACAGTTAATAATAGGGCTCTATATAGAGATGGGCCATAATCTCTAATCTCCAAGTTAGGGTTCATCAGGCTAAAGCAATGTAATGTTAGTGACAGGGATTACATGTTACAATGTTCAACTTTGGGTTCCAGTCAAAATTTTGTAATGTCGAGGCTGGTGACAGGACCCCTGTGCCTAATAGGGGAGTTCCAACCAAGGGCGCTGGGAGAAGGTGACGTGGATGTGGAGATTCAGCAAATGTATCTGCAGCCTATTCATGCATTTTAGAAACTGCCTCGAGCACGGAGAAGGTTCCGGAGGCCAGTCTTAGGAAAGGGGACCGGCAGGGAGCAGACTGAATATAACCAAAGCAGTTTCCCATGTATGTGTTAGTGCCGCCCCCCCCCCCAACTTCCACTGAAATCTGATTGAAGGGGGACATGGTCAGGACTGCCCACCCTGTCTCTATCCTCACTAGAGCTGCCCCTACCTAAACCCCTTACCCCCAGCCTCTTACTCATCAAAGCCTGTCGGATTCCAGGACAGAGAAGTAGTGGGGATGGCCCTAATTTTGAACCTCTTCCCACATTCTTACAACGCTGGTCTTGAAATTAAGAGGAAAAGAATCTCCAAAGTAAAAACGAAAATAAACAAGAGGAGAAATGGAGTGGACACGAACAGAACATCCTGGCCTGTAGCCCAGAAGGGGAAGGTCTCAAGGCACTCAGACACTAGGCAGAGTATCTCCAATCCTGAACATCACAATGGCAGGATTAATGTCTTAAAGCAACTTTGTTCTGCTGGATTTTTTCAATTAAGTTTCCTATCCTCAAAGTAAACCGTTTATCTCTGGTGATTTTCTTAACTTCCTAATCTTCTGCCTTTACAGCTGTTACTCCTAAGAGTGAAGTGATGGTCGACTATTTATAGGATAAACTGATATCTTTTAGCCTTGAACCTACAAGCTCTCAATCCATTCTGGCCTCAATGCTGCATTCCTCATTAGGGAAAAAGGCATGCCCTAGAAAGAATTATTCCATTAGGTAGTTTGCACAAGATAACCACCCCAATGTAATCTTGTCACTACTACAGGGTCTGCCTCTGAATATAAGTCATTCCTCCGGCAAGTACAGTTGACCTTGGAATAACATGGGTTTGGTCTGCACATGTCCACTTAACTGGATTTTTTTCGAATACAGTACAATAAATTTATTTGCTCTTCCTTATGATTTTCTTTAAAGTCTTCTCTAGCCTCCTTTATTGTAATAATATACTATGTCATACATAGAGCAGACAAAATATGTTAGTTGACTGTTATCAGTAAGGCTTTGGGTCTTCAACAGGCAATTAGGAGTTCAGTTCTGGGGAGTCAAAAGTTATAGGTGGCTTTTCAACTGTGTGGGGGAAGCCGGCATCCTGAACCCCTGTGGTGTTCAAGACTCAACTATATTTATTTAATATTTTTATGAGCCAGACTCTGAGCTGGAACACAGTGGGCAGCGAAAGAGGCCTGGTCTCTCCACCATGGAATTCAGAGCAAACAAAGAGATTAACCCAGGGTAAGTACAAGACTACAGAGGAAGTTGGAGCTGGAAGGAGTGTGGCCCGTGTCAAAGTCATCTTAACAGGGAAACCAGCCTATTGGGGACAGTGAAGGACACCCAGAGATTTCACACTGCACTCTACTGGTGTGGGCAGGCACGAGCTTAAGGCAACCGTCCCCATAGCATACACACAGCCCCGTGGTTTATAGCTCTCTCCACTCTGATACTCATGCCACACTTATCTCAGGAGACCAAAGACGTGAGTTTAAATCCCACCTTTCCAATTTATTGGCCATGTGTCCACCGTAAATTATTTAAGCTCACCGTGCGTCAGTTTTTCCACCTGTTAAATAGATATAGCATTTTCCTTGTGAAGATTTGAATAAGATAACGTTTATAAAGTACTTAGTACCGTGTCTAGCACATGGTAAGCGCTCAGCAAATAATAGGTCATGACTTCCATCGCCTGAGCGTCCCAGAGTTTTAGTCAATGATATTAAAATGATATCAACTAGTATTTAACAACCTCTCATTCTAATATACCCGAATGCCTTTCTCTAGCTTTGTTAATGAAGAACGTACCCAGGGTGCTCTTCGAGTGTGCTTGGTTCATAGGGTAATGACAGCGTTTCTTTTGGAGTATTGAAGACGATTTTCAACGCGAAATAAATAAATGTCTTAGTAATTCAGTATCTCACATAGGTAATACATTCTTTTGATTTTAAAAGCTTAAAAAAAATTATGAAACGATGAACAGTGACATCTCCCTTGAAACCCGGATCACGCTTCGACCAAATCACACGTGTCACTCGGTCTCTGGGTACCGAACGCAAACAGTCCTTCCAGCCCAGCTACGTGCGTTTGTGAACTGAGTCAGTCTTACGTGCTTCCCTTCTACACAAAGGCCCACATTCCACATCCATCTATCTCTTGCTTTTTAACTTAGCAGTGGTCCTTGGCAGTCTCTCCATATGAGGACATACACTGTCCTTTCCCTCCTTCTCCTGCTCCATAATATCCCATTGCATGGGTACTGTTACAATAAATGTCTTTTTGGCTACATCTCTTTCTGGACTGACACAAAGTTTCCTAATTATAGTTTTGGCAGTAGGCGATGGAGAACATGGACAGAAATACTGTATTTTCACTTGACTTCATTGTTCTTAGTCAAAAACTAACAGCAAATAATTATTCTTGGTAGAACTCATATAAACAATGTATACAAGCACTATGCTATAGTTTACAATAATAATTTCTCCCTTCAATTATTTTAAAACATCTGTTCTGTATTTTAAACGTCCCAGGATCATTTTCCTTCATGTTTATACAGGAAAAGGGCTGGCTGCTGGCATCCAATCAGTTACCCCGAGATGTCAGCTGTCAACCACGTCTCGCGCAGCAATTTCCCTCTTCTCCCTCCCTTCCCACTCCGGGTGAGCTGTCAAGTTTCTAGTTTCTGACGTGCATTTACATCACTCAATGACATCTGACAGCAGTGAAAGGCCACAGAAAACTGCTTATTGATCAGAGCAAAACTAGTTGACGGAACAGATGAGGTTGTATCACAGAAATGCAGCCACATTCAGGTGATGACATTTTGCCCCCCGTACACAAGAGCTTAATGGAATACAACTTCATTATATCCTGCCACTAGTACTTATGGCCCCAACCCCATCTCCTGACTGTTTTGTCTACGTGGTGATGAGGACAATCTATTTGTGCTGGTATCAACTGATTCCTAAGCTGATTTGTCCGTGAACACTTGCAAACTACTTGTGAATCTGTCTTGACAAATGCACCAAGAGACACTGAAATCTCAATCTTACTAAAATCTAATTGTGCTGTCCTTTCCAAAAGAAAAATGGAATTACCACTTAGTGAGCTGTAACTGCTCGGCTGAAAACTTTTACGCCACTGGGTAAAGAAGTTTAAATGGGCATTTCTTTGATGCTTGTTACACTGTCGGGGGGGAAAAGTGGGTAACTTGAAAAACACTCAAAACTTACAAATCGGAGAATATAGGAATTTCTAAGAACTAAAATACCAGATTAAGGCCCTCTGCATACAAATTGTTCCTTTCAGTTCTGAAGAGAACAGTTTTAACTACCTGCTATTTCCACTGGCATTGAAGACAGATGAGTATGAAATTTAAATCAGTACATGTCTGGAATAGGGGTCATTAAGCCAAACTCCCAATATTTTGTCATACACACAGGAAAAGGAAAACACCACAAGGGACAAAATTACCAGTCCTCCTGGACTTCCAGGGGGGAAAAATTTGAAAATTTCACCCTGAGAGTTGTCTGGCCTTTATCATTCCTTTTTAATTCCTCCTTTGAGTTGGGAGTGGTCTCCCAAATTACAAATTCCCGGACACTGCACGCCTCCCAACCTGGACACACCTGCATCCTCTTTGGACTTAATATTTTTCCTTAAATAGCTTTTCTAGTTCAGTCAAATATAAAGATAACTTTAAGGTGAGTATGAAAAGAAATATTCTTTTTTTTTTAAGATTTTATTTATTTATTTGACAGACAGAGATCACAGGTAGGCAGAGACGCAGGCAGAGAGAGAGGGGGAAGCAGGCTCCCCGCTGAGCAGAGAACCCGATGTGGGGCTCGATCCCAAGACCCTGGGATCATGACCCGAGCCAAAGGCAGAGGCTTTAACCCACTGAGCCACCCAGGCGCCCCAAGAAATATTGATTTTTAAGGTGTGTTTTTTTGCTGAACTTTCTGAGGCTGAAGCCAGCTCTCTTCCTTACAGAAAGACTGGCTGAAAGTGAAGCCAAGTTAAAGCTTCTAGAGAATTTTTTAGGGGACTAGAGGACATGGTATAGGATTAAAAGTTACATGAGAAGGAGTAACTTTCTTGCTTATGAATCAGTCTGGTTTAAAACACAGGCCCCACTGATCTCTGCCTGCAGCACCAGCGGCCTGTATCCAAATGCTGGGAAGGCAGCTGTAGGACAAAGAATGGGCAGGTGCCCACGGCTGGCTGTAGGTTCGAATCCTGTCCGTCCCACTTACTGTGTGACCCTAGCCAAGTTGTTTAACCTCCACGGACTGCCCCCTCGCCTCTCATCTATAAAAGGAGATGCTGAGAGCAGATGAACCTTTGAGAATTACTTTTGGAAATAAATGAGATCATGCGTATCAAGTACATCCCATCTTTTCCGACCCTAAGAAAGTGCTTAATAAATGTTAAATCACTATGGTCTACCTCTTCCTAACTCCTTACAGAGACTTTCAGTTAAAAACACTTTCTTAGGGGCGCCTGGGTGGCTCTGTCTGTGAAGCCTCTGCCTTCGGCTCAGGTCATGATCTCAGGGTCCTGGGATGCAGTCCCACAATCGGGCTCCTCGCTTGGCGGGGAGCCTGCTTGTCCCTCTGCCTGCCACTCTCCCGGCTTGTGCTCTCTCCCTCTCTCTCTGACAAATAAATAAAATCTCTAAAAAAAAAAAAATTTTTTTTCCCCTTAGGGTAGAGAGCAGGAGAAACGCAAGGCATAGAGCACAGGAAGAAAAGAAAGACGTGAAGAGAAAAACAAAGGAAACCCACAGACTAACCAAAACATGGCGTCTTCAGACCCACTGCATCAGCTTCCCGTTGTCCCCTTACCAGGCTCCCTCCCTCCGGCCCTTCTCTTTCCCTTTCTCTCTTTCTTTCTTTCTCCCTTTCTTTCTTCCTTCCTCCCTCCCTCCTTTCTTTCTCTCTTTTTTCTTTCAGGCAAAGGCCACTGCTCTCCTCTGGGCTCCAGTAACACTCCATTCAAGCTGTGACCTGCTTTGGGCCGGGGCCTCCCCCTCGGACCCGAGCCTGGCTGGAGACACGCTGCCCGGCCAGCATGCACAGAGCAGAGCAGGGCTGGCTGGGTGACCGCACACCGACCAATCCCCGGCCCAAACCCATGCCGGCACCGGCCAGGCCTCCAGCGGGGAAGTTACAGGGGTCCGGACAAGGGACTTTCCACTGTAGCTGACTTTGTATTACAGTATCAGCTTCCATCAGGAGAAACAGTCAACAGAAAAGCAGAAAAGGGTTAAGTGTGTTTATTTCAAACATGCTAGATTTTTCAAGAAAGAGTCTAAGCTTTGCCATTTCATAAATCACACCATATAAAATGCTTCGGCTGCATTTTTCCGTACAGTGAGATCACGAGAAGAAAATCTTCCTTCTCAATCACCCACGCCAAAGCATATGCCTTAGGGCACGTGTAAACTCAGGGCTTCCGAACCACAGACCACGTGTTATTTTCCAAACACTTTCGCCTCACGCACACGGTGCCCTAAGCCTGAATGGAAACAAAAAACGGACTCAAATCAAATCCGCTTCGCTGTACTCACAATGATTACGGTACAAAACAACTGGAGGATATAACCGTGTAAGGGGCACGATGACAGACTACAGGCATAGCAAGCATGGTGGAGGGCAGGGCAAGCCAGGCGTGGGGTGATGAGTGGGCAGAGTGACCATGTATCCCAACTGCCCCCCAGATTTACCACTACTAACCCAGCACAATGATCCATGCTGCCACCTTTTACTTCCGAAAGTACGTCAGTTTAGAGGGTAAGTTATGTGGTCACCTAACCACGGAGAAGAATGCCACCCCGTGCACATTCTGTGGTCTTAGAGCTCTTCATAGATACATGCTGTCTTTGGGACTCCCTGCCTTACATGCACTTGACTTTATATACACGTCCACTCCCTGACGCTTAACCGTTATTCCGATTCTCTCTCCAGGGCATAATGGAGGTCTTGCCACAGAGTAGCTACTTAACTGTGGCTGAATGATTAATCCTGAGACATCCACAACTCTGTGGACCAGATGACAGGTCTGAGTTTAACAAGGAAAAAAAGAGGGGGCACCTGGGTGGCTCAGTGGGTTAAAGCCTCTGCCTTCGGCTCAGGTCATGATCCCAGGGTCCTGGGATCGAGCCCCACATCGGGCTCTCTGCTCAGCGGGGAGCCTGCTTCCCTTCCTCTCTCTCTCTGCCTACTTGTGATCTCTGACTGTCAAATAAATAAATAAAATCTTTAGGAAAAAAAAAAACAACAAGGAAAAAAGAATGGTCAGGTGAAATTCATCTACATTTGAAATCTGAAGGAATGTCCCGGAACCTGAAAACCATAATTACACACATAATCGTATAGACAGGAGTAACATCTGAGCTGGAAAATGAGAACAGTAAACTTGTGCTCAGAAAACCTGGGCAGATCTCCAAACAGGTATTTCCAGGGCCAAGCTGTGATGGTCCATTATAAAGATTTTTGGATGCAGTTAACCGGAAGTACCTGTATTTCCCAAACTCCTGAATGAGTAGCTGATTCAGGGCAAACCCTAACCAAGCCAGTGAAGATCTAGAATCACGGGCTTCTCATGGGCACTGGCACCATGAACCCAAATGTCAGGAACTAAGGCACCGACCAGCCAGTCCCCTACCTCCCTCCATTTTCCCCTCCTTGCAGATGCCCTCAAGACGAAATCAGGATTCTTACCTATCAAAACAAACCAACCAATCCTGACATCGGACTCGCCTACGGTAGTCCTGTTTTACATCCATACAGCTGGAATGGGGCTATAAATACACTGTGTGTCCTAGCATACAGTTCCACAGAGGACATTCAGGACTCGGAAGACGTTTTCTGAACTGAAACATCTCTGTCCTTCCACACTTTCTTAAAATGCCTCCTGGGAGCTAACATCTTCCCCAGGCCTCTAGGAGCTGACTGTGTGACTGTTGAGGGTCGGGGGTAGGGGATGTGGTGTAGATGCTGATGGCCACTGGGAGTGTGCCCAGGGCACTGGGATGTCTTCAACATCTACACACCGCTAAAGCAGAGGCATTTTTTCCAATTAAATTCCAGGCAGTTTAAGTCAAAGTCAAACAAAAAACAACCTCAGATTTATTATCGATGAAAAAAATTTTAGCATTCTTAATTATGTTCCCTTGGCCACAAAGTATTGTATTGTTTTTCATGTCATTTCATTTCATTTTTTTTAAAGTAAGCTCTATGCTCAACGTGGGGCTCCAACTCATGACCGTGAGGGCATCATATTCCAAGGGAGCCAGCCAGGCACCCTAGAGAGTTCATTTTGGTTTTTTTAATTTTTAAATTTTTTTAAAGATTTATTTATTTATTTATTTATTTGACAGACAGAGATCACAAGTAGGCAGAGAGGCGGGCAGAGAGAGAGGAGGAAGCAGGCTCCCTGCTGAGCAGAGAGCCCGATGTGGGGCTCGATCCCAGGACCCTGAGATCATGACCCGAGCCGAAGGCAGAGGCTTTAACCCACTGAGCCACTTAGGTGCCCCCAGAGTTCATTTTGAACAGCATGTTGAACTGGATTAAATACATGAAGCTGGGTTATCTGATGACTATGTAAATCACTAATAATTTAAGAGTCTATAAAACAGAGACAAAAGTATAACTTTAAGATCATTTTTTCAAACCAAGAAGCATAAAATTTTAGATTTATAAAAAGGCATGTAAACATTTTATAACCTGGGGCACCTGGGTGGCTCAGTTGGTTGAGCGTTGGATCCTTGGTTTCCGCTCAGGTTGTGATCTCAGGGTTGTGGGATGGAACTGTATGTGGGGCTCTGTGGTCAGCAGGGAGGTTACCTCAGATTCTCTCCTTCTGCCTACCCTCCAACCCTGAGCTCTCCCTCCCTCTCTCTCTCTCTCTCAAATAAAGAAATAAAGGAGTACCTGGGTGTCTCAGTCAGTTAAGCATCAGACTCTTGATTTTGGCTCAGGTCACGATCTCATGGTCATGGGACTGAGCCCTCAGTCAGCTCCTTGCTCAGCACCCAATCTGTTTTAGCTTCTCTCCATCTGTCCCTCCCCCCACTCATGTGTGCACACTCTCTTTCTCTCAAATAAACCTTTAAAAACACGTAATAACCTTAAATAATTAAGAAACAGACACATATTTTTTAATGATTGGATGGAATTTAATGATTCCATTTGGTAATTGTGTGATTTCAACAACCTATCATTCTCAAGCTTTTCTTGCTCTAGTTTTTAAAACTACGTTACACTTGGGACATCTGACTAACTCCATAAGGAGCATGTGACTCTTGATCTGAGAGGGGTGAGTTTAAGCCCCACATTGGAAACAAAACTTACTTAATTAAATTTTTTAAAAAAGTTAAAACTATTTTAGATTTAACCCACGTAACTCAAGAATTTACGAAGGATGCAACAACCAAACATAGTATTTCCTGTCCCTACTATACTATTTAACTCTAGGACCAACTAGATACAATATTCATAAATTCTTGTTTTTAATTTTAATATACATTATACTTATACATCTTTTAATGTAGTTACTGGAAAGTACTGTATACCTAAGAAAAGAAGAGAACCAGAACATACCTGTAGAGAAAATGGAGCATTTTAATTATAAACAAGAGTCCACCAAAAGAACGGATGCCACAAATGCAGGAGGTTACCAAAAGTTTAAAAATTTAGAAACATTCTCTCTTCAAACAGATTCACAGAAAAATTGTGTTTTTAATTATAGAGCATGGGACAGATATACTATGGTGCACCAAAATTTAAAGATCATTAGGAAATAAAATTCAACATTAAACATATGGACAAAAACTTTCCGGGTTTGAAAATTCTATTCAGGATAAAGAAGATGTGGTATATATACACAATGGAATACTATGCAGCCATCAAAAGAAATGAAATCTTGCCATTTGCAATGATGTGGATGGAACTAGAGGCTATCATGCTGAGTGAAATAAGTCAATCAGAGAAAGACAATTATCATATGATCTCCCTGATATGAGGAAGTTGAGAGGCAACGTCGGGGGTTTGGTGGGTAGGAGAGGAATAAATGAAACAAGATGGGATCGGGAGGGAGACAAACCGTAAGAGACTCTTAATCTCACAAAACAAACTGAGGGTTGCTGGGGGGAGGGGGTTAGGGAGAGGGTGGTTTGGTGATGGACACTGGGGAGGGTATGTGATATGGTGAGTGCTGTGAAGTGTGTAAGCCTGATGATTCATAGACCTGTACCTCTGAGGCAAGTAAAACATTACATGTTAATAAAAATAGTTAAAAACAAAAACAAAGAAGATAATTCCATTCAGTGTGGCTCTTGTCTCAACCCACAAGGATGAACTGTGCAGGTGCCCAGTACACTGATCGCTGGATGCATAAAGCACAGTCTGCAGGTCCCAGCTCCCAGACCAGGGGCGGACAGGCTTGTTCAGTGATTGTCACAACAGTGCAAGAGTTGGTATGAGAGAGACATAAGCCGGGTACATGAAAAGCACAGAGGTGAGTGCAACCAACTCCATCTGGGAGAGGGAGGCATGAGGTTCAGAGGAGCAAGTCCGTGAGCTGGACAATGGTTCTCCATATACAGGGCTCACATGGGCCCTATATGTGGCCCATGGAGCGGTTGAGGGACAGTCCAGGACTAGGGAACACGTACAAAGATGGAGAACCAGAATTGACATGATCCGTCTGTGCGACATCAACAAGCTGATAGGAGTTGAATCTTGGCAGAGTCTTAGGAGAGGGAACGTTAGGAGGGAGACTGGTGCAGAGGAGGTGGGAGGCAGAGTGGGACGAGACTGGGAAGGGGCTTTTCTTCACCATACCTACAAGTCTGACCTTCGGACTGGAGATGGCCAGAAGGCAGCAGAAATACTCAGAAAGGCACATTCAAACTTCACCATTAAGCAGAGGGACCAAGCAAAGGAGAGCCCCCTACAGAAGAGGGGGGTGGCACTGCCTCTGAGAGAGCACAGAGGAGGCAGAGGACACTGAAGCAGGGGCTGGAGGCCATAGACGTTTCTGGTAAACAGCCGAATGCCCAAATGAGGGAGAGACAATGATTATCCTCCTGTTTTACGCTACGCCTGAGTAGACGATGGTGCCTAGACTCAGAGATATAGAAGGCAAAGAGCATTTTTTTTGTTTTTGGAAGAGGTAAAGAAAGAATGGACATAATGAAATGCATTGAGGACATCCTGAACAGAGACTTAAAAGATATCCACAGGCAGGCAGTGAGTAAGAGGAAGACAGGACAGGATGATTCCAAATGAGCCACTCAGGGGAGGGTCCTGGGATCAGGCATCAGCTGGCCTCTGTCATTACCTCCAGAGGCTGAGGTCAGATAGAACAGGAGCCCAAGACGCTCCAAGGAAAAGGGTGGAGAGTCAAGATTCTGGAAGATAAATTTATGAACTCCAAAGAGCAGTGACAGGAGACAAAGTCAAATGAGTCAGAGGTCAGGGCAACCTTGAGTTTGGAGTAAGAGTATGGGAAAGACACAGCAGGAGAGATGAGGCCCAGGACTTGGGCAGTAATGGGGCCGGAATGCCTAAATACCTACCTACTTCACGCCAGCCCCTCTGCCTCAAGCTGGTCTTCCCTAAATTCCAAGACCACGTATTATCTCTTTGTATTTTAGTCCTAGCCATACGCTAGTTTTCATTGTTGCAAATATAATCTCTTCAAACAGCCTATATTCCCTTGGGAAAGAAACTGCATTTTATGTATCTTTGACACCCCACTCAGTGTCACCCACAGTACATGGCATCCAGTGAGGGCCTAAGAGAATCTCGCTCAATGGAAAGAAAACAAGCCCAATTTCAAGCAATCCAAAACTTAGGTAGCGCAGAATAACCCCTCATAAAACATAGTAGCAGTATTTTGTCTTTGTAAAATATCTAGATCATTTCCCCCAAAATAAAGGAGCAATATGGGATACCTGTTGGTTATGTGTCTGCCTTTGGCTCAAGTCATGATCCTGGGGTCCTAAGATGGAGTCCCATGTCCAGCTCCCTGCTCGGGGAACCTGCTTCTCCCTCTGCTTGCCGCCCCCTCCCCCCAGCATGTGCACGCTCTCTCTCTCTCTCTCTCTTTCTGACAAATAAATAAACAAAATCTAAAAAAAAAAAGGAGCAATACTTTTATTAGTAAATAAATAAAATAATAAAATCATGGCTCTCAGGTCTTTGACAAGTAAGATTTTACCTTTCTCCAGTTACACTTTCTAATACCACACAATACCCATTTCTATATGGCCACACAGAACTGAAATTTGAACATACTTTCTAATGCCTATATTTGCGTGTTCTCAGCTCTTAATTTTTTTAAAGATGGATTTATTTATCTTCTGAAAAAGAGAGTGCACATGTGAGGGTGGAGGGGCAGAGAAAGAGAGTCTCAACCAGACTCCTCCCCACTGAGCGTGGATTCCCAATGAGGGCTCAACCTCATGACCCTGAGATCATGACCTGAGCCAACACCAAGTAGGATGCTTAATTGACTGAGCCACCCAAGCACCCCATGCTCTTAATTTTTTAAAGAAGGTCTTATAGGGGCGCCTGGGTGGCTCAGTTGGTTAAGCCTCTGCCTTCGGCTCAGGTCATGATCTCAGGGTCCTGGGATGGAGCCCCACATTGGGGTTCTCTGCTCAGCGGGGAGCAGGCTTCCCCCTCTCTCTCTGCCTGCTGCTCTGCCTACTTGTGATCTCTCTCTCTCTCTCTCTCTCTCTGTCAAATAAATAAATAAATAAAAATCTTAAAAGAAAAAGTTCTTATATTTCACAATTTAGAAACTGCTTCTACTAAGGCCTATGGTTTTTCTACCTGTAAGTGAATCATTGGTTGTAAGAAACCCCGACTGCGACCATGAGAATTATGCTGGGAGCATATGCTGTCCTTAAAACTGAGATCTCACTGAATTGCTTCATCACTGTAGGAAGTGCCTAGCAGAGTCAATGCCCAAGTAAGTGTTGAAGGAACTTTATACTATTCAACAGAAGCATCGCAGACAGACAATTTTTTTTTTCCGGTGCAAATGGTAAATTTCCATTCGCTTTATGATAGCTACAAAAATAAGGTCCCTCAAGCTACTGCTGGTACAGCTAGTGCCCACCCTCTGCTTAGAACCTCTGTTGCCAGGGATGGCAAGGGATTTACTCCTCTAGCTCCAAAGTGACACAACTCCCAGCCAGGTGGTTGTGAACACTAGCAGGAAGAGAGCAGAGAAGCCTGTGCTCCTTCTGGTGGGGCAGAGATGTCCAGGCGAGGGCTGGGAGCAGGCGGCGAAAGCTATTCCAGAGCAAATGGCAAAGAACAAAACTCTCAAGACAAGGGCAACAGCATCAAGAGAAAGCAGCTCTCAAAAAACGGCTCCGACCCCCCCCCCCAACCAGAGTATATACACAGCAAGCCTCTCGCCAACAAAGAATATGTGATGTTCACCAAAGGATGGGAAACACAGGTTCTTTGACTGGAGTTCGTGGACCCTGATGTGGGAACTGCCCCCGTCAACCACGTCTGGCCTACCCGCTTAATAATATGAAGCTCTGGACACCAACCGCTTCCCCTCCCGGCTGCACAATGGTTACCTGCAGTATGGCTGGAAGAGATCAAGGTCCACATCCCCAACCAGACCGATTAGATCAGTCTGTGGGTAGAAAGCAGTACAAAGAGATACATCTACCCAGTATCAAGATTTAACAGATGTTTATATTTTTTCATATTTACTTTGATTTCACTTTATCTTTTAAGAAACGATGTGTCATTGATTCAGCTACAACCCACATTTTTTTTTTTAAGATTTTATTCATGTATTTATCAGAGAGAGGGACAGAACGCACAAGCAGGGGGCATCAAAGGCAGAGGAAGAAGCAGGCTCCCTGCCGAGCAGGAGCCTGCCCGACACAGGGCTGGATCCCAGGAGTCTGGGATCATGACCTGAGCCGAAGGCAAATGAAGGCAGATGCTTAACCGACTGAGCCACCCGGGTGTCCCACAACCCACATTTAACCTTCACAACACTTGTTCCCCTTTTCTGGCCATCAACAGACAACGGGGAGCGCTGGTAGACTGGCCTGAGCTCCACTCCCCTACCCCCAGCATGTAGCTCCCTGCCCAGCACCACACTGCCTACAGAGACTTGGACTTTAATTATTTCTTTATAAAATTATACCTCTGCCTTTGGCTCAGGTCATGATCCCAGGGTCCTGGGATCGAGCCCCACATCGGGCTCTCTGCTCAGCAGGAAGCCTGCTTCCCCCTCTCTCTCTCTGCCTGCCTCTCTGCCTGCTTGCGATCTCTCTGTCAAATAAACAAATAAAAAATCTTTTTAAAAAATTTATAAAATTATAAATTAAAAGGAATTTTGAATAAGCTGCACTGTGTTTTATTTATTTATTTATATATTTGACAGAGATCACAAGTAGGCAGAGAAGCAGACAGAGAGAGAGAGAGAGAGAGGGAAGCAGGCTCCCCGCTGAGCAGAGAGCCCGATGTGGGACTCGATCCCAGGACCCTGAGATCATGACCTGAGCCGAAGGCAGCGGCTTAACCCACTGAGCCACCCAGGCACCCCGCACTGTGTTTTAAATGTGTATATATTATGTCTAGCAGTCAATTTCCCCCTTGCCTTCAGACAGAACATACCTCTATTTGTATTATGTACAAGGGGGAAAATCAGGCTGAAGATAATTTTTTTTTTTTAAGATTTTTATTTAATTTGACAGAGATCACAGGTAGCCAGAGAGGCAGGCAGAGAGAGAGGAAGGGAAGCAGGCTCGTTGCTGAGCAGAGAGCCCGATGCGGGGCTCGATCCCAGGACCCTGGGATCATGACCAGAGCTGAAGGCAGAGGCTTTAACCCACTGAGCCACCCAGGCGCCCCAGTCTGAAGATAATTTAAGACTGACATTACAGCAACACGCCTGTGCCTTCAAGTTTCACACAGGTACCCTGAGTCACCATGAATCTTCTCTAAGACACTGCCTGAAAATAACACCAACTTTCTTCAGAATGCAAAAGTCACAGTGAAGTATTTCTGACGACGGACCCCAGTAAATTCACACGTGTGTGCATATACATGCACACACCCCCACGCACCCCTCCACTCACACATAGAACTTTCTAGAACACTTGTACAGTCTCAATTTGTAGGACTGAAATGAAGAATGTATTCTATGATACTGCTGATCTTAACATCAAAGACTTATAAATGAATAACGAGCATCTTTCTTTTTTCCCCCCCAAATCAACAGAAGACACAAAGTCAAAGACTTTCTCTTTTTTTGAAGGGATAAGTAGAAGAACAAGAGAGCCTCAAATGTTTACATAATTAAGTTCCACTAATATTATATGATACATTATCAGGGAACAGGTTTGTTGTTGTTGTTGTTGTTGTTGTTATGGAAAAATTAAGAAATCTGAAGAGAACCCCAATTAATCTGCACAGTATTAAAAATAACTTGATAAGAAAATCTTTAGGGGGCAAACAAGATTTATCACCACAGTTATTTACAGGATACTCTTATATGGTGATGATCAAATATTTGGAGGGAAGAAATCCTGCTCCTCCCCTGCCAAAAAAGTTCTTAGCAATAAAGCTCTAAGAGTGACACACACATGTGCAAAACATCTCACTCTTTCCATTAATACGGCTATCTACTGTCATCTGAGTCTTACAAATTCATCCCAACCAGGTATTTTTTACCTGTATGCAAGGTCGTAAGGTAGCAGGACGGGGCAAAGAAAGAACACGGTCATGTTTTCTTAAAATAGCCTAAGAGGGCAAGTTTCAAACATAAAAATAAGAAGGGGGGAAATACTTTTGCTTAGTATTGAGCACTCTCTCGGAAAGACCTGTAATGATACTTTTGGAAACTTCTCACTAATGACATCTTCGATTTCCATTTAATGTACACAGTGACACCTACTGGCATAATGATGAGGCAATGCAGACAAGATCTGAAAAGTCACACACAGGCAAGAGCCCCCGAGATAACTTGACACGTCTCCTGTTAAATGACACTGAGTTAAGTATAATATTCTGAAACACTGTATCGAACTAAGATGGAGGTAAGCTACAGGAAAGTCCATACTCCTGGTCTTCAGTTTCAGGCTGCTAAGCACCACGGGAAAAAGACACACACAGGACTCGGAGGCTTTCTTTCAGCATTCAGTTCACATTTTCCAAAAGCCATAAGCAGTTATTTTTGGTGGTTGGAGTTAAACCTCAGACCTCACTAAAGTCGGTATGTTTGGTTGAGAGCAGTCACAAAACGTGATAATTTTTTAAAAATCATATAAACCAAGAAAGTCGTAGCTGGGAGGCATTAGGTGCTGTATAAACAAGGTGGGGCCCATGATAAATAAACGGTGTCCTTTTATAAATAAGCTGTAGTCTATCACAGAAACAAGACCAGACTTATAAGACTTTTTTCCCCCCAGACTATAGAAGTGCAAGTGTTAGTTATAAGGAAAGCTCAAGAGAAATCAGGTAGAAAAAATATGGACAAGTGAGTAGAGTTCCCATCAATTATCTGGTAAACTACAGGTGGTCTAACTTTAAAACAGAAAGAGAAGGGTTTGGGGGCGCCAAAGTGGCTCAGTGGGTTGGGCCTCTGCCTTTGGCTTGGGTCGTGATCTCGCGGTCCTGGGATCCAGTCCCGCATTGGGCTCTCTGCTTGGCGGGGAGCCTGTTTCCTCCTCTCTCTCTGCCTGCCTCTCTGCCTACTTGTGATCTCTATCTCTGTCAAATAAAGAAATAAAATCTTTAAAAAAAAATCTTTAGAAAGAGAAGGGTTTGGGACAGGACAGGAGGTTGCCAAGAATACAGGACAGGTGGCTGTCCCTGAGACACCAAGGTATGAGGGTAGACCCGGTGGAACCAGACAGAATGCCATGGATTTGTGCGGGCAAAGTTCCATGAAGACGACTTGCTGACAGAATGTAACCATCTTAACAATAGGAGACACACCCCCGCATGCCAAATCTGACTGACTTAGATCCGGTCCACAGTACTGCTAAGGTTTCCAAGGCTGAGTCACCAGAATGAGTGCTGGGATCAATCAGCCACATCTGTCGTGGGTAGGGAGAGGGGAAAGGACACCACGCGTGCCAAAGATCTGTAACCTCATTATCCTAAGATTAAAAACAAAGATCTGTGTTTCATAATCTCGGCCATTTCCATCCTGCTGCATTTTTTGCTTGTGCATTTGGCCTTTCCCTTTGTTTCTCAGGGAAATTGATTGTGAAAACAGCCCCCACCTGGGCTGAAATCGGCAGGGGAGATTGTCCTTGGCTGGCTGGAGAGACACAGGGAGGGTGGCAGGGACGAAGTGGGCATACTAACCAGGAGAGGGAGGGCCTGGGGGGTGCTCATATGAGACACACTCCACAGAAGTGTCCTCTACTAGAGTGACAGGTGGTCCCTCCGCAGGGGGCATTTAACGCAACACACAGTGCAGGCGAGGCTTTGTGTCTGGTCACCAGGATGCAAAGACGCCTGCACCCTGGTGCAGGACATGAGATGGCTGAGAGCTGCCTCAGCAGTATAGAGTCCTAAATCTCGATGGCAATGAACTCGCCACCAGCACATTCCTTGGCCTCGAAGCCTGCATGCAAAATATCCCATGAGTTAGAGATGACGTCATGTTACAAGGAAAACGTGTTTTACTTAAAATTAATGAAAGTGGAATAAGTTAATCACGGATAAGTTAGTAGCTAAACCTGTCCTCTAGGTTATTTTCTCCTCTGTATATTTCTGTTTTAGAGCCTATTATAAATATCTAGTTTTTTTTGTTGTTTTTTTTTTTTTTTAGTAAAGTAATTGGTATACATAGTAGCACACCAAACCTGTAGACCGGGCACTGTGAGGGAAAGCAAAAGTTCCCTACTCCAGCAAGAGGCAACTTTTAAATGTTTCTATTTTTAGGTCCTCTGGTAGTTACCTCTGGAGGTGGATCAAGAGGCATCTGGGTCTCCTTTTTGATTTGTCAACCTTAAAAAGCATCTAATGACCTCTATACGAAAGATGAGGACATGACATGACATGACATGACATGACATGACATTACTCCCCACTTTGCTTATCCCTCCCCAGTATCAGAAAGTTATTTTATTTCTAGTTCTTCTGATGGTCACTTTCGTAACTTTAAATAACTCCATCCGTACTCATCAGTACTTTCAAACTTTCCCCTGAACTTCTCCTTATCTCTGTCACCCACAGCTACTGTTTCATAGGCTCCGAAATTCTTAACATTGATATTTTACCACCACCAGCAAGTCTGCATTCATCCATACGGTGGTTCTAAAAGCTGAAAACCAATCGGCAGGGTTTGCAATGTTTTGAAATGAGATGTATGGAAAGCAGAGTAGCATGCCAGATTTAGGATGACACAAACCATTTAAAACATTAAGTACCATAAAGGCAAGACAGTATTACGAAAAGAATTACGAGAAAGCAGTGCAGGGAAAACATATTAATATGTGATGAAACAAAAGACCATTTCTTGCACAATTACTAAAAACTGTTTAAACTCTCAGCTTTGTCATAACGTGGGGCTTAGGCAGTTTGTGGGATATTTTGGGGGTCTTACTTAGAATAAAACGTAAGCTATCCTTGAGACAAATTTTAAAAATTTACGAAACTGTCCTTTAGATATAGTAAGTATTCACCTGAAACTTTCTCGGAAAATGACTACCTACAGGTTTTAGGGGGCTGACCACTGCAGAATGAACGTCAAGGTGGGAATATAGTCAATGGGCATTTCCAAAGTGGAACAAACCTACACAATGAGGCAGGGGGGTCGTAAAAAGAAAGAGGCCAAATGCTGCTCAAGTCTGCTAGAAAATGGTCATCAAGGCCACGTGAGTCCCTGTGCTCAATTTTAAGGTCCTGAACCCAGATGTATATAGTTCAGGTATAACCACAAACCAAAACCCGCAAATGGTAATCATCATATACGGATAACACACACAATTTGCAATGAACGTAACAATGCCAACATAGTCATTGCAGGTTTCTACACCTACAATAAATATTCTACAATACCATGCAATAAATGCATGGAACGAAAAAGGAATCCTGATAGAGCACGCATTAAACGTGGGGACCCTAAAACAAAATCAAACAAACCATCTGAAAACCAGGGTAACTAGGTGCCTCAGAACCATGAATGATTTGTGGAATGATATTTGTTTTTACTTTGAGGAAGTGAAAATTAGATATTTAAAAAAAATAAAATAAAATCAATAAAACAGACTTAGTATTTTAGCTAGATAATACCAGTAAGAGAAAAGTTCCCCTAACACTATTTACCTTTAGAAAGTGCTATTAAAATGAAATGACTTAATGAAACCTAGCAGTTGGAGCTATGAAACACTGATTTAGTGAAGACTAATTTACCCTGCTTAAAAGGCTGCTTTATCAGCAATGTCCACAATAGTCAACCTTGGAAAGAACCTAGATGTCCATCAACAGATGAATGGATAAAGAAGATGTGGTAGATATACACAATGGAATACTATGCAGCCATCAAAAGAAATGAAATCTTCCCATTTGCGATGATGTGGATGGAACTAGAGGGTATTATGCTGAGCGAAATATGTTAATCAGAGAAAGACAACTATCATATGATCTCCCTGATATGAAGAATTTGAGAGGAAACGTGGGGGGCTTGGGGGGTAGGGAAGGAAAAAATGAAACAAGATGGGATCAGGAGGGAGACAAACCATAAGAGACTCTTAATCTCACAAAACAAACAGGGTTGCTGGGGGTGGGGGGGTAGGGAGAGGGTGGGTTGGTGATGGACATTGGGGAGGGTATGTCCTATGGTGAGTGCTGTGAAATGTGTAAACCTGGGGATTCACAGACCTGTACCCCTGGGGCTAATAATACACTATATGTTAATAAAAAAATTTTTAAAAGTCGGCTTTATAAGGACTGCCTGGGAGGCTCAGTCAGTTAAGCATTCAACTCTTGATCTCAGCTCAGGTGTTGACTTCAGGGTCATGAGTTCAAGCCCCATGTTGGGCTCCACACTGGCCATGGAGCCTACTTAAAAAAGGCTTCTTTTTATTTTTTCTTTGGAAGCCAGATTCCAGCATAGGATATACTCCCATGTATCTGTTTCATCCTGCTTTTATGAGCATGGGTAGGCAGAGACTCCAAATTACTGATAACATTTAAATTATATTCAGCTAATAACTATGGCCCATTCCTCTGGCTAGCACACTTAGGACAACTTCCCTCCACTAAGACTGTGAGCATTTCAAGGGCAGAAAATACACCTCACCCTTCACTAACGTCACCAAGCCGTACTCAGACGATGCCTTGTCCGCAGCGGTTGCTCCTAACACCTTTGCTATGGAAGCATTATCTGTAAGAGCAAAACACTGAGCAAAACCCAAGTCTGCAACCACAGGAGACCGGGTGGATCAAATACGGTGCCCCACACAAGGAAGTACCGTGCGGCCATGATAAAGAAGGTTTCTTACAAACGCACATGGAGTGTTTTCCAGGATATACTGACTAAAAAAATAATCATGGAAGAAAGATCATACTTAGCATGATACAAGCTGTTATGAAAGGGAAAGTAAGGAACGGAGATATAACAAGAGGTGGAGATATTTACGGATAAGTGTGTGAGCGTGTACAAAAGAGAAACACAGGACGCATAATAAATACCTTATAAAAACAGTACCGACACAAACATCAAGGGAAATAGTCTATAAGACACAAAGACTTGCATCAAAGCCTTCCATTTTATTAAGTTTACTGTTAGGAAAATGTTGGTCTTAAGAAGCCACAATTTTTAGGTATGAAGAAGAACCATACATAAAATGCAGTCCTAATTTAAAATGTGTATATACTCACACGTTAATATATCTCTTTCCCACTTCTACCTACTGGAAGGATCCAGCAGCAACGATAAACCACAGCACACTTAGCATCCAGATCTTGGTTCTGAATACCATTCCCTACTAAAAGGAAGCAGGGTCCTTGGAAAAGTCCAGAATTGGGAAAGTAGGTACTGAACTCGCATGTCTCGTTGGACAGAAAGAAATGTTGATCAAAGACAAACAGGGTCATGTCAAAAGGACATAAGAATCAAACTGAAGAGGGTGCCTGGGTGGCTCAGTGGGTTAAAGCCTCTGCCTTTGGCTCAGGTCATGATCCCAGGGTCCTGGGATCGAGCCCCACATCGGACTCTCTGCTCAGTGGGGAGCCTGCTTCACCCCCCTACCTGCCTCTCTGCCTACTTGTGATCTCTGTCTGTCAAATAAATAAATAAAATCTTAAAAAAAAAAAAGAATCAAACTGAAGGAGTTTCCATGGGACAAATGTGTGACAATTTGAGCATTAAGAATAATGACATTACCAGAAAAAAACTTTTAATTAAAAAAAAGAAAAGCCATGAGTCTACAGAGATACAAGTGAGGAAGGAGAAAGAGAAGAAGCTCTTCCTGACAAAAGAATGCCAAATAACAGATGTGGAAAAAATGATAAAATTAGAAAACCACCATTTTGCAACTAACAACACAGTAGCTTCTTCAGGCAATGATCATCACTCTGGGTAACCAGTGAGTCAAAGGAGTGAAATGTTGTAATTTAAGGGTGAAAGTACTTTCAAAGGATTCATCCAAGAAAAATAAAGGGTGTGTGTGGAAAAAGAGACAAAGAGGCACAGAGAAAACATAAAGCACAAGTGACAAAATGTGACAAGTGGTGAACTTGAGTGAATATATGTACCCCTTGTATTTGGCTTTCAACAGTCCTGTAGATTGAAATTTTTTCAAAACTGATCACTGGGGAAAAACAAAGAGAAGTCTGCTGGAAGAACTAGCTAACTGCGGCACACAGACTTACACCTCTGACCTCATGACACACCTCTGTTCCTATACTTACCATTCCTATCTCACCGACAGAAGTGCCATTTTGCTCACCGGACAGTCTCTGCCTTGCACAAGTCTGCTCCGAAGTCAGTATGTAACACTCAACACACACTTCTGCACAGAATCAATTTTCCAGGCTGGCCCAAAAAGGCTACTCAAAGAATAACACTGCCGAATGAAGCAACATGTGTTTGAAAAAAAAAAAAAATCAGTTTATACAGAGATGACTCAGACCCAATGTAATGTGATCAAACTTGAGTATGGTGTAATGCTCTTCCAGAATAATGAGAGGTATTTTTTGGGAGATGCATTGTTGCTGGAATACCAATAAGGGTGGAGGAGACAACGGAAAACTTCAGGTAATAATCCCAAACTTATACTTTCAAAAAATGGACTGTATTTTTTTAAAGGTTTATTTATTCCAGAGACAGAGCACGTTCGCACAAACGGGGGGGGGGGGTGTGGAGGGAGAAGGAGAGACTCTCAAGCAGACTCTGCGCTGAGCGTGGAGTCCAACATGGAGCTTTATATCACGACCCCGAGATCATGACCTGAGCTGAGACCAAGAGTCAGATGCTCAATCAACTGAGCCACCCAGATGCCCCCTGTATTTTTTTTTAATATGGATAAATTACCACTACAAAAACTGCAAACAAAACTACATTCAAATGTCCACATCTTCCTTCCCCTAAAAGAGTATGTTCCCTAGAGGCAAACCTGACTGTCAACTTGGTGTGTGTGCACCCGCAGAGAGAAAGCTGATTCAGTACTTTTCCCCACGACTAGACTCCCATGGTACACAGCATTTGGTAACTTGCTTTTTTTTTTTTTTAAATTTAACACTTTGCCTTAGACAGTTGTTTTAAGATTTTTTTTTTATTTAATTGAGAGAAAAGCGGGGGGAAGCACAAGCAGGGGGAGCAGCAGAGAGAGAAGGGGGGAATAGCACAAGCAGGGGGAGGAGCACATAAAGAAGGGGGGAATAGCACAAGCAGGGGAGCAGCAGAGAGACAAGGGGGAAATAGCACAAGCAGGGGCGCAAGCAGGCTCCCGACTGAGCAGGGAGCTCCACTCAGGACTGGATCCCGGGACACTGAGATCATGACCTGAACGAAAGGCAGCTGCTTAACCGACTAAGTCACCCAGGTACCCCGCCTTAGAGAGTTTTTGAAGTTACCTACCAATTAGTATTTTGAAAAAAATATTAATATTAGAACAAATAAAATAAGCACTTCAAGTCAACCCTCTAGAACAATTTTAACCAGGAAAAAATACCTAAGTCAAGATACATGATACATCAATTCTCCATTTAAAAAACGGTTTATGGGGCGCATGGGTGGTTCAGTCTATTAAGCATCTGCCTTCGGCTCAGGCCATGCTCTCAGGGTCCTGGGATCAAGCCCCACATCAGGCTCCCTGATCAGCAGGGAGTCTGCTTCTCCCTCTCCCACTGCACTCCCTCCCCAACCCCCCCACCTTGCATTCTCACACTCTCACTCATACTCTCTCTCTCTTTCAAATAATTTGTAATTTAAAAAAACCCAACAATTTGCAGAATAGTAATTATGTCATGACTATACGTTTATCTGGAAGGGCATATACCCAACTATTACTCCAGAGAAATAAGAGAAGGGGAAGAAAAGAGGCTTTTAGTTTTTATTTCACAAACTTCTATATTATTTAAGTTTTATTTTCTCATTTTTACAGAAAGTTATTGAAGGGATAAAGGTTTCAACTGATAATGAATGTCTCTGATAGGTACAAAAAGGAACAGGATTAAACTCACTGCTCATCTAAGGCTCATTTCCTTAAAACTAAGCAATGATAGTCAAAGAAAGGGTCACCCTGGGGGCTCAATGGCCAGACCTGGCTGTAAACTCAGGCTTTTAAAATCCTCTCTGGGGAAGGTGAAAAAAAAAAAATAAAAGCCCTCTCTGAAGTGAAACTTCCTTAACAGAAAAAGAGTGATAGAGTTCAAAAATCTCCACTTGGCCAGCATCACAGTAAAAACTTAGCAAGAATCATCAGTGGGTGCTGAATCAAGGAGGAAACATTTAATGAGGAAGAGAGTATTTACATCATCCTACAGTGTCTCTCCAAATGTAACTTACGAATTACAAAAGGAAAAAAATAGTAGATATACAACAAAGAAAACCACCCAAACCTAACCAAGGGGTCAAAATTAGCATCACCAATTACAGGCAAGCAGACAACCTCTGGATGAGATTCCCTAGGAGAACACAGTAACCTGAATGGAGTTTCCCAGCCCCAAACCCATGACCTGAATCTACCTATCAGGAACCACAGGAAAAAGCCAAATTGAGGGACAGTCTGAAATAAGTGCCCTATCTTTTACACCAAATCCCAATGTCACGGAAGGCAAAGAAAGAATGACAGCTCAGATTAGAGGGTACTAAACGACCTCACAAACTACATGCAATGTGCACCTGGGTCCTATACCAGGAGGGGGGGAAAATGCCATAAAGAACATTATTGGGACAACTGACTAATCTGGGATATAAACTACAAAATGTTAAATTTCCCGTTTTGACCATTTTACTGTGGTGAGGAGAAGATTCTTGTCTCATACAGACTAAAATAATGAGGGGTAAAGTAGTACCATGTACAAAACCTACTCTCAAATGGCTCAGAAAATAAATTACATACACACGACAGAGGGCAGAGGTAAGAAGGAAAAAGCAAAAGCTGCAGAATGTTAAAAACTGATGAATCCAGTCCCACAGAAATGAGCATTCTTTGTATTATGCAGCAACTTTTTTGTACACTTGAAATTATTTCAGAATACAGTTAAAAGTATTTTCTGACTGGTCCCCTCAGATCTATGACTTGTTGAATGCCGAGAACAGAGGCAGGCACACGGGGCTGATGGCTCCTTTCCTGTGATGTAATGGGGATCAAAAGCCCATAATGAGAAAACAGGGAAACGAGGATCACTCACTGCTTGAAACTGAAGATTACTACTACTACCACCCAGAGCTACAACTTGAACAAGCTCCATATCCAAGGTAGCAGGAGATAACGGGGGCAGTCAAGCAAACCACTGGGAAAAATCCTGTTGGCTTTCTCTGGATATCCAATATTCCCAATACATGAGAACATTTACTGAGCACATACTATGTGTCAGATGCTCCTCTCAAGAGGACCGTTTTACATGGATACTAGCATTATCCTCATTTGACAGATGAGGAATTGAGGTGCAGAAATGTTGAATAACGGGGCACCTGGGTGGCTCAGTGGGTTAAAGCCTCTGCCTTCGGCTCAGGTCATGATCCCAGGGTCCTGGGATTGAGCCCCACATCAGGCTCTCTGCTCGGCAGGGAGCCTGCTTCCCCTTCTCTCTCTGCCTGCCTCTCTGCCTACTTGTGATCTCTGTCTGTCAAATAAATAAATAAAATCTTTAAAAAAAAAAAAAAGAAATGTTGAATAATATCCCCCAAGATAATACACGAGTAATCACCAGTACCAGGATTTGAACTCAGGATGTCAGGCTCCAGACAAGTGAAGCTCTAGCGTGTTTCTGTGCTACACTGTTTCTCACTAAATGATAGCAGCCTGGAGTGAACTGGAAACCAAGATGATAGGGCAGGGCAGAGGGGATCGGAGTCCCCCAAACCATGACACATGGATGGTACAAGGGAAGGTGGGCCCTCTCTCCAAGTAAGTTTGCAGACTGAACTCTAAAACATGTGAGGAAAACCAACAAACCACGACTGGGGGGAAATGCAAATAAAAGAACCACCCCCAAAATTTAAACAATGCTTAATATGCTTAACGGGATAAATGAAGAAAGGGAGGAACGATATCCATTAGAAAAGATAAAAAATTTTTAACACAAAAGCACAATGGAATTAAAAAATAAAAGCACATCAAACCAAACATACACAGGTGAGCAAGGAAAAGGACCAAATGTGAGTTCCAGATATGAAAAATGTAGTCACTGAAATTAAGAACTCAGTGCAGCAGCTTAACAACACATTAGGCAGCAATGAAAAGAGAACGGGTGACCTCACAGAGAAATCGGATCCCAGCCAGGAAGATAATGACGTAAAAGTTTGAAAGAGTAACGAAAGGGCGTGGAGAGATTGAGAAGCCCTTATAGACATCTAAAAGTTGTCCCCTGGGCAAAAAATTTTCCAGAATTCAATTGAAGATATGAATGCTTGGAATGAAAAAAGTACAAAGTCTAAGAAGAATATATAAAAATAAATTCTGTCTTGGACATACTGTAGTGAAAATGCTGAGTGGCAAAGATAAAGAGGAAGTCTCACAAACCATTAAGAGAGAAAATCAGATTTATAGCTAAATGACAATTAGGCTGACTGCAGACTTTATCAGCAACAGAAATGTAAAAGATAACCAAGGAATATATCCCAGGTGCAGATAAAATGGAACAGTTACCTCAGACTTGTGAATGGAACTAAACTGTCATCCAAGAGTACAAGCAAAATTAAGACCTCTTTTTATTATGTTAGTTTTATTAATGTGTACCATCCAGAAATAAAATGAAATGAACTACACTTCACAGCAAATAAAATGTAAACTCAGAGGGAAAAACTAGGATGCAAGAAAAAAGACTGAGTACAGAGATTGATAAAATGTTAAAATAATTTTGTTTAAAAATTGGAACAGACAGGTGCCTGGGTGGCTCAGTTGGTTAAGCCTCTGCCTTCGGTCCAAGTCATGATCTCAGGGTCCTGGGATCAAGTCCGGCATTGGGCTCTATGCTCAGCAGGGAGCCTCCTTCTCCCTCTCCTTCAGACCCTCCCCCAGCTCATACTTTTTTTTTTCTCTCTCTCTCTCTCAAATACATAAAATTCTAGAAAGAAAGAAAGATTAAAAAAAAAAATTGGAACAAAAATTCTAGACTCCCTCCTCCCCCCTGCAATATAAAGGGAAATAGGATGGGGGGTACAGGTGTTAAGGATGCTGAAGTTTCTTCCCTTGCTCAGGAGAAAAATGAGGTATTTGTCTTTTGAAGATTTATTTCTTTTAGAGAGAAAAAGAATGTGAGTCAGGGTAGGGGCAAAAGGAAACAGAATCTGAGGAAACAGAATCTGGGGCTGAGCGAGGAGCCCAATGCAGGCTTGATCCCAGGACCCCCAGATCGTGACCTGGGCTGAAATCAACCGACTGCGCCAACCAGGTGCCCCAATAATAGGAAATTTTTAATTTTACTGGAAATATGTAAGACAAAGGATAAACGTTAAGTTAATATTAAATATTCTAAAACCTATAGTTTGCAAAATATCTGGGAGGTGCACGTAAAGGAGAGAAAAAGAAAACCACCCATCCAATAAGAGACAGGAAAGGAGAGAAAGGGGTGGGAATGAAGCTGAATGAGCAGAAAACACAAATTAAAAAGATGGAGATGTGTTAGTGATTAAAGGGACAACTCTGTAAGTCGACTGAAATCAACTCAACGTTGATTTTCTTCTACAAAGGCGTTTGCAAATTTATTACTAAAAAGCAGTGCTACCCCCATGTCAATCATCAATGAACTGTCTTTAGTCTACTCTAAAACAAATCTAAGCTACCCACCATGAACTTCCAGCAGCTCCTTGTACTCTTCCTACCTACAACCACACTCCTGACACTTCTGAGGTCTACCCCTCACGCAGTACCTCCCTTCCCGTTCTCTGGCACACACTACACCCAGTTCTACTACAGCGCCTTTGCTCTTACTTTGCCCAAACCCAGAATCCTCCAAACACTCCACCCTTAAATGCCACGGATTCCTTAACTGCCTGTCATCCATGAAAGTCAGGGCGCCAAGTGAAAGAGGACCCACTCGGTACAGGGCTACATGGGTGGGCTCAGTGAGTATAGGCTGTGGGCTCTGCCTCTGCCGTGAATTCCTAGAAATGACATTAGAGATGGATTTTAGAATGACAAATCCATACCCACGGTAGAAAACAAGAAAGGGTACTCTCAACAGGCCAACATCTGTCACAGATTAAACCATGATTCTCAGAGCATGCACGAAACAGGAAGATACAAAAGTGGAGAGAGGTGGCAAGGGACTCAAAGGCCAGAGGCAGAAGACCCTGGAACAGGAGGGGGTCTGGGGCCGTGGACACCTTGGGCCAGGCTGTGAGCAACAGGTGTCTGCCCCAGTGGGCACACAGAGAATAAGCCTGAGGAGAGGAGGCAGGGACAGTCCGGAAGGCAGTGACACCCAAGAAAAACAGGGAGCCCTCACAGTACAGTGGGCTGGCTGTTGGCGTACCCCATCCAGCCCTGGAGCATCTTTTCCTTTTCTCCTCACGGAGGGAGACCCTCCCACTATTCAAAGCCAGCCCTTTGCTTGTGCCTTTTAAAAACTGAACTCTTTGACCGGTTCACTTCTAAACTGTTTATACGACTCCCATTTCAAATATGTCCTTTTCCGGGGCGGGGGGAGGGGTGGAAAGCAGAAATGCTTCTGCAATGGCTAATGCAGTTGTAAGAAGATGTGTGCTCACCTGCTACCGTTGTCAGTGGCAGAAGGGTCAGAGCAAAAACGATTTCACTGTCTGCAGTGGATGTATTTTTCTGAGAGGCTGGGTGTAAATCTTAAGCTCTCCACTCAGAGAGGCTCCGTCCCTTCCACTCGAACACAGACCCCTCAGCAGGGAGATGCTCTTGGCTCCTGGTAACCACACAGCTCCCTAACTCCTTGACATGGGTTCTTCAACTCATAACTCCCCTCCACCCTTCGGTCAGAACCTGCTTTTTAACCCTCACCTGACAACCTCTACCGTCTCCACTGCATATTCTTTATTATTTAAGTTTAAGGTGAGTGGAGCGCCGTTGGGGCTGTAATTACTGAATACAGACTTGACTGAGAGAGAGGAACTGTCTGACATACGTTTTGTCAGATAAAGAAAAAACCGAGGGTAATTCAACAGAGCAATTATAAGTAGAGAGACGATCCATAATTCATTCCACACCAACTTATTCCTACAGGAGCCCAAGGAAAAGTTAGAAAATGTGTTTCCTATCTAACACGTCCGAACTCTAATTTCATAAGTTAAAATGGACATTTATATATTCAGCTGAATAAATCAAGTACTGTTCATTAACGCTCTGACACTAAATTTGCTTCTTCTCCAGAACCAATGACATTACCACAGAAAATATTTATCAATCCATCCAAGCAAAGTCTGAACGTTAAGAATCAATGATGTGACATTCTTGAGTAATACATTTCTGACAGTTCTGAAAGCTTACTGGATGCATTAACACTTTAATGCAATGCATAAACATTAATAGAAGTTCACAGAGTAATGGCAGAAGCAAACCATCACTAAAGCAACCCATTAATCACGGTAGCTTAAAATCTCTAAAGAAAAAAATGTAATATTCAGGAATATATGCCCCTTGTTCATTTTAAGACACATCAGGAGATTTTGCCAGATACTAACCGATGAGCAAATACAGAAAGGTGTTACTACATTAGTAACAGTGCTTATCAAATAAGGAAATCCTTAAATACACAGAAATACAACTCAGAGAACAGTTTCATCTTTAACAGGAAGGTCATTCGCACCTGTGATTTGGACTAACTCTCAAACCTTCTTGGTGTTACATATCTAATAATCTGGGATCTCCGTGGAAACATACATTCATGCAAGATTTCCCATGCAGGGTGCCTGGGTGGCTCAGTCGGTTAAGCATCTGCCTTTGGCTCAGGTCATGATCCCAGGGTCCCGGGATCGAGTCCCACATTAGGCTCCCTGCTCGGTGGGGAGCTTGCTTCTTCCTCTGCCTCTGCCTCTTTCTGTGTCTCTTATGAATAAATAAATAAAATCTTTAAAAAATTAATAAAAAAAAGATTTCTCATGTAATCGCGAGATGAGGAACCTGTGTTGAAGAAGTTACCTCCTATCTTTGAAACACTGATGAGCTAGTTGATTCTTACAAACAAACCTTAGTAGCTGCGTTGATTCCTCTTCTCAGCCCGTACACTCCCAGGCTCTGGACTCCATTTCACCTTGTCCTGTTCCCCTTGACCTTGATCTGCAACATCTATTCCTACTTCCCGTCCCTCCGTCGCTCAGCCCCGCTTTTCCCAGTTCCCGGCCCACCCCCGTTTCTCTGTAGATATTCTCCCACTTCCAATTCCTTAACTGCTCCAGATATGGAAATAAATTCTATTTTTGAGTGGCTCAACAAACTGAATTTTCATGTTGTTATTCCTAATTTTATACGTCGGTGAGCTGAAAATTTTACATCTACAGACAGATATTAAGAGATTTATCATGAAGGGGTGCCTGGGGGTCTCAGTGGGTTAAGTGTCTGCCTTAGGCTCAGGTCATGATCCTGGGGTCCTGGGATCGGCCTCACATCAGGCTCCCTGCTCAGCAGAGAGCCTGCTTCTTCCTCTCCTCCCTGTTCATCCACTCTCTTACATAAATAAATAGAATATTAAAAAAGAGATTTATGATGAGGAAAAAAAAACAGAGAGGAAAGAAGGGAAAAAGAGTGTTTTTTAAGAAAAAAAAAAAGTTCCGTTAAATCTGTTAATTTTGTCTCTGTATTTCTCCCCTGAGGTCAAAACTAGGAAAAAGTGCCTGTGGCAATCAGGGGGTTTCGGGAACAGAGAGAGCCCTGAGCACCCAGTGTGGGACCACAACACTGCACACAGGGACAAGGGCAGGAGTTTCTTCCACGGCCAGGGGAGGGCTCTAAAACCAGAACCCACGGATGCTGCGATGGTACTGAGCCCAGCCTCCAAGAGCTGGCAGGTGCATGTTACCTGTCTCCAGGCAGCAGGCACTGTCCATGGCTCTATTACATACTCTGATCATGATGGGATGAGGCTGTGGGACAAAGGTTAACGAGATAAGTGATAATGTATGGAGGGCCACCGAATGTATCAATACTCAGCTACAGTTTGTCTATAAAATTCACCATCCCTGTACTGTGGAAATTATCTGTAGGTGAATTATTTCACAAGTAGACAAAGTTTCATGTTTTTAAGGTGAAGTTCTGGGAGGTAGCATCATACCTCTTTCCCTTTATTGAATGCTTTTCCAATGTCAAACTCTGTGTATATATAAACAGGTAGACGTGGATGCCTGGATGGCTCAGTTGGTTAAGTGTCTGCCTTCAGCTCAGGTCATGATCCCAGGGCCCTGGGATCGAGCCCAGCAACCGGCTCCGGGGTCGGCAGGAAGCCTGCTTCTGCTCTCTCTCATGCTCTCCCTCACTCAAATAAATAAATAAAATCTTTTAAAAAATTGGGAGAGGTATAGGAAGAGATCTTTCTATCTCCATGTATCCGTAGTTTAATCACCAAAGGAACTGTAGGATGTGGTCATGCAATCCCCACTCAGATGAGAACCAACAATGGACAGAAAGTCAAACAAACATAATGAAGTCAGAGAGATGGGCTTTAACCACAGATCTCTCAGACTCCAAAGCCTGTGCTCTGTGCCTGAATTTCTCATCCTCTCACACTTTAATGCGCATGCCCCGGGGATCTCGCGACAATGCAGATTCCCAGATTCCGGTAGGTCTGGCCTGGGGCCTGCGAGCCTGCGTTCCAACAGGCTCCCAACACTGCCTGCTCATCCTTGGACCTCGCTCTGAGGAGCAAGGGGCTCCAGCAACCATGATGTGCAACGGCTTCCACATGTACAGTGTGACTTCTGAACTCCGAGACGGATGCCAGCCGCCCATTCCTAAGGAGGGAACCGCTTTATGGATAAAAACATGCAGTATGGGGGCACCTGGGTGGCTCAGTGGGTTAAAGCCTCTGCCTTCGGCTCAGGTCACGATCTCAGGGTCCTGGGATCGAGCCCCGCATTGGGCTCTCTGCTCAGTGGTGAGCCTGCTTCCCTTCCTCTCTCTCACTGCCTGCCTCTCTGCCTACTTGTGATCTCTCTGTGTCAAATAAATAAATAAAATCTTTAAAAAAATGCAGTATGGTCTTACAGCTATTCAACTGGGCGGGTAAATCACTTTTTTCTTTCTTTTCTTTTTTTTAAATTCCAACCACACCACCCTAAAACCAGTTCTTAACGAAAGAAAATGCATCTCTGGTTCTGCAACACTCCCCTGTTGTCTTCAGCCAGCAGGAGTCTCCCCCACGTCCGAGGCCCAAACCAGATGCACCCTGTGCTTCGACAAGGAAACCATCAGAATCTATTAAAATTACAGGACACCGATAGCAGCCGGGACATGACGAATCACAGGCCAAGAGTCAGATACCAGAGAATGTGTTCCGGGGCTTTGGGGGCAGGCCCATTTGCAACCAAATGATATTGTGTGAGGCTGACAAACTGAAGCAATTTCAGGGCTGTCCGCAGGCCGGGGGAGATCTCTCTGATGCCGGCTGCGCTTCGCTTGCAGAATTGTGCAGAGTTCCCAGATCTGAATCACTCGGGGCCTGAAAGGGCTTCACTTGACAAGCTACAAATAATTGCACTCCACTCTTTCCATTGTACTCTATTGTTTTGCGCCCCCCTTATCTCCAGGAGTGGAGCTTGTGTGAACAAGCAAGGTCGGCTTCCATGTTGACCAGAACACAACAAAACATTGTTCTTTCCTGATATGATAAATAAAACGAGGCTCTGCAGACTCAACATTTTTGTCAGGCCCATTTTCCACTTTTTTAGAGGCAAAAAGTCAGCTGTGGGCTCAGGTGGAAGGCTTGAGCCGGACATAAGCCAGCAGGCAGGCTCCTGCCTCCTCGCGTAGGGATGTGGTCCAGCCCCGAGGTTACTGGAAGAGCTCATCTGAAAAATGGGACATTGACTGACAGATAAAGGGCACACGCGCCGTGGCCCTGTAGGTTTCTGCAGTAACTCCTCCGCTCCCTTTCCCCTCGTCCCCAACTCCATTGTACCAGCCTTTTCCATCAGAATTCTTAATGAAAACGTTTTCCCAACCTGGGATGCCCTGAGAACCAATCCGCCTTGTTTCCGTGGCACGCTTCTCCGAAACCCCCGAGTCTCAGATTCGAGAGTGCTACTCCATTTGTGAAAGACTGTAAAGAACCTATCACCCACCCTAGGGCAGGTCCTAAGAATAACATGCCGATCATCGCTCCATGTTTGCTAGATGTGAAATGATGCTAGATGCTAGATGTGAAAGTGCATGTTTTCATATTTTTCCAAAGTAAAGTGCACGATTAAAGGAGGCAGGTTTTTGTTTAAAATCCAGCCCCGGGGGCACCCGGGTGGCTCAGTCGGTTAAGTCTCTGCCTTCAGCTCAGGTCATGATCCCAGGGTCCTGGGACAGAGTCCCCCATAGGGCTCCCTGCTCAGCGGGAAGTCTGCTTCTCCCTCTCCCTCTGCCCCACCTCCTGCTTGTGCTCTCTCTCTCTCTCCATAGTAAGTGAATGGACTCTTTAAAAAAATGTGTATCATATGAAAAAATAAATGACTCATTTAAAAATAAATAAAATAAAATAAAATAAAATAAAATCCCAGCTCAAATAACACTTCATAAAGTTACAGTCCCTACACAAGATTTTTGTTTTTGGTTTTTTGGGGTTTTTTTTTTTTTTGGTTTTTGTTTTGATCTATAATGATGAAGAACACGGACTCAGATAAAGTAATCTAAACTTCTTCTTCTGAAATTTATTTGTTAAGCCTTAGCTGGGTCAGCCCTCCACATATAATTCTCGCACCAACCCTAACGTAAGTATAGAATTTCCGATAAGGTGTGCTATTACTGTGTTATTATTTTTAGAGACCAGGAAACCGAGGCACAGAAAAGTACCTACGGTGCGCAGTGACTCACAGCTGGAAAATAGCGGGGCTGGGAATTGAACCCCCTTCAGTACTGCTTCCCAGTTCCACAGCCCCACCTACTTGTGTGCGGGTCAACCACAGGCACAATATACCTCATCTGAGCTGAAATCAAGAGCCTTGAGTGTACTCAGGTTGACTGGACATACAAATCACAGTGAGATTACATGGTCACCGATAGCGAGCCGGTAGTGGGGGTGGGGGGGCCCTGCTGGCTCAGTGGATAAAACAGGTGACTCTTGATTTTAGGATTTTAAGTTCAAGCCCCACGTTTTTCTTAAAATTAAAAAAAAAAAAATTCTCACCAGCAGCTAAAGAAGATAAAACTTGAGATTTCAGCTCCCCAGAGTGGACAGCTTTATTTCAGCTTCACTAGAGGTTTTGCTGAGAGCTGGACCCTCTTTGTCCCTCAATCTGTCTTGTCCAATATGTTGGCAATGGCCACACTGCCCTTGGGCATCTGAAATGTGCCTGGTCCCAAGAGAGGTGTTCTGGTAAGTGTAAAAGATATGTCACATTTAAGGAATTACTACAAAAAAAATAACGTAAAATATCTCATCAGTAATTTTTATACTGCTGACATGTAGAAATAATATTTTGGATTTGTTGGGCTAAATGAAATACATCACTACAGTTCATTTCACCTGTTTCTTTTCATTTTTTTAAAATACGTCTACCAGCGGGCGCCTGGGAGGCTGCGAAGGTCTTCGGCTCAGGTTGTGACCCCAGGTTCCTGGGATCAAGCCCCCCATGTCAGGTAGGGCTCCTCGCTCAGCAGGGAGTCTGCTTCTCCCTCTTCCTCTGTCTCTCCCCTTGTTCCTGCTCACTCTCTCTCTCAAATAAAATCTTCAAAAGGAAAAAAAAAACAGTAAAACAAAACATGTCTACGAGGAAATATACAATCCTTGTGTGGCTCACATTGTATTTCTGGACAATGCTGCTCGAAACTCCTCCCTGAAACCCAAACTTGACATGGGCAGAATCCTCAACACAAAATCTGTACCGGGACAGGAAAAGCAACTCCACAAGCTGCCCCCTCCTGCTCAGCCTCATTCCCACTCCCTCCCTCTCCTTTCTCCTTTCTCATACCCCTGCCTCTTCTTCATGACCTTGAAACACTGACTGCGTTCTTCTGAGAAAACGCCTTTACCTGATGGATTCCCTTCCTGCTGCTCCTCCAAGGTCCCCCATCACCCCCACAGGTTCCTTCTCCACCTGGTTCCAGTGCTCTGCCCTCTCAGGAACCCCCTGAGCACACAGGGGTCCCCCCTACCCTGTGCCTCCATGCACTGAGTATCACGCAGGCATCTGGAAGGCACACCCATTTCCCTACCCCATTCTCCCATCCCTGGTCCAGAGCAGGATGTTCTCTCATTATCTGGGAACTCCTGCTCCAGGCAGATGTGGCTCACTGCAGCTGTGCTGGTCACAGACAGTCCCTGCTCAGCCCTCTCCCTCCCCGCTGCCCTTCCCAGCTAGGAAAAGGCGGACTTAGGAGGACGCTCAAGCTCGGCCAGGGGGCTCTCTCGGAGAATTATGGCTCATTGGTTTATAGACAAGGAAGTAAGAAGAAAGGTTCTGGGCAAAAGTGAAAATTGCAGCCCTGCCTGGAGGAAGTAAGAGAAACCACAACTGGTTCTAGAAGGGAAAACAGCTAATCAAGGGCAGGATGGGGGCAGTGGGAGAGGCTTCTGGCCCCCGGGGGACAGGAATGGCCTGGACCTCCAGGAACTGAGGGGAGGGAGGAGCAGCTCAGCTGTGTGTGTGTGGGTGGGGAGTGAAGAGGTGAGACAGAGGCCACTACATTTTCAGCTGCCAATTCCAGACAGTTTCCCAAGCCCCTGGCAGGCTCTTCAGAATCCTTCAAGTCCCTCCTGTGCCACTGGCCCAGGCCAGCCCTCCAACCTGGTCATCTGCACCCACCCTCCTTCCAATCCCCAAGCCTAGCCTAGGCCAGAGCAACAGTCCCCCAGGGGACGTCAACAACCCCCTTTAGAAACAGCCTGACGGCCTCACTTCCGTCTGGCTTGGCTCTTCAGAAAAACACCATGCAGTCCTGCTTATTTCTGCACAAAGTGCACAGATTTCAGAGTTTCACCACCCTCGTCTCATGCCAGGGATGGACGTTCTCTCCTCTGCACCTCTCCCTTCAGAACAACACAGACACTTCTCCGACTAGAATGTGCCCTCCTCTCCCCACTCCTTATCAGAAGTGGAGGATTCAGACACCTTCCACCGTGGTCAATGCCTAGCCTCCAGGAGCACAAAGAACAAAAACAATCACCCACGGGGACTTCTGCATGTGGCTCTGTCCCATGTGTCCAAAAGACGTTCATTCTCTTCCCACAACTGCCCCCTGCACACAGGACACGGCTCCCTTCCCAATCCCCATCATATAATGCTCATTTATATTTTCCCACTGGGCAGGTGGAGGGGGGTGGTGCTCCTTCAAGCCCTATCCTTTCCAGCTGCTTATCTAAGTCCTACTCAACCTTCACAATGCAGCTTAAGCATGATTTCTTGAAGGTATTTACTCCTCTGATCTCATTCTCAAAATCTCCATCCAACGCAGTTTACTATTTGGTATTTGTTACCAAAGAGCATTCATTCCTGCCTCATAAACACTGTGTCTTTGGGTGCGAGTGTCTGCAAAGGCTTTGATGGGCTAGAATCAGGCCCTAAGTTTGTCCATATACCAGTGGCTGGCACCAAGCAGGCATTTAGATACTTGATCTAGTAAGTTACATTGTTAATTATCCTTCTTTATAACAGAGAAAGGCTTTGCTTCCACTGTATGTTGACACAAACAGCATAGCGGTTACAAGGCACTGATCATCCCTAATTCCCCATCCATCTCTTAGGGAACTCTTCCTTAAAATTTACTATCATACAACATGACAAATATATTAATTAAGGAAATGATCAGTTCAAAATACATTATGGTGCTTTCAAAGACGTGTATTTCATTTTTATAACCTGATGCTGTTATCAGCGGCCAACAAAAATGAATGCATCTGTAACATAAAGTAAATGTTGCTTCAAAAAAAAAGAAAAAAAACCCCAAACCCTCCAAACCTAAAAAAAAAAGCCACATGTAAAATAAATATACACTTTCAGGGACGCCTGGGTGGCTCAGGTGGTTGAGTGTCTGACTCTCCTGATCTCTGCTCAGGTATTGATCTCAGGGTCATGAGTTCAAGTCCTGCATTGGGCTCCACAGTGGGCATGGAGTCTTGCTTAAAAAAAGAAGAGGAAAAGGAAGAGGAGGAGGAAAAGGAAGAGGAGGAGGAAAAGGCAGAGGAAGAAGAAGGCAATGATGATGACAGCACTATAGTCAACTTAAGAACCCAGTGTCCACCCACACTCATTTAATAACAGTCTGTACATCACTTGAAGAAAACCAGAGGAACTGTGTATGAAGACTTCAATACAAAACAGTACACAGGAAGTTCAGAGGCAAGTTCGCAGTCCCACAGGGCTCCGTCATACAAGGAGCTGCTCTCGAACAGACCCAGGGCAGCCAAAGGAAGCAAAAACAGGGCAGATCAAACAAGAGAAGTGCTAAAGTCCATTTCAACATAAAATCCTTTTTGGCCATTATTATTTAATGAACCAGTTCTTGGCATTTGGTTCCATATCCATTTTTTATATGAAAATGTTTCCTATATTTTAACTCTATACATCATCGGACATTTCAGGTTGTAGAACACTTTGTCAAATTTCCCAAAACCACCATACCATGGGTCAGCCTTCGGACTGAGTTTCTGGGTTAAGGTCCTCTCTAGAGCTTAATGACAAGACTGGACAACTCTCTTAGATCGCCTAAGTTAACTCTTAATGAACCGGGTGGGTGTTTCAAATCTGACCCCCGCATCGGTTTTTGGGCTACCTAGGGACACCCTCCATCAGGCACTGGCACAACCATCCCCTCAGAACCACTCAGGCACCAGCAACACCAGAGCCCTCCGGACCCAGACAGCTCCAGTGGGATCCTGGTCTCTGGGGTTCCTGGCTCTTCGGTTCCGAGAAACCCTGCATAGCCCCAGAATCACAGCAATCTCCAGAGCACACAGTCCCCCACGTGCAATCAGTCTAGCGGGCTCAACAGCTCCCTCCCTCCCCACTCCGCCATGCAGCGTAAACCCATGAGACTTGCGAGTCCCGGAGCAGGTGGCTGGGAGCAGAGCAGGGATGCCCAGGCCGGAGACAGAGCTGCCACCAGAGAAAGTGAAATGACCGGTCTCATGCTCTGCTTGCAGTAAGGAGAACCTACCATTCTCCTACCTGTTGCAGGTCCGGGACAGTAACAGCAATTACCTTTCCGTCCGTGCCTCGCCCTGTACAAGGAGCGTGTCATTTATTATCTGCATTCCTCTTTTATCTCCGAGGCTCTTCATGCTAGCACTCCCCGATCTCACGGAGAATGAATTCTCAAGGAGAATGAAGCATGAGAAGGGAGCCAAGGTGAGAAGTCAGGTCAAGCCCAGGCACTTTCTGCTCTGCGGTTCTCCCAGTAGACGGCATAAGCCTCAAGCAAGGGATGGCAAAAATTCAGAGAAGACGGGGCGCCTGGGTGGCTCAGTGGGTAAAGCCTCTGCCTTCGGCTCAGGTCGTGATCCCAGGGTCCTGGGATCGAGCCCCGCATCGGGCTCCCTGCTCATCAGGGAGCCTGCTTCCCTTCCTCTCTCTCTCTCAGCCTGCCTCTCTGCCTACTTGTGATCTCTGTCAAATAAATAAATAAATTAAAAAAAAAAAAAAAATTCAGAGAAGACTTCTTTGCCTGGGCAAGCCAAAAGAGGTGTATACTTTCCCCCCAATAAAAATGAAATCTTAATATGTGAGCTCCCTGGTGTCCTCTGTAATCTCTTTCCATGTACTGTATATTCCATCTGTTACGACTCTTATCATTAATTGGTTTTGATAGGGTGTGTCTACTGGACATAAGGAACAGTACTACACAGTTTGTGGATAAAATCGACATGGGCCATGGCACACCTGGGTGGCTCAGTCGGTTCAGCATCTGCCTTCAGCTCAAGTCAATGATCCCAGGGTCCTAGGTTCGAGCCCCGAGTCAGACTCCTTGCTCTGTGGAAAGCATGCTTCTCCCCCACTTGCTCTCTCTCTCTCTCTCTGGCAAATAAATAAATAAAATCTTAAAAAAAAAAATCAACACAGGCCAGACTCTACTCAACTTCATGAATCCCAAATCTCTTTGCCATACTGAAACTTCTATCAAATTTTTTTGGTGTTTCTGTTTTGCTTTGGTGGAAAAGCAAAGGAGCGGGAAATGAATTTACAGTTTCAGCAGTACTCAAGTCAGAAATCCCACACAACCCTCACTGGGGCAGCTCTCTATAGAAACCCAACATAAAGATTTCAGTTTTCAGAAATAAATGCCAGCAAGAAGTACTGCAGCACTAACCCTACATGTTAAGGGCTTTAGATCTATTATTTCACTTGCTTCAACATCCCCTATTGGTTACGAAGCAGGTACTATTTAAGGAGTCGAGGCTCAGCATTTGAGCAATGGTGACCATTAAACACAGGGTTAGGGAGGGATCAGGGGTGATCAACCACAATGCTACTTCCCTTCCCAGAGAACAGCTTCCCCAAGAGGCCACCTCAGCTCCTGCCTGGTTCGCCACAGCTGGCTCCAAGGCCGTACGCTTCAGCAGCACATGCAGCAAAACCCGCTGAGGCTGAACAAGCTCTCCTACTTACAGCTCCAGCCCTGCTCTCCCAGTTTCCACACAGCTGTCCAGAGATCCCTCTCCCAGACGCCCTCCAGTCTTTCACTCAGGTTTCCAGACTGTGCGTTAGTGCCTGGCCTGCAGGGAGAAAAGCTACCTGTCGTCGGAGGCGGACCCCTTGCCGGGCATCTCACACGTGCTGCTTCGTGTCACCTTGGCTATGACCCTGCGGGCACTCGGCAGTGACCACGGGGTTAGGCAGTCCTGTTAGCCCATTTTGAAGACAAGGAAACGAACGTTGACCGTGTGTTCCTATTTAAGCCTGTTAACAGAACTGTATTTGCACATTCTGCTCCTCATGGAGCGATACAGGACTCATTTACCCCAGCTCTAGCATATCCTGTGTTCAGAAATGGGAAGAATCCCTTTGAGAAAGAGTTTCAGACTGTCCTGAGGGTCCTGGAGAGAAAATGAGGGAGATGATGGCATCCCTAGGGCCCAGCACGGGGCTTGGGGGACTATAGGTCTTCAAGAACCACAGGCTGAATAAATGAATGTAAGTAAATACTAGGACTGATAAAATCGTGTCCCATACCACATCGCTGCCTCTCCCCAGCGCTCACCCACCACCACCTCTTACAGCTCCTGCTTGGCCTTTCCACCTGGCTCTCCCGGGCGGTTTCCTCTTCAGACCACACGCGGCACCCAGTGCTCAAATGTGCTCCCGGCAGGTCACACTGACTAGAACACGACTTTCCATTCAAGAGACTGCTAACCTGCCCTGCCACACATTTCAGAATCCTCTGGGCCACAGAGAGTGGGCACCACGGAACTTTCCTAGACCCAGAGCTCACCCAAGAAGCAAATCCTGACTGCAAAACACAACTTCAAAAACAAAACTCCAGGTTAAAACTGGCCTTACCTGAATCCGCCTCAAGCCAAACTCGGATGAGTGAAAAGACAAAAGTTCTATTTGCTGGGGCGCCTGGGTGGCTCAGTCAGCTAAGCTTCTGCCTTTGGCTCATGTCATGATCCCGGGGTCTGAGACCGAGTCCCTCCGGGGGCTCCCTGCTCGGTGGGAGGTCTGCTTCTCCCTCTCTCTCTCTGCCCCTCCCCTGTACGCGCTCTCTCTCTTTCTCATGAATAAGTAAAATCTTAAAAGAAAAAGTTCTACTTCCTGCTCAGAGCAAAGCACCAAGAATGGATCTGGGCAGGGACTGACCTCACTTCCATTACCAAGCTGACACCATATACTCAAACACTTACAAACAGAAGTTTGATTGTCTGGCCTCTTCTAAGAGAAGACTTTATATTTGAAGAATGTAGAAAACCACTTCAAAGTTTTACCCAAGAACACTGTTAAGCATTTAAAGCAAAGAAGAGTGGCTGGAATGTCACCTCGGGGTTCTGTGATGGAGAAACAGCGGTTTTCAACAATCGGTCGTTTCATCACATAATCAACGTCCTTCGTGTGTTCTTCTAGACAAGGTGACCGGGACACTTCAGACGTCACTCCCTAATGTGAAAGCATTGCAAGGATCTGCTGATATTACTCTTTTTTTTTTTTTTTTTGATATTACTCTTTTAAAAAGGATGCATTTAAAGCGGCAAATTCAATGTGCAGTTTATTCAAAAGTGACAAAGGAAAATTTTCCTATTAGATGAAAGGAAGGTAAAACACATCATGATGTATTAGTCTGTACCGGCAAAAACTTAATTACAAGTACTAGCAATCACGAGAGCTGTCCACGTGGCGACTTCCTACCATGTGCCTGGAACAGGGGAGGCTTGAGAGAAAAATGAAATAAGCATTTTAGGGAAATGAGACTGAGGGAGGTTCATGACTTGCACAAGTGCCCTCACTAGTGAGGAACAAACCCAGAATGTGGAACCAGGTCTGTCTGGCTCCAAAGCTTAGTAATGACCCTCTTTAGAAGTTGCTCCAACTTGTCGAGGTCAGGAAAGTTTAAGGGACACGAGGCTAGCTCAGTTGGTAGAGGATATGACTCTAATCTCGGGGTTTGAGCCCCACATTGGGTGTAGAGATGGCCTTAAAAAATAAATCTTTGGCAGGAAAAAAAAAAAAAGAGAGAGAGAAAAGCCTCAGTTCATTTGGTTTATGACTACAAAGACTCAAGAGTGGTTCATGGCTCAGGTCCTAGGTCCTCGATACTCTTCCGCTGAATGAGAATGTGAACTAGTCCTTTAAAGCTTTAAAACAACACTGACATTCTCCCTCATGCTAACTGTGCACTCTGTACGGTGCCTTTTTCAAAACAGGGTAAGTCACCTACTCCATAACTTGCAGGCTGGGCTACAAAGTAAAATCGTGAGAGCTTTCAAACCATCCCAGAGCATAAGCCCCAATGACATGAGAATCTTTGGGCAGAGAGCCTGAAAATGTGTATATTTTATCACTCCCAAGAACCAATGACTTATCTGATTAAGATGTATTGGGGCAAGTAACCTGCCTTAATGAGCTGAACAACCATCTTGTGGACATTTTCAGGGCAGGGCTCTATTGCTGCTGCTCATTAGACTCACCCAGGGACCTTTTCAAAATTCTCATGCTCAATGCATAACCCAGAACCATCAGACTCCCCTAGGGTGGGACCCAGACACTGGCACTTTGTGGCGATCCCTAGCGTGCAGCATGGGCTGGGCACCAGAGCCTCGGATGCTGGGTATTTGCATCAGAAGCCACTCCTCCTCTGGGTGGAGTTCCAACATCCCATTCACCAGGGGCACCATCTACCAATGGCATGATCACGTTGACAGCCTGTTCTCTCCAACTCCGTGCCTCCTCTCTCAGCATCAGGCTGACACCCAGAAGCCTTTCCATTCGCCAATCACTTCTTCAGTGCATGCCCACTTTTTTTTTAAGATTTTATTTATTTATTTGACAGAGAGAGAGAGATCACAAGTAGTTACAGAGGCAGGCAGAGAGAGAAGGGGAAGCAGGCTCCCTGCTGAGCAGAGAGCCTGATGTGGGGCTCGATCCCAGGACCCTGGGATCATGATCCAAGCTGAAGGCAGAGGCTTAACCTACTGAGCCTCCCAGGCGCCCCCAGTGCATGCCCACTTAAGAGGAATGCTACAGGACTCTCTCCCTCTGTCATTCAGAAGCATTCCTACTACTGAATAAATGATTCATTCCCTGTGCACAGGCAACATTTGTCATTCTCTCACCACTTTCAATTTTCTAATGTCCACTTCTTTGTCTCTCTTAATAGTATTTTCCACACTGTTACTGCTTTTGCTGTTCTGGACAAGCTGGGATTAATGCTGTTCTGGGTACAAGAAACTGAGGGACAAAGCTCCAGGCTAAGGAACCACATTGTGGCTGGACGGATGCCATTAGCTGCAGGCAGGCTGAGACGATGTCCTTTCTGGCTTTGGAGGGGAGCTCTCTCTCTCTCTCTCTCTCTTTTTTTTTTAAGATTTTATCTATTTACTTGGCAGAGAGATCACAAGTAGGCAGAGAGGCAGGCAGACAGACAGAAGGGGAAGCAGGCCTTCTGCAGAGCAGAGAGCCCGATGCGGGCTCAATTGCAGGATCCTGAGATCATGACCTGAGCTGAAGGCAGAGGCTTTAACCCACAGAGCCACCCAGGAGCCCATGGAGGGGAGCTCTCTTTACATGAAAAAGTTCAGATGGACGCAAAGTTTTAAAGCAGAGGAGTTCTGTGCTGCCTTTTGATTACACACAGCTCCCCCAGAAACAAAGCTCAGAAGGTTATCTTAAATTCCCAAAACACACTTTTTGATTAACTACAAAGACCTTCATGATTAAAAAAAAAAACAAAAACAAAAACAAAACAAAAACCTTTGTGCATTTTGGTTCAAAACTTTTTAACTACGTAAACCTTCCTGCATGGGTCACACATGAAATAAATTTTACACTGATAGCAAAATACTTTTTAGCCAATAATATTTATGTGCAAAAGAAGCAACATTGATTGTGAAGATATTCTCTCAAAGGGCAAATGAGGTGTTGATTAAAGCTTCCCTAAAACATATACTACTTTGGACTACTAATGAGTGGCTGACAAAATTAATTCACATCTTCGCCCTGCAAAGCATCCTCCTTCCACATACATAACAAGAATATCAGTGAAAAAGTTCAAAACACTAAGAAAATGCATTCCTTTGATAAAGTACTTCCTGCACTAGGTAAGACTGCTGAGTATTTCACAAATTTGTTTCAGTACTATCTCGGGTTATTTCTGCTAAATTATCCATGGAAAACCCACAGATAATGAATTCAGAGTCTACGATGGAAAAAGCAGATCTGATTTCCTCACAAATCGTAAGATAAAAATGTAGCAATGATTTACTCCAATAATTTTTATGGGAAAGATCAAGATTATTGACTTTCAAAATAAGGTTTCTCTCTACTAAGTTAATTTCAGTCCTGTTCCTAATCATTTAGTTGGTATTTGAGAAGGAATTTTAGGATAATATTTAAAAGTTAATTAAAAACCGTGTAAGCATTCTTGTCAGTCAAGCATGACCTCTGCGCTACAATGCATTTAAATGCATGTCACCTTGACCTGTAACACAGCAATGTAAAAAATTTTGGTCAATATGAATCAAATGTACACTAATTTATTCAGCAGGTTCCCTGGTATCTGAATCAACATTAGAAATCTAACCAGTATTTGTTATTCTGTTATTGACAAAAGGAAGCATATTTAAATGATAACAAGGACTCATGGGTGTCATTTGGAAGTTAAATTGTTCCCCAAGGACTGCCTCCGTAAACATCTACATTTAAAGGTCATTTACCACCAAATTATGAACAACTGTTGCATTTATTAGCACAGGCTCAATAATTTGGAAGCTGCAGCCATCAATTTTTACTGACAACGAGATCTAATTGTCCGCTAATAATAAACAAGGAAAACAGACCTTTTCTGTAAACTTTTATTCCCTGCACTATGATCACGTTTGTAAAACGGAGATCCGTGGGCATGCATCTGAAGGAAAAAAACAAACAAATAAAACACTTCCAACTGCAAGGAGGACTAAACCTCATTTACAATAAACAGGGGATACTAAAATAGAAAAACATATTTTCTCATGTTATCTACATCTGAACTAAAACAAAAGGGAGAAAAACACCACAAGGTTTATTGAAGAATGAAGTGTGGATTGCAATTTTAGAAGGAAGTGTGATGGTGAAATTTACAGTGGGGTGGCCAGATATTTGGTCAAACGTTGTTCTGGGTGTTTCTGTGAAGTGGTTTTGGGTGAGATTAATATTTAAACCTATCGACAGAGCAAAGCAGATTGCCCTCCCTAATATGGTGGTTCCCTTGATTCTGGAGGCAAATGGTCGTAGGTTATTCCCACCCTTTTACCAAAGGACTCAAAAAGCTATGACGTTTGAGTGGGGTCCAGACCAAGAGAAGGCTCTCCAATAGGTCCAAGCTGCCTTGCCACTTGGGTTATGATCCACCAGATCCAATAATGCATGAAGTGGCAGAAACACAGTGATGTTGTCTGAACCTTTGGCAGGCCTCCACGGGTGAAGGGCAGTGCAGGTCCTTAGGACCTCAGAGCAAGGCCCTGCCATCCTCTGTGGATACCTACTTTCCTTTCGAGAAAGAGATCTTGGCTTGCTACTGCACTTTAGCAGGGCTGGAGACTTGACCAGAGACTATCAAGTTATCATGTGACCTGAGTTGCCCATCATGAACTAGGTGTTATCTGACCCACCAAGCTACACAGCTGGGTGCAGCAATACTTGATCACCAAATGGAATTGGTGTACATGTGACTGGGCCGAAGCAGGCCCTGAAGGCACAAGTAAGTTGCATGAAGTGGCCCAATCAAGGAGGGCATGTGATGTGATGGGTGTTATACGCAAAAAACGGAATTTAAATTAAAAAAAAAGTTACATTCCAAAAAAAAAAAAAAAGAAGGGGCCCAAATGCTCATGGTCCCCACTCCTGCTATACTACTTACTCTCTCCAGCCTGCACCTGTGGCCTCATGAGGCGTTCCCTAGAATTAGCTGACAGAGGAAGGGAAGACTTGGACCTGGTTTGCAGATGAGTCTGCAACATAAGCAAGCACCACCTGTGAGGGCGCACCTGTACCATGCTATTCTCTCTCTGGGACAGCTGTGAAAGACAACAGTCAACAGAAATCTTCTCTGGGGTCAGATTTCAAGCAATGCACCTTGTTCACTTTGCTTAAAAGGAGAAGTGGCCAGATGTGAGATTAGATACCAAGGCACCAGCTATGGTCCATGGTTTGGGTGGATGGTTGGGGAAGTGGAAAAGAACATGGTTGGAAAATTGGCTCTGTGGAAAGGTGAAGATGAGGTACGTAAGTAGACCTCTCTGAATAGGCAAAAGGAGGAGGAGGAGGAGAAAGAGAAGAAAGTAAAGCTATTTGTGTTTCATGTGAATGCTCAAAGAGTGACTGTAGCTAAGGGTGATTTTACTAATCAAGTGGACAGGATGACCGGCTCTGCAGATGCTAGTCAGCCTCTTTCCCCAGCCACTCCTGTCATCGCCCAGCAGGCTCACAAAGTGACCACAGTGAGAGGGATGTAGGTAATACTGGTGTTCAGCAACACAGATTTCCACTTACCGAGGCCCATCTGGCTATGACCAACATTGATTGTTGGCCCAGTCTGCCAACAGCAGGGACCGATTCCGAACCCCCAATATGGCACCATTCTGTGAAGTGATTAGCCAGCTACCTGGTAGCAGGTGGATTACACTGGACCACTTCCATTGTGGAAGGGACAGTGTTTTGTTCTTACTAGAACAGACACTTACTCTGGATAGAGATTTGCCTTCCCTGCATGCTATATCCCTACAACTACCATTCATCGACTTACTGAATCCTTTCCCCATGGCCATGATATTCCACACAGCACTGATTCTAATCAAGCGTCTTACTTCACGGTAAATGAAATGATGCAGTGGGTCCACAAACATGGAATTCACTGGTCTCACCAAGCTCCCCACCATCCTCCAGCAGCTAGACTGACAGAACGGTGGAACGGCCTTCTGTAGACTCAGGTACATGACCCGCTGGGGGGCAACATGATGCTGTGTCCCCATACCCAGAATTCATAGATCAAGTAATTAAGGGGTGGAAATGGGAGGGACATCATTCACCGTTACCCTTAGTGGCCCACCGGCCCAATTTTTTCCTTCCAGTCTCTGTGACTTGATGCTCTGTTGGTCTAGAGGTCTTAGTTCCAAAAGGATGAACGCCTCCACCAGGAGACACAGCAGGGACTCCACTGAACTCAAAGTCAAGACTGTCACCTGGCCACTTTCAGCTCCTTGTGTCTCTGAATCCACACAGCTAGAAAGGGAATGAGTGTGCTGGCTGGCGTGATGGATCCTGACTAGCAAGGGTAAAGCGGACTGCAAAAGCACAGAGGGGGCAAGGAAGATCGTCTGCACCACAGGAGACCCCTGACGGTGCCTCTTAGTGTAAGATGCCCTGTGATTAAAGTCAACGGAAAGCTCCCACAACCCAATTCAAAGATTCTAATGGCTCGAGTCACCCTACACGGCAAAGATCCACAACCAGGTGAAGTACTTGCTGAAGGCAAAGGGAATACAAGTAAGCAGTAAAAGAAGGAAGTTATAAATACCAGCCTTGACCATGTGATGAGTTACAGAAGTGAGGACTGTAATTGTCCCAAGCATTCCCTTATTTTGTCTCTAGTGTGTTTATGTGCATCTCTATTAACATATATATGGTTTTTAAAAAAGATTTTATTTATTTATTTGACAGAGAGAGAGAGATCACAAGCAGGCAGAGAGGCAGGCAGAGAGGGGTAAGCAGGCTCCCTGCTAAGCAGAGAGTCCGATGTGGGGCTCAATCCTAGGACCCTGAGATCATGACCTGAGCCAAAGGCAGAGGCTTTAACACTGAACCACTCAGGCGCCCCCATATATATGTTATATATGTTTTATATACATATATAAAACATATCTTTTGCTTTCTTCTCTTATCACCTTATCATGTAACATAAGAAGAGGTAATGCCTTTCTATCATAGAATTTAAGTATTGTTAATGTTTATATCATAGTATTGAAGTTGTAGGCTATCAATGAAATATTCTTCCCTTTCTCAAACTGGCTTACTTCCATTCACCCTTCCAGAGCCTTGTCAGTCAGCCTGGAGCCCACAATACCAATATAGTGACGGGGAGAGTTAAGCCCGTAAGACTTAATCACACGAATGAATGCTTGCTTTACCTGCCTTAGGTAATCTTGACTGTAAGAGGAATATCCACCAGCAAGGTGGAGAGAAGGGTGAGGATGAAGAAGGAGAGAAGCTAATAGTTTCTAAAATAATTTCTAAACTGCGAAATTCATCTAAACTCAAAGAATTTAGGAAAGGTGGCCGGTAGGGCTCCACTCACGTATTGGTTCTTCCTTCGAGTAAGAATTGTAAGGTGAAAACCGATGCCATTTGCCTCCCCCCCCCCCCCCAACAAACAACGTGCCTTTATTGGAGGTCAAGGTGGAATACAAGAGAAAGGCAAGAGGAGATTTCAATGGTGTGTTTGAATGTTACCAGGTGGTAGTGAGGGCATGGCACGAAAGGGAACTCGGGGCAGGGAAAGGTCATCCTTATCACACTGGTGCACTTGGTCACCTGGGCAGGGTGTGCACAAGTGGGGATGTTCCGTCAGCAGAAAAAAGAATATGAAGTTTCAAAATTTACAAAACACTCTAACACTCTTAAAGATCAGGAGGCGATGTTTTTCCATGAATGGCACATAGTGTACCCAAGGTCCCCAAGACTATTCTCCAGTTCAGTTGTTTCCTTTCCGAAAGTGGTCGATTTCCTGTTTCTAGAACTGCTGCTCTTCCTCTCTTCGATCTCCTGTTGGATCTGTAGCTGTTCGGAATGGTCTGATAACTATCTAGCTGATCTCCTGCGACCTGATGTCGCCTCGGCCTCCTGCTCCTCCGCCATCTTGACTCCCTCCCCTCCGTCATTCGCCTTTTTAATAAAAATCAACAAGGGGATACTCGCTTATCTCAAATACCCACCTACCCACTACCTACTTCAAAAAAAGGAGGAGGAGAAAAAGAAGGAGGAGGAGGAGGAAGGGGAGGAGGACGGAAGAGAAAGAAAGAAGAAAGCAAAGCAACGCAAAGCAACGCAACTACAAGGGACACCAGCGGGTTTCAAAAATGTCGAAACTAGTCATCAGAACTGAGCTAGCAAGTTACAATGGATCTACAAGGGGACACCACTGCTCCCCTCATCAGACTGGCACAAACCCAAAGGCCTGACAACACGCTCAGCTGGCAAGCTTGTGAGGAAATACACACTCTCATAAACTGCTATGGGAATGCAAAGTAGCACAATCCCAAAAGAAGGGGATCTGACACTATCTGGCAAAATCAAGTATGTATGCATGTACCTTTTGATCCAGTAACCCACGGCTAAGAATCTATTCTAAAGATACCCTGACAAAAATGCAAGAACCAGATGCACAAGGCTAGTGGCTGCAGACAACAATGCAGAAGAATTAAGCTATAGGAAAGGAGTCTGCATCTTGATATATGCCCCTGGGAGTGAACTACAGGATGCACTGTAAAGTCAAAAAAAATCTGAAAAACAAAAACAAAAACAAAAACAAAAAACAAAGCAAAACAAAAAAAAAAACCCAACCCAACACAAAACAAGTGTAAGAAAATGTTTTCATATACTACTGTTTAATTTTAGACTACCGTTTAATCTAAGGGCACAAATGTACCTGTATTTGTTTCTTTTTGTTTTAAGTTTTCATTTAAATAATCTCTACACACAACGTGGGGAGTGGTTCAAACTCACAACCCCAAGATCAAGATTGCACGCTCCCGTGACTGAGCAGGTAGGTGCACCGTGTTTCTATTTTTTTAATGGAAAGATAACTATAACTTTTTTTTAAATGGTCATCAAGGGAAAGGGAAGAAAACAGAATGAAGGGAATATAAAAAGCAGCTAGAAATTCAGCAAATAAACCTAAGGCAGTATATACTCTACACAATATAAAATAAAATCACCTTCTAGAAAAATCCCTAAGTACACAAAAGAAAATGACACTGGGTAGCTCGTTGGAATTATAAGCAGGGAAGAACCAAACTAAGTGATTTTGAAAGTCATTTGATTGGCCACTCCTAGACGGATGGATCAAAGAACAAAAGAACTTCTTAAAAAAAGTTTTAAGCTGTATTCAGTAATCGTGTTGTTGATGGTAGTACTGGTATTATAATGGAGACACACTGATGGGTATGATGGGAGATAAAGTAAACCGCTAATCATACAATGTTCCATCAATCTCAGCATCTAAAGTATTGAGATTTTCAAGGCAGGAAAAAGACACAGCTGAAGATAAAAGACCAAGACAAAAATTCCTGCTGTCCTCAACATAACCGTGTATTTGGTCTGAAGAGAAACATTCCTCCACTGTGAGCATGGAAAAGATCTCAAAACCTTCACAAGCACCTTGTCTATAGATCATAGTCTCTCTCATTTCCCACTAAAAGCAACCAGGGATCTTTAACCTAATTCCAGATCTGGGGCAGGAAAGGTAAAAGATGTATCTTGTTATGCCGGGAAGCAAACACAACTAAGGTTATGTTAAGGACACAGCACCCAACTTGAAAACGCCAAATACGAAAATGGCCAAAGAAGGACAGAAAGTATTTAAGAATAATAAATGTAAGGGACCCAACTACATAAAATATGCTAATATCCACAGATCCCTAACAATACTGATTTTTTAAAAGATTTTTATTTATTTATTTGACAGAGAGAGAGATCACAAGTAGGCAGAGAGAGAGGGGAAGCAGGCTCCCTGCTGATCAGAGAGCCTGATGCAGCACTTGATCCCAGGACCCTGAGACCAAGATCCCAGGACCTGAGCCAAAGGCAGAAGCCCACCCCAATGAGCCACCCAGGCACCCCAATACTGATTTTTTTTAAGAGCCTCTGTGATAATCTTTATCTTTGGAGACAGCCAACTCATTGTTTTGAAAAGTAAATAACCAAAGAAAGAATCAGGCCCTTCTCCTGCTTTTGCTATTAAAAACTACACCTCACAGTAACTAATTTACGAGGCCAAGTTGCTTTGTATACATGTATCCAAGCCAATAAATGAAGAAAGAATGTTAAAATTAAACTATCAATACTTAGCAACCACTAAGGAATGAAAAGATCTAGGCAGTGTTCTTCAATGGTTGCTAGCACCGCAAATCAAATCTGAAAATGATCAAGCCTCTACCTTTATACAAGGTAAGGAACTGAAAAAGGTATTAATAATGAGATAGGGAGGGATGTCTGTATGGCTCAGTCACTCTCCTTTGAGACTGTGACCTGAGCCAAAATCAGGAGTCGGATGCTCAACTGACTGAGCCACCCAGGTGCCCTAAGAGCTCATCATTTTAAAAGCTGAGTAAAGGGGTCAGTCTCTCCACTTCTCCATATGTTGACATTTTTTGTAACAAAACATGTACTTTCAAAAGGGAAGGGGAGCAAGAGAACAGAAAACTGAAACAGAAAAGACACATATGAAGCAAAATAACAGGAAATTCCATTAAAAATCTGAGTATGTGGGGGTACCTGGGTGACTCAGTCAGTGAAGCCTCTGCCTTCAGCTTGGGTCATGATCTCAGGGTCCTGGGATGGAGCCCCATGTTGGGCTCCCCGCTTGGTGGGGAGTCTGCTTCTCCCTCTCCCTCTGCCCCTCCATCCCACTCATGCTCTCTCAAATAAATAAAATCTATTCAAAAATTATTTTAAAAAATCTAAACGTACACCTGGAAACCCATCGTAAGAATGCAAGGCATGAGCCTGATGGTCCCTGTGTTTTGGATGGATGCTGGGGGATAGAAAAGAAGGCAGGAGGTGAGAAGCAGGCGTCTCGGTGCTCTCTGTAATATATACCACTCACTTACGTAAATATAGTAGCCTTCAGCATCCTGAAGGAAAAAGAAAACACACACAGGTAGTAAATAACGCTACAATACTAAACCTGAACTGAATGAAAGTTGTTAGAAGAGTACCAGTTGATTCCATGCGAATTACTTCTGAAATACTTCAAAGTATTTGCAAAGAATTTATTTTATATAGCATGAATATTTCTCCTGGACTTTTGTTTACATTACTGACTTAAAAAGCTTAAAAAAGGGGGCGACTTGGTGGCTCAGTAAGTTAAGCCTCTGCCTTTGGGCTCAGGTCATGATCTCAGGGTCCTGGGATCAAGCCCCGGATTAGGCTCTCTGCTCAGCAGGGAGCCTGCTTCCTCCTCTCTCTCTCTCTCTGCCTGCCTCTCTGCCTACTTGTGATCTGTCTGTCACATAAATAATAATCTTAAAAAAAAAAAAGCTTAAAAAAAAAAGAACTTGAAGGCAGTCCTTATTCAAAATAATAAGAATAAATCACGGGGCACCTGGGTGGCTCAGTTGTTAAGTGTCTGCCTTCAGCTCAGGTCGTGATCTCAGGATACTGGGATAGAGCCCCGCATTGGGCTCCCTGCTCAGCAGGAAGCCTGCTTCTCCCTCTCCCACTCCCCCCGCATGTTTCCCCTCTCTTGCTGTGTCTCTCTCTGTCAAATAAATAAATAAAATCTTAAAAAAAAAAATCACAAACCTCTTTCCTAGCACTTTGCAAGAATTATGTCATTTAATGCCCAAACCACTCTACAAAGTAGGTACTAGTATTCTCCTTTTTCACAGTCGAGAGGGGGGAAAAAATAGGAGATTGAGTGGCTTGTCCAAAGTCAGACCTCAAGCTAAATATTGGAGGCAAAATTTGAATGCAGACAGCATGAATCCATAGGCTGAGCTTCTGCCCTTAGACTGTGCCAGCTTCTGTCATAAATGGGTGGAACAGGCTAAGGGGTTTTTGTCAAAATGGCAAAAGTTACACAGAAAGTATCTAAAATAGACAAAATCTGATTTGATCTGTATGGCTTTATTTCTAATGCCATTCCTGCCTCATTTTTGAGACACTGTGCTGTAATCTGGACTAATAACTTAGTTTCACATCAGGACAGACAAAACTAAATGCAACACAATATCCTGGATTGGACATTAGTGGAATCCAAATAAAGTCTGGAGCTTAGTCAACAGTAAAGCACCAATGCTAGTTTCCTTGTTTTGACATTTCCATGGTAATATATGATGTTAAAGCAACAGGGGAAACTGGTTGGGGGATATACAGGAACTCTCAGTTACTAACTTTGTAACTTTTCTGCAAATCTAAAATTATTGCATGATTAAAAGTTTATTTTAAAAACATAAATTGCAAAGTGCAAACTACTAAAAAAAAAAAAGATTACAATGCATTTCTTGCTCAGTGAAAACAAACTTACTTCTGTCTCTAAATTTCTAAGCAAGGAACTTGCAAAATTCAATCCTCTTGTACCTATTTTGATTCTTAAGTGAAGGTAGCATTCTATTGGCTAATGTTCAGAATATTTTCACACTTCGGGAGCCTGGGTGGCTGGGTGGGCTAAGCCTGGGACTCTTGGTTTTGGCTCAGGTCCTAATCTCATGCAGCCTGAGAGGGAGCCCCTCGTGGGGCTCTGAGCTCAGTGGGGAGTCCGCTTGAGATTCTCTCCCTCTGCCCCTCCCCCTACTTGCACGGGGCCACAGCCCCCACGCATGCATTTTCTCATCCCCTCTCTCTTAAATAAATGAATTAAGAAGGATTTTAAGAATATTTCCGCACTTGTGGGGCTCCTGGGTGGCTCAGCTGGTTAAGTGACTGCCTTCAGCTCAGGTCATGATCCTGGAGTCCTGGGATAGAGTCCCACATCGGGCTCCCAGCTCCATGGGGAGTCTGCTTCTCCCTCTGACCTCCCCCTCTCATCCTCTCTCACTCTGTCTCTCTCTCTCAAATAAATAAATTTAAAAAAAAAATTCCACACTTGTATTTCCTGTCCTTAAGGGTAAGGAACATACCCTACACGTGCTTGATTTCATTGTGCGACACACATTTAATGTTTGCTTATGCTGTCAGTTTACCGTGAGTGACATAGCTGGGACAGCTATGTCCTTGTCACACAAAGGCCTCCTTCATTATAGATGCTTATAATGGGTGACTTGAAGATATCGTGGCGGACATTGTGGTCTCACTGTCGTGCCTGCAGGGTTAGGTGGCAGGAAGAGGCTGACCTCACTCCCGGCTCCAGAAAGACCCATTATTTTAACTCCATCTAATTAATGTGGCCTTGCCCCGGTGATTGGTTCAGACGGCCCAGCCTCAGCCAATCAGGACAGAGAATTCGCCTGGCAACAGGATTGGTTGAAAAACCCATTGGGGACAACAAGATACGAAAGGGCATGGATTTGTTCAGAGCTTCTGAGGAAAACAGGGCCAGTGCTCTGAAGAAATGCCCTCTCTTCCTCTGCTAGCTGTAGCACACACATACACAATTTTTTTCATTGCAACTTGCTCCAGATGGGAGCACTCTGAGAATGAAAGCACAGAGGAGGGCTACGCATGGGCAGACAAGTGCCCTTACTCAACTTCTCATTCTCACAAATACAAAATGGCAGTAAAAATACTTCCTGCAGATCACTGTTAATTCCAAGGAAATGTCGACATTGTGGTCATGCTAAGAACAACAAAAAAACAAGTGAGAATTGGGATGGTCTGAAGGTATGGCTAGTTTTGTGACAAGACTGACATTTTTGTTATATATTTTTTAAAAGTCTGTAACTGTCAAGTATTCAAAGTGAAAAGTTACAGGTGAAATTATGTCCTGGGTTTGTTTCAAAATATTCCAGAAATTTTTTTTCTAAAGATTTTATTTATTTGTTTGACAGAGATCACAAGTAGTCGGAGAGGCAGGCAGAGAGAGGGGGGGAAGCAGGCTCCCCACTGAGCAGAGAGCTGGACGTGGGGCTTGATCCCAGGACTCTGGGATCATGATCTGAGCTGAAGGCAGAGGCTTTTACCCACTGAGCCACCCAGGCACCCCAAACTATTCCTAAAAAAATAGAAGAATAAGGGGTGATAAATGAAGTAATTTAAAAGACTGAAGATGAGGAATTGGTAAATGGTTCCTTGTATTGTTCTATTTTTGTATTTTAATCCATAAAATATTAAAACAATGATCCCTGCATATGTCTCAGCATTATGATCATGTAACTATGAAGCTGCCCTACATAGTGAAAGGCATGATACATCAAGTAAGTCAAAGAGACCGGAATACAAGAAAAAGATATATCTGTATAACCATAACACAGTCACAGATAGTTAAAATGAACTTGAAAAACCATCTAATTGAATGCCTTGATTTTTACAGCTATAAAATAATGAAATCTAATACATTCAAACTTTTCTGTTGCAACCGAGGTAGTAATTCTATTTTTCTTATTTCCCAAAAACGTATCTGAAAATTGAAAATACTAGCCTATATTCACACCCCAGCCCCGCTTACTCTCACATCCAACGGACTCTTCTCCATCGTCACCTTACAAGACCACTCAGCTACATCCAGCCTTTCCTTTCCTGTAAAGCATCTACCATTCTCTGTCTTCCCACTTTTCATCCCTGCCCACCCTTCGTCCTTCGTCCTTCTCTCCTCTCCCTCGGCACACAGTGCTGAGAATTCTTTGCTCAGGCAAATTGTGGGATTTTACCTTAAGTCCATCATCTTTCTTCACTCTACATTCTCCTCCTGGGAATAGCATTAACTGCTACGCTTTTCTCATCCTCTGTGCTGAATGACCCTCTAGAGCCATATTCCTAGCCCAGACCTCTATCCTGAGCTTCAAAATCAAACAGCCTCACCAATCACGAAAAACACAACAGGTCCCCACATGAAATCTCCCCCTTGCTTCAGCTCTGAGTCGGCCAAGGGCACCCGCACCCAGGGGAGTCACATTCCTGCCTCACGTCTGGTTACCAGATCCTGGAGCTTCTTGTCACCTCCCTTTCACAGTTGCCTTAGTTCCAGCTCACACCTTCTCTCTACCATCACTTAAATGATTAAAACTCCAGGGTCATCTTTCTAAATGCAAAGCTCATCATGTTACTTCCTTCCTCGAACCCAGTGTCTGAGGCTGAAGTCCATACTCCTTTCCAGCTCTTCAGGCTGGCGAGCTGATCTCTCTCCACCTCCCTCTGTTAAGTGTCCCCTGCACAATCCTTTCCGCTACTGGAAACTCCAGTCTGCACCCTGACCCCTTTCCACCCACCGAGCTGCTTCATGCTTCAGAATCACTGCTCTTTGGGTTTCCTTCTCCTATTAGAAGACTCATGCATTCATTATTTATTCATCACACAAGTGCTGAATTCTTACTATGCCATAGACCCTTGTGCTGGAGTACAGCAGTAGAAACCGACACTGTGCTAGTCTCAAGGAGTTTAGAGCCTTGCTGGGAAACAGACAGTAAACATCTAAGCTATGGGGACAGAGGGCAGGTAGAGAATAACCTTCCCATGAAGTACATCTGAGTTCATGTGAATTTTGGTAGCAGATCCTTTCCTGATTCTTCATAAATTAAGATGATTTAGAAGGGTTCCGTCCTCACCTTTCTTTCTTTCTTTCTTTCTTTCTTTTTTAGTTCTGATGAATCTGGGGGTTTAAAATGCCTTTCCCCTGAGATGAGATTTTGTGCTACACTTCCTCCTTCTAGAATTCACAGTGCCAGCAAAAACCTAGCCAGATTTCACAAGTCAGCATTCCTAAACAACCCCCAACCCCACACCACACATGACCTCAAGGCAGTGCAGAAATGCCCTCTTCCTCCTCAAGACTGCCAGATAACACCAGGGCACCCTAGCCCGTCCCTACCTTGTCCCTGTTGGCTGAGAATTCTAAGGACAGGAGCAACATCCCTTTACCTTTCAATCCCACACCTGACACCCCACAAGCCCACAGTCAATGTTTAAGGGTTCAAAAGGCAAAAATTCACTCTTTAGAGGTAAATTACCTTGTACATTGGGCATAACTTTGTATAAACTTCTTGAGTAACAACTGAGCATTACCTATGAAAACTTTAAAAGGCCCAGAAGTACCGATTCTAGTTAAGGCTCTACAAAAATCCTAGCAGTAGGCATTCAAAAAAAAAAAAAAAAAAGCCATGTACAGGGATGTCTCATTTCAACATCTGACACAGTTGCTAAAAATTAGAAGCAAGTGTTAGTGGCCAGCAACAAGAGATCTGGGTAAACAAATGATGGTGTGTTCCTTATGAGGAAGATCCCCTTGCTAGTAGCTAGGAGACAGACCTATCCATATCAGTATAGAAAGATATTCATGTTGTAGGATGACAGTTATAGTCAAATCTTACGATTTATTCTAAGAAAGAAACCCATATGTTTTCATGGCATACAGAAAAGTCTCTAAGAATGCAACCCCATGTTTTATGTTTTGAGGGCATGGGACTAGAAGCAAGGAAGAACCACACTTCTTTACTATAAGCCTCCAATCACTGAATTTGCTCTAATGCAATATTCCTTACATATTCTTAAATAACATAATCACCTTTAAAAAAAAAGATGCTTTTTACTCTGAAGTATACATTATTTCACCAGTTTCTTGCTCAGAAAACTGAGATTATATTTGTAAATTCTAAGGGTTTTTTAAAAAGATGAAATGTTATTCACCGCTAAATTCCTAGGAACTAGAATACAGACACCAAGCAGGCACTCAGTTAATATTTACTAAATGAATAACTGCTGTGCAATTATAACAAACTATAGTAATGATCCCCGAAAGAAAATGATCCCCAAAAGTATAGTCTTCTGCTGTGCAATTATAAAACAGCTGCTCAAAGGGAACAAGGTATCCAACAGCTGCTTCATTGACTCACATAGGAAAAAAATCACTTGCAGAGGTATCTGGACAATATGGTTATCCATCTAAATGAGTTAGGATTTTTTTAAAAAGTAAGCTTTTACAAAGCACACAAACTTTCATCATATAAGCAATCTCCAGACTGCCACAGTTGCCAAGAAAAAGGCTCCTTCCAAATCAATTTAAGTCACAAGCCGGCACACGCCTGGTCGTAATTCGAGTAATCAAAAGATACTGGAAAACAGTGTGGGAAAACACAGATCCTGTAAGAAAAGAATAACCAGTAATGGCCAAAAAGCCTTAATTCTGATCTACTTCAAAGTCCTTATTTGGGGAGGTAAGTAACTTTTAGTTTGGACTACTGAGACCACCTTCATCTAAACACATCAAAAGACTAAACAAGCAGGCTGTAATCTTCAGATCCTAGAGAATGCCCCAAAGACAGCAGGCCCTCCTAGGCTGCTGATGCTGATGGGGGTGGGGAGGGCTGACACACCTGGACTAATGAAAGACAAGCAAGGTTTCAAGGCTTTAAGGAAAAGGCCTCACACAGGTTCAAATTTAAGTTCAATCCCCCCCCCCCTTTTTAAGGAAGATGCAGAATATTTAGCCAACTATTAATTCATCGGGAAGAGTTATTTATATAAATAGTGGCCAAACAGAGCTCAGCTGCCTGCCCCACCACCACCCCAGTCTCCACCCCAAAGGAAGGCGTTCAGTAAGTACTTCTCTTAGGACACTTCAACACTTGAACCCAGAGGTCTACTTAATCCTAAAAATCCACATACTCCCTGGATTTTTGTTTTTTCCAATCACCACTCTTAATTCTAAAAACTCCCTTGAGAGGGAGATTTAATCCTCCCTATGAAAACACAGAAGGTTCCAAATAGGCTGTCATCAAAACCCACGAATAGTGAGAGAAAAGAAAGGTTAAAATACTCTGCCAAATTAATAGAACTGCTGTTTAGCAAGTGAGTGAGTTCGAAATGAACATTCCATCAGTCCTTTCAGATTGCCCTCTGCAATCTTCTCCGCCTACCTGGTCTTTAACAACTGGAAACAGATTCTTCCGAGGTCGAGCCCAGGTGAGGCACTTCTCCCTCTGGCAACAACCGTCTAGATGAAGGTGTCTAAGTTCACTGGGAAACCAACCACCTACAGTTTACTTGCTAACTCGTCCAAAGGTCCCAGGCCCTGGTCTTCACCCTCCCGACCCTCTCTTCCACTCTGGAGATCAGGGGCCCAGTTTCTCAGTTCTCAGGGATCCGGCTTAGGTATGGAACAGGTGCGCAGTAAGTAGCTGATTATGCCCTTTCAGGGCCCACCAGAACTAGGGGGGTAAAAAAACCACAACTTTGGAAGCCATCTCAAAGCAACGCATGTGTTCACTCTGGCTAATAAAGGGCTGCAAATGATGATTTTTTTTTTTTTTTTTTTTTGATTAGCATGTTTTCCATCTGAATGAATCCCACAGAACTTGGAAGCCAACATCAATGCGCGGCGCGGCCACTCCTGCCTGGGCAGCGGGGGCAGCTGGGCCAGACGCGGACGCAGCCCACCCCGGGCTGCAGAGGGCGGGCGGCGGGGAGAACCGCGAGCGTCGCGAGCCGGGGCTTGAGTCCCGCCGCTGCTGCCCCGAGGCCGGGAGCGGGGCCGGGAGGGGGAAGGGAGCGAACCAGAGGCGCCCCGGGCGCCCGCGGCCGCCGAGCTCGGGCGAGGGGCAGATGGGGGGTGGGGGGCGTCTCCCTGACAACCGCGCCGGGGCGCAGCCCAGCCTCAGGCCCCGCGGAAGGGAGGGCAGCCAGGGGACACCCCGCGCAGGGCCGGCCGCGGCCGGGGGCACCTCCGCGCTCAGCAGCCGCGGTCCCGCCTCGGGGGCCCTGTCCGGCCGCGGCTCGCGCCTACCGTGTATCCCCGCTCCAGGTCGCTCTCCTCGTAGCGAAAGGACGGGATGTAGACCTCCATGGCCGCTCCAGCCGGCCGGCGGAGGGCGAGCGGGGGGCGGGCTCGCGGCCGCAGCTCCGCCCCCGGCCGAGCGCCCCGCCTCCCTGCCCCCGGGACCCAGACGCTGCGCCGCGCGGGCCGGAGGCGCCGCCGCCGCCCCCGCCGCGCGCCGCGCTCCCGGGGGGCTCGGGGCGGGTGCCGGGGGCGCGGCGGCGGAGGGCGCGGGGCTGCGGACCCCTGGGTCGGCGCCCACAGGGTGGCGGAGCGGAGCTGGGCCCGGAGGAGGCGGGGCCTGAAAACCTGTGAGTCTGCAGAAAAGGGGTGTGCGCGCCTCCGCGCCAGGCGCCGGGGACCCGGCCGCACCCGGGCGCTCCCTGGCCTGCGGGCGCCGGCGGGCGCTGCGTTTGCGTTTCGCCAGACGCTACCCTGAGCGATTTGCAGGACGGCGGGGCTGCACGGAGCGCCTTGATTCTCCTCCCGAGGTTAGGATTTTCGCCTTTTAACTCTCGGCTGGCATTAACAGCAGTGAACCCTCCAACTTGTTCCAAGACTTTTCTATTTCCCTTTGAGTCCGAGGTCGGCGTCTCGTTCTCAGTTGGCCGACAGAGCTGGGCATGGTGTTTGTTATACAGAACCCGAACGTCAGCGGGTCCCGGAGACGCACACTCTGGCCTCTTGCTCCAGTTTTAAAATGCTGCCTCGGAGTAGCTGCGTGTTTTAACTGTTAACTGTATACTGTGATTAGAAGACTTTGTTCACATTAAGGTTTTATAGCTTTAGTTTTTCACAGAGATTTTTTACTATCTATGGAATTCTTTTTTAAGACCCATTTTCTTTTTCTTTCAAATGTCAGGCCAGGACCAAATAACCTGAAAGTTAACCTAAAAGATGCAGTGTCCCAATTGAGGAAACTTGATCAGGTTACCTTTGTAAACTCTTGAGTTTCTTCCTTAGGTCGGAACTTGGAGCAGAACAGAAACTTGGAGGTGACTTGTGGGCCAGTGAGCTTTGGGGCTGCAGGCACACAGCTGCTTCTAACTCAGTTTGCTCTTGAGCCAGGGGACATTGCAACTTGGTCAACTCTAAAGTTGACGCTGAGCCCCTAAGTCCTGGAGAAGAGGAGGAATCCCGTCCTTTGCTTTAAGAACTTGCCTGATGCGGACCCACGGAGCCTTCTTACCTTAGCCTCGTCTGAAGACCCATCCTCCTTGAGCACACACTTGCAACTCCAGGATCTGCCACTCAGAACTCCCTGCCTCAGCAGAGAGCTGTGCTTTGTGACCAGACACCCCCCCGCCCCCCGCCTTCTACTGCTCGGTATGTAGCTTAAAAAAAAATTTTTTTTTAAAATCCCCTGCTTGGCCTGTTGCCTGCACATTTTTCTTGAAAGCTTTATAGAAGCATTAGAATATTCCCCCTTTACAAAAACAGTAGAATGCAGCAGTTAACTATAGCAGATACTGTTACAAGCATGTTTCAGTACTAAGCTTTCTAATAACCCCATGAGGAAGTGTTACCTGCAGTAGGACTGGAAAGGACTAAGGAGGAGTGCTCCTGTATTTTATTGTTAGAATAATAATGGAGGCTCCTGGCTGGCTGGGTCAGAAGAGCGCACAACTCTTAATCTCAGTGTCATCAGTTTGAGCCTCACACTGGGAGCAGAGATTACTTAAAAAAAAAAAAAAGAAATAAATAAAATTTAAAAATTAAAATTAAAATTAAAAAATGGTGAGTCTTAAAGTTTAAAAAGTAAATAAAATAAAATAATAATGGCTGCTGATGGCAGAAGACGAAAAACAATTTCCAGATTGGTTGAAACAACTTGTTAAAGTCTCAGTGGTTAGGCGTGCCTGGCTGGTTCTGTCGGTGGAGCATATGACTCTTGACCTTGGGATTGGAGCCCCATGTTGTGTGCAGAGATTAAAAATAAAGTCTTTAAAAAAAAAAAGTCTCAGTGGGTAATGTAACACAGGACTATGTAATCATAAAGTCCTCTCACTAGTGATTGCTGATTAGCTTTTATTTTTAATTTTTTTTAATTTTTTTTTTTTAGATTTTATTTATTTATTTGACAGACAGAGATCACAAGGAGGCAGAGAGGCAGGCAGAGAGAGAGTGAGGGGGAAGCAGGCTCCCTGCTGAGCAGAGAGCCCGATGTGGGGCTTGATCCCAGGACCCTGAGATCCTGACCCAAGCTGAAGGCAGAGGCTTTAACCCACTGAGCCACCCAGGCGCCCCTATTTTTAATTTTTTTAAAAGATTTTATTTATGAGAGAGAGTGATTGAGAGAAAGAGAGGGAGAGAGCAGAGGCAGGGGAAAGGGAGCAGCAGACTCCCCTCTGAGCAGGGAGCCCGATATAGGGCTCCATCCCAGGACCCTGGGATCATGACCTGAGCTGAAGGCAGGTGCTTCACTGACTGACCCACCCAGCTGCCCCCTGACTGAGCTTTTAAAATGCTTTCTATACCTTCCTTTCCCCAAAGCCTGCTGAGAGCTTGGCATATACCTTTTTGTCTGGCATGGCTCACCTATTTGAACTTAAAAGGCAGAAATGTGTGGATCCATGAAGATCTGACAGATGGTCCAAGTGAAGCCTATTTGTTGTATTCTACTAATTTTTGGATTCTATGAATATTAATTACATTATTATAAAATTATCTATTATCACATAATATATAATTAAATGCATCAATGTGACTATTAATAACAATATTTGTTGTATTCTCCTAATAGCAGTGTGTACTTTAATTTCGCCTTAACTGAAAATCTATGTAAGCTCTCAACGTATGGGTGTGCTCCGGAGGGTCTATCAGCTCAGCCATAAGTGGGACTGTTATTATTTCAATGATTACAGAGGCATAATTGAGGCTCAGAGGAAATAAATACTATGAAATTACTAGCTAATAGTTAGAAGAGCTAAATTTCTATCCAAGTTCTGTGGGTAACCCCTAAGAAGGGGAACAAAGAATAGTCCTGCAGAGACTGTGGTAAATGTATTATCGTGTTGTTCCTGTACAACTTTTAAACTGAATCTACCATCTGAGACAAGCTAGCTAGATTTCTTCTCAGAACCTTAATAAAAATACATGGTGAATACATATGTAAGACACTGAACAGTTAGTATCTGCTAACAGAAGCAAAAAATTTACATCAGCAAAATAATAAAATTCTGCTAGAATCTGGGTATAAAATCCTTATACTAAAAATGCCACATTTACCTAATATTGGGTACAAATGTATTTCAGCCAATTTAATGATAAATGGCTCTAATATCGACTTATATTGGTTTTCAACCCCAAGATCAAAAGTTGCATGCTCTATGACTAAGCCAGCCAGGTGCCTCTATATTAGAAGTTTAGAGCAAAATCTGTCAGGAATGTATATTACATATTCAACATTCAATTGTAAGACTAATACATCATGACCAAATAAATTTATCCCAGGGGCGCCTGGGTGGCTCAGTGGGTTAAGCCTCTGCCTTCGGCTCAGGTCATGATCTCAGGGTCCTGGGATCGAGCCCCGCGTCGGGCTCTCTGCTCAGCGGGGAGCCTGCTTCCCCCTCTCTCTCTGCCTGCTTCTCTGCCTACTTGTGATCTCTCTGTGTCAAATAAATAAATAAAATCTAAAAAAAAAAAAAAAGAAATCTTAAAAATAAATAAATTTATCCCAGGAACATAACGGAGATCTGTTCATGTACTTCTCAACATTGCCCTATTAGAAAAATAAATGAATATCTCAGTGAATCCTAAAAAACCATTAGTACATCAGTATACCTCTTCCTAGCAATCCTTAGCAGGCTAGAAGTAGCAAGAAACATTTTTAAGTTAATAAAGTTTAGCTACCATAATCCCAAAGCAAATATCCTACTCAGTGTCCTATGAGGAAGCATCATAACAGTGCTGATAATTTTATTACAACTATTTTTTAAAAATATTTTATTTATTTATTTCCTAGAGAGAGACTGAGCATGAGCAGGGGCCAGGGGGAGAGGGAAAGGGACGGAATCTCAAGCAGACTCTGCACTAAGCCCAATGCGGGGCTCCATCTCACCACCCTGCCATCATGACCTGAGCCAAAACCAAGAGTCTGATGCTTAACCAACTGAGCCACCCAGGCACCTCTTTACCACAACTATTCTTTCACATTTTGCTGGAGGCCCTCACCTGTAAAATAGGACAAGCAAAAAACCTAAGAGGTACAGATACTGGGTAGGAAGACAGAAAACTAAAGCTGTTTGTAGATGAAATGATCTACACAGAACTGAGTCAACTAAAAAATGATTAGAATTAATAAAAGAGTTTTGTAAGGTGCCATATACTAAATCAATGTATACTACTCAATAGATTTCCTATAAAACAGACTTCTTACACACCAACATTCATCAGTTAAAAAATAACAGGGAAAACGAGAAGATTTCATTAACATTTAAACCTCATAATGTCCAAGGATAAACTTTATGACAAACATTCAAGACCTTCTGAAGAAACCTAAAAAACTTTATTAAGGGACAAAAAAGAAGATCTGAAAATAGCTATATCACATTCCTGGATGGGAATAATCAATATTTTTTTTAAGATTTTATTTATTTATTTGACACAGAGAAAGAGAGAGAGAGAGAGAGATCACAAGTAGGCAGAGAGGCAGACAGAGAGAGAGGAAGGGAAGCAGGCTCCCTGCCGAGCAGAGAGCCCGATGTGGGGCTTGATCCCAGGACCCTGGGATCATGACCTGAGCCAAAGGCAGAGGCTTAACCCAGGCACCTCAAGAATCAATATTTTAAAGGTAGGGGTTTTCACCAACATGATTTATTAGGTGAATACAATTACAACCCCAACAGGTTAAGAAAAGTGACAAGTAGATTCTAAAATTCATTTGAAGAATGAATAGTCAGGGCAAGTTTGAACAAGAAGAAAAATGAATGAGGGGATAAGTTAATTTATACGACATCAAAATATATAAAGCCATAATACAGATCTTCCTTGGCTTATGATGGGGTTTCGTCCCGATAAACCCACTGTAAGTTGAAAATAACATAAAATCAAAAATGGACTTAATAGGGGTACCTGGGTGGCTCAGTGGGTTAAAGTCTCTGCCTTCGGCTCAGGTCATGATCCCAGGGTCCTCGAATCGAACCCCGCATCGGACTCTCTGCTTGGCAGGGAGCCTGCTTCCCCTCTCTCTGCCTACCTCTCTGCCTACTTGTGATATCTCTGTCAAATAAATACATAAAAAACCTTTAAAAAAAAAAAAAAAGGACTTAAGAAGCCTAACCTACTGAACATCGTGGCTTAGCCTAGCCAATCTCAGACATGCTCAGAACACTTCTGTTAGTCTCCATTAGAGCAAAATCATCAAACACAAAGCCTGTTTTACAAAACAAGTGTTGAGTATCTCATGTAATTTACTGAATATCGTACTGAATGTTAAAAAAAAAAAAAGATTGTTGTAAGTGTATCAGTTGTTTACCCTTCTGATTGCCTGCAGCTGTCCAGCGTCACCCAGGCTACTGGATGGCACATCACTAGCCTGGAAAGAAGAGGCAAATTCAAAACTTAAAGAATAGTTTCTACTCAGTGTGAATCGCTTTTGCAGCACTGTAAGGTCCAAAAATCTTGAGTTAAACCACTGTAAGTCAGGGACAGTATGTAATGAAATCAGTGTGATCCTGGAACAGAATGAGACAAATGATCAAGGGAACCAACTAGCCCAGAAGGATAACCCTGAATATATGGCAACATAGTATGGAACAACTGTGTTATTTCAAACTCATGGGGGTAAAAAAAAAAAAGTATTCAATATATGGTGTTTACGTAGTTTTCATAAATGTTTAAATTGTAAAATTTTATTATATGTTAAAAATAAATGGTGTTTAAATAAAAGGTATAATATATAGTTTATGGATAACTGGCTATCCATTTGAAAGAAAAAAAATAGGTTTTAAAAATGAATTCCATATATAGTAAAAAATCTCTATGAAAAACTAAAGCTATAAAACCTTAATGTGGACAAAGTCTTCTAATTGCAATATACAAAATGTCAAAGGCATTAATGGAAAGATATTTTAGACTATATAAGGATTTAAAATTACACTTAACACTTGAATAAAAGTGGGGTCCAGGCACTGACCCCCTCCCCCTTGCAGTTGAAAATCCATATATAACTTTTGACTCCTCCAAAACTTTACTGTTAATAGCTTACAACTGACCAGAAGCATTACCCAGAACACAAACCTTCAATTAACACGTACTTTCTATGTTAGATGTATTATGTACTGTATTCCTACAATAAAGTAAGTTACAGAAAAGAAAATATTGTTACAATCATAAAAGAAAATATACATACAGTACTGTACTGTATTTATTAAAAAAAAATTCACATGGTAGTGGACCCGCACAGTTCAAACCCACGTTGTTCGAAGGTCAACTGCAGTGTAAACCAAAGACCGCTAAGTTTAAAAAACATTTAATAAAATGAGAAAAATATTTCAACATGTATAACAAAGGATTAATGTGTATTTTATATGAAAGAATACATATTTTTTAAGGGAAGAATAAGAAATGGACACAGTTTGAAAAGGTACTTCCCAGAAGAATGCAAATGAACCCCAAAGTCTGCATGAATTATCTATGAACACATAACAAATTACCCCCAAATTTAGCTTCTTAAAGCGATACATACTTATTCTCTCCCACAGTTTCTGTGGGTCAGGAATCTGGGAGCAGCTTAGGCCGTTGTCAAAATGTCCACCAAGGCTCAGTCATCTTCAGACTCTACTTACTAGGCCACAAGTTGGTTCACTCACATGCCTGGCAAGTTACTGTTGGTCATTGGTGGGAGACCTCTATCCCTGGCAACTTGGACCTCTCCATCAGTCTCTCTAAATGTCCTGAAGACAGGAAGGCTGGCTTCCCCCAAAGGCAAGAAATCTGCATGAGCTCGAGGGAGAGACCACCATGACTTTCTATTGCTTATCCTCAGAAGTCATACTCCGTCATTTCTGTAACATGCTACTGGTTACCCAGGTTGGCTTCATTCCATGAGGGAAGAGACTACACAGTGGCTTAAGTCTCAGGAGGCAGGAATTAAATGGAGCCATCCTGGAGGGTAGCCACCAGAGATGCTCAAATCCAGTGGTAATCAAGGCAACGCAGATTGAATAATGAGGTATCACTTTGCAACTTATAGATTGGCAAAATTTCAAAGGTTATTCCAGTATTGGAAAGGATGTGGGGAAGTAAGTACTATTAGATGTGCGGAACTAAGTACTATTGGTAAGTCTGTACGCTGGGACCATCTCGGAACAACGACAAGCTGACAGTAGCTATTACAGTTCCAAAGGCGCAGTCGGTCTAGAAATCTCACTTCTGTGTTAACAAATTAGAATTTAAGTAAAAACTTAAAAAAAGAATTAAAAAATAAAAGTATTATTTAAGTATTTATTTAAAGATTTTATTTGTTTATATTTAGAGACAGAGAGTGCGCATGAGCCAGGAGAGGGGCCGACTGAGAGGGAAAAGGAAGGCATCTCAGACTCCCTGCTGAGTGTGTAGACTGCCCTGGGGCTCCATCTCATAACCTGGAAATCAGGACCTAAGCTGAAACCAAGTCAGATGCTTAACTGACTGAGCCACAAGGTGCCCTGCATTATTTTAGCATTTAACATGAAGATGATCAACGACATCGTTGATGACAATGATGACAACAACAACACAAAAGAAAGAAAAAAAAGAAAAGAAATAAAAAAGAAATTTCACTTCTAAAAGTAGTTCTTTATGTGCAGGTTAGGAAAGGTATGTACAAGAATTTGATGGCAAAAATTTGAAAACAAATTCTATCATGTTATGGATTAAAAAATATTAGTGTATCTATACTATGAATATAATGTTGCTGTTAAAAAACCCCATGTAGAGATTTATGAGTTAGGATAGCAAATTGAACATCCATGACTAATTTCACTTCTTCCTCCAGCCTCAATATAAGACAAGGAACTTTTCCTTTTTTTTTTTTAAACCCATGAAAATAGGGAAAACAGGAAGAGAGGGAACAGCAACAAGATTTTTGTAAGCTAGAAAGCAGATGGATGAGAAGTAACTGTTTTAGCAAACAAGAAAAAGCCAAATTTAAATGGGGAAGCTGAAAACCAACCTCATTTACACAGCACAAGTCAAAAGGCCCAGCAACAGGGAACAGGGAAGAGCAGGTACCTCTAGACTGGGAGGTAGCTGGCTAAAATAAGGAAGATGGAGGGAAAGCTGAGAATCAAAAGATGCCCTAATCCCCTCCCCAGCTCCACACTGTTCTGGAGGGTACGTCCTCAAGAGAGGGTAAAAGAGAGTCTTTGCACTGGAAGTTGATAGCCTGGCTGAGGGCATGAAAACTTTTACCCAAAAACAGCTGGGGTCTGGGCTTTGATGATGATGAATGAATGAAAGCGTCCAGAGGCCTGCAGCTGTGTACCTTTACCTCCAGGCAGGACACAGGAGAAGTATTCTCTGGGCAATCTGAGCAGCCCAAGTGGTAAAATCTGGAGACACCCACATTTGAAGTTCCCTACAAAGAGCCCAATGATATCACTCTTCAGTGACACTCAAATTTCACAGGTCCCATGACTATGCTCAGACCATCTAATTAGCTTTCAATTCCCACTGCTAAACAGGAGGAGATATCCAAAAAATCAACAGATGTCTGAGGAAACCATCTAACATGGAAGAGAGACCAAAATAGGAAAATGATTTTGAGGAAACAGAAACACAGAAAAGTAAGAAAATAATTTTAAAAGTAAACTATCACTAATATCCTCAGAGCAATAGAGGACTTAAAAATAGGAATGGTCAGAAATCAAGAAAGTACAATCAGAGAGTAGGAACAAAATGACAGGGACAGAGTATAAAAAAAACAATGGCCCTAGTCCAGGACATCCAATATCCACAACGGGTCTTCCAGAAGGAGAAGATGAATACAGAAGGGAAGACATCATGAGCAAAACAGCTCAAGCAAATTTCCAGAACTGAATGTCATGTTTCCAGATTGAAAGCACCCACACTGGATGAAAACAGACATATACAACAGCAAATCTCTGTAAGATTTCAGAACACTGGCGATAAAAGATCCTACAGATTCCAGAGGGGTGGGCAGTGTGGGGGTGGGAAACAGCTTATACGCAAAAGATCAGAAAACAGAATGGCTTTGGAATTCTCAACGGCAACACTGGAAGCTAGAAGACAATGAGGCAATGTCTTCGAACTTTTAGAGAAAATGATTTTCAACATATACTCAGTTAAATTATCACTGAACAATTAAGGTAAAATAAAGTCTTGAAGTATGGCTTCTACGTATCCATTTCCAGGATACTCTGTATATCCACCAAAATGAGGGCTGAATCAAGAAAGAGGAAGGCATGGGCTATCGAGAACAGGAGGTAAAACCCAGGGAGAAGCAAAAGGAATCCTCAGAATTACCACTGTGGGCCAGGTATGAAAAGGTCCAGGCTAGAGCAACCTCTCTCCAGCAACAGACATTTTGAAAGCTGCCTTCACAATGTTTTCTACCATATCTTCTTTTCAACCTACGTAGGAAATAAACCCCAGGAGAAAGCTAAAGGTAACTTCCAAAGCCAAAAGCAAGGAACATCCAATTAGACAACAGGTCCAGAGAAAACAGAAGGTCCCAGGGGACTTTGCTTACGGAAAACAATCAGGCTAGATAACCTGGATGTGAGTGGTCTTGTGGGAAAACAGACTAAGAGACTATTTGAAGACATGGGAAAGATTAGCAATACATTTTTTTTTTTAAAGATTTTATTTATTTGACAGACAGAGATCACAAGTAGGCAGCGAGGCAGGCAGAGAGAGGAGGAAGCAGGCTCCCTGCTGAGCAGAGAGCCCGACGCGGGGCTCGATCCCAGGAACCTGAGATCATGACCTGAGCCGAAAGCAGAGGCTTTAACCCACTGAGCCACCCAGGCGCCCCAAGATTAGCAATACATTTTAAGAAACGCACCAACCAAATGAAAAAATCAAGGCATGTTTTACCTCGGGAAAAAAGTAGGAAGTCACTGAAAACAAGGGAAGTCTGAGAGGCTGTCGCAACCAAGAAGAGCAGGAGACATGACTAAATGTAATGTGGCATCCTGGACTGCATCTTGGAACAGAAAAAGGACATTAAGGCAAAAGCTAAGAAATGTGAATAGATTATGCACTCTACTTAACAACAGCGTGATTACTACATTAATTCTAACCAATGTACTATACTAACGGAAGATGCTAATAATGAGTGAAGGAGACGTAGAGGGGAACTCTATATATACTACTTTCACAAGATTCCATAAATCTAATACTGTTCTGAAAAATAAAGTTTAGGGAGGTGGGCAGGGGATGGGGATAACTGGGGGATAGGCATTCAGGAGGGCACGTGATGTAATGAGCACTGAGTGTTACATGCAACTGATGAATCACTGAATTCTACCCCGAAATTAATAACATACTATATTTTAACTAACTTGAATTTAAATCAAACCAAAAAACCACAAAGCAAATCCAAAAAAACCTTTTTGTAAAAAAAGAAAGAAAATCATTAAATATACTACAACTTTCTGTAGACGAACAATATTTGTATAGGCACCATATTCCAAGTATTAAATACTGATTTAACTGGGAATTGTTAACCTAATTACACTTGAAGGGGGGGGGGCAAAAGGTTGAGGAAGGCAGATGGCCAAGGAAGAGAACTAAATGTCCATTTGCCACAAAAAAGAGTGGATGATGTCTAAAATTGACAACTCAAAAAATAGGACATGCAATTTACTTAGAAATAAACAGCAGAGGGGGTGCCTGGGTGGCTCGGTGGGTTAAGCCTCTGCCTTTGGCTCAGGTCATCTCAGGGTCCTGGGATCAAGCCCAGTGTTGGGCTCTCTGCTCAGCGGGGAGCCTGCTTCCCCCTCTCTCTTTGCCTGCTTCTCTATTTGTGATCTCTGTCAAATAAAGAAATAAAATCTTTAATGCCAATATACTAATAGTTAATATCATTTTTGAAACTTAGGTTTCCTTCTTTGACTTTCTCCTTTTACCATTATCATCGCATCTGTATCTCCCAATTTGTGCCTGTCTCACTAGTCCTTTAAACTGATTTTGAAATTCCCTTCCCCTTGACTTTCTCTCACACCCATCAATAATCCCTAGTTCTGAATGAATCCAACCATCTGTGTGAGGTCCTCATGCCTGAAAAAATGGATACTTTCTTTGGTTGGCTTCCCTGTAAATTCATGATCTCCAACTTTGAGTCATTACCCCTCTTACTCATCTGCATTTGTTTTCCAAACACATACCATTTCCTTGACCAGCAATCTTTGACTTTCCTGTTGATAGCACCCCGAGGGCTTAATTTCCTACTTCCCCAAGAAAAGAGCTTTTGGTCTTTATTTCCAAATACATGCAACCTTCTCTTCCTTTTCATTCATAAACACCTTTACTTCTTTACTGAGACTCTTTCCATCTACCAGACTTCTTAATTTCATTTTCACCTGAGAGATTAGTTTTACCCGGGACTTGTCCTTCACAAACTAATCTGTTTGTTCTCTGACGCTGCTTTCATGAACAATCATGGTTTGAAGGGAGCATGTTTGCATTTCTATAATGATGATACAATATCTAGTTCTGACTTGCTTTCATATTTTCATGTTGGATGTCCACAAGTACCCCCAAAGAATTTCACTTTCCCCAAACCTACATCTCCTCTAAGATCTCGGTTAAACAAAGCAGCAGTATCTGAAGTCATCAAAGCCCAAACTCTGGGCATCATTGTAGGCAATTTTCTTGTATTTTCCTGATCTCAATCCATTGCTTCAGGGCCTGACACAAAGTAGAGACTGAACAAATATTTATTGAATGAAACTTACCCACTTATATCTCGCATTTGCTTGGACTATCTCCTTTCTTCCACTGAGTGGTCAAACCCTCACCGACGCCTGGCTGGCTGACTCCTGTTCCACCAACCACGATCACATTTGTATTCTCCGTAATTTTTCTTCATTGTTTATGACTTCCTTTAGTCTGCAACATATTCAAAGTTCTTACAAAGTTCTCCGCAAAGTTCTTGTGGGTGGAAATAAACTTCTTTCCCTTAGCAAGGCCCACATTTCTGTCACCCTTCTGTTCTTTATCCCCAAGCTCCTTTAAAGTTCTCTAGCTCATTACTTGACAAGACCCGTTTGTAGTTCTGAACTTTTTTGGCTGAATACAAACTGATTTTAACTAGAAGTGCCCCCCCCAACCCCCACCCCATGCTGACTCTCAGCCCCAGGGCTCCAAGAGCAGATCTCAAGGGCAGTGCTCTTCGAAGAAATCCTTCTGGTAAACCCATTTATCTAGTCAAGCGCATACCCATTTTATTATAGAAGCCCCAAATAACCAAAATGCAGGTATTTCATTCAGATGGAGATATTAAGTAAAAACTTATTGGATAAATAGCTAATATTTATTAAGCACTTGCTACTGCTGAGAAAGTCGCATCAATGATCTTAATCCTCTTAAGGAGCACCTGAACAAGTACTATCAGTACTCTCCACTTACAGATGATAGAAACTACGTTTTATAGAAAAATAATGAGCTCAAAGTCAATCACGTAGATTCTAGAGCCAGGGTTTAAACTCATGGGCTAGAGGCAGCACTATACACATCTTGTGGCTTTACCATTGTAGGTTCTATGAGCACAAGGGCATAGTCATTCCTCAAGGGGCACACAGACTAATCAAAGCAGATAGACCAGACAACCGTGGCTATAATGCAACAAAGCCATCAGTTTAGTACAGTTTGAAAGGCACAAGGTGTTCCAGAGTCCTTCTAGTTAGGAGTCTAAAAAGGATATATGGAAGATGTGGACTTTTAAAATTTGGCCTTAGTCTAAAGAATGGATAGGATTTAAAAGATTGCTGGTAAAGGGGAAAAGGTTAACTCAGACAAGGTAACATCAAAAGCAAGGACCCAGAAAGTTTAGAGCATGCACACAAGACAGCAGCATCATGTGATTAAAGCAAAGGTTAAGGGTAGTAAGGCCAGGACAGGCAGTAGTTTGAGACCAGATTTTGTATCATTTGGAACTGTATCTGTAGTCTGTAAGGGGGGGGTCTACTGAGGAATTCTGTGAACAGGTACTGTGGCAAGAATTCTTTAGAAAGGTAATTTTAGTAGCAGATTGCAGGACTGACAGTATATGGGGAGTGAAAGAATGTGTATTTCATAGGAGACTTAAGACAGTTCTGGTATCTGGTCACAAGATCTGGACTCTGGGACAGAAAAAGTAAGGAGAAGGGAATACATTTCTGAAACAGAATCAACTCAAGTCGGTCTTGGTAAAATAATGGTACCAAGCAATGTAAATGACAGCATAAAAAGTTTGTTTTATGTCTCAACTACAGGAGGCAGGGAAACATTTTTAACTGAAATTTAGAACCTAAGTTGTTTGAAAAGCCTATTGTGATGCATGTACACAAATATTTATGTACACATACAAATCCACACACACTTATATAGTGAGAACACTTGAAATAAAAATCTGGAAAATGTAAGTTAAAATCAAGAGATAACTCGAGACTTGACTATGGAAGCAATAAGGCAATTTATTGTTTAGTTTTGTTAAATTTTGTCTGATTTTAGTTTTTATTAAACAGTTACATAGGTATATATATAAATTTAAAATAGAACCTTCTTTTTTCTCAAAGTACTCCCTTAAAGCAGTTTATCCCATTAACTGGCCTTAGTTTTAAAAAAACAAAATAAAACAAAACAAAAAAAAACTTCCTGTGTATTAACAGGCAGCTTCACCTTAACTGGCTTTAATTACAAAGTTTCCACTTGACCCAGTTAGTTAAAAAAAATACTTTTAATTATTCAATCCTTAAAGAATTTTTTTAAAAAAGTATGTGGCAAGAGAAAGGAAGGTGAGCATTTTTAATTTCTTCGCATATGTTAAAAGATTAGACAACAAGCCACAACTTTCCTGTTTTGTACAATCTTCTATTCTTAGCCACTTCTGAATTAACAGTTTGAAGAAATGACTTCTCTGTATGCCAGAGGACTTCCTCGAATTATATATGTTAATGATTAGAACAGGAATCTTGAAAAGCTTATCACACATTTTCAAGAATGAATGTTCACAGATGGTTAACAGGGAAAACAGGAAAAATCAGTTCAATCCTAAGGATTCAAACTCTGGATATGCTCACCAGTAAGAGGAAGAAGTTGTACTACAGTCTTTAGTGGCTTCTGGCAACACAGTGCTACAATTTATGCACAGTGGATACCAAGTATCCAGTATCTGCAAAGAACTAAGCTGCAAAGTCTTGCACCTAGATCATACCTGAGAGCAACAGCTACTAGTCCCTTTGATCTCACTTCAAATTCTTCACTGCATGTGAGATTGTAATTAAACCAGCTGTTGGGACTTAGCCCCCATCTCCACAGGCATTGTTCAACCTGCACTGTCCAGTATTCTAGCCACTAGCCACATGTGACAACTCATCACTTAAAATGTGGCTAGTGTGCACAGAGAGGTAATGAAAGGGTAAAATACTTTTGGATATCAAAGATTTAACATGAAAACCAGAAGGTAAAGCATCACAGTAATCCTTGATATACCAGATTACATGCTGAAATAGTATTTTGGAGCTACTGGGTTTAAATATTTAACTTTTTTTTTTCTTGTTCAAATTTGGCTATAGAAAACTCAGAATTACTTATGTGGCTCACATTGCATTTTTTTTAGTCTCAACTCTTATAGACCTCATCTACAGATGACTGTGACCTCTCTTCATAGCCCTGATTGTAAAAAAACAGGAGTTAGCTCGTATTTACATCATTCTTGTAATTCCCCTCTTCTTGCTAATTCTGTCTGGTCAACCATTTACCTTCATTATTACTTGAAACCAAATCCTTCACCGTGAAAGTTAGCAATGATACTTAATCAGACTTTAGATTTCGGATAAGGAAAGGAATGGTGGTTCTTTTCAAAGTCTTTTTTCAATACTTGGAAACACACACTATGTCCCATAGAGAAATACACACATTTCCAGACTAAGGAACAGGATATGAAAATGCCTGCACAGTTCCCAAGCCAGTGAATGGACTTTTTACACATGTTCTCTTTCCTCCTCACTACCTTGAAAACAAGACTTTTGCTCAGCCTATCAGTAGTTACTATTACTGAATTTCTGCTGTCCATCCTTGACTCTTGTGAGTCACGGTCTACCCAAGCAGGGAGACACAACAAGGAAAGTGAAGTAGCCATCAGCTTTATAACTAGTCAAATGCATTAAGACAGAAAAATGGAAGTCTTCATTAATTCCCTTAGACATTAAGAAGCATTTTTAAAGAGAATATACTCTTCCTTCTCTATTCATCTGATTCCATTCCTCCAGAAAAACCTGATTTTGTTTAAAGGCTTCTTAAAAAACCATTCGTGAAACAACTTGTACAAGGAGCTTGTAAAACTTTACTAGATCCAGATAATAAAAAGTTTAAAGAAGAGCAACAATGAAACAAGGGTATTTTGAGGTTACTATAAATACATACGCATGTATAAAACGAGCTGGATAGTTGAAAATAGCTTGTCAAAATACCATCAGGAAAACATCCTTTTAGGTTTTAGAAATCTTATTTTGACCTATTTTTGTTCTAGCCTTGTTGTATTAATAGGTAATCTTAATTAAAATTTGATATCCTAATAGAATAATATTGATACTGAAGTTTGGTATTTTAAGCAAACTATTTTAAAGTGGAAAGGCACTTCAGGAAAATCAGTCTTATACCCTTGTTTTATAGATGAGTTTTATGTGATAAGGCCAAAATCACATAGCTACAAAGTGACAGAAGCAAGACTGTACACATGTATGTTGACTCCAGGTTCGTCTTGTCGCACGGTAACAGGTTTAGTCCTTCTTTATCTGGCTTAAGGAAAAAAAAAAATCAGACCTATACTAAAGACTATGTTATCAGCAATATGAATGCCCTTGTTCTATTTACTGGAGTGAAAGTATTTTAGTCACATGAATGGATGTGGAGATTGATAGGTGGAGGTGGGCTGAGTGTTGAAGATACTAAAAAGGTTGGTAACTACCAGAGGATCGTATCATTGACTTGATATTTCCAACAGACTCCTTTTTTTGGCGAAGGTTAAGAGAAATGAAGTCTGGAACGGGGTCAGGGTCTGTTACTCTCTTCAGCTTGATCAAGAATGAAAATATTATTTTATTTGGAGGTACTGAATATTCTAATGAACATACCACAGAGGAATGGAAGATCTTGACGGGAATAACTAAGTTATTAACCTACTATGTAAACTGTACCTTTGGAAGTAATGTGATGGTGGATGCAATAGTAGAACATCACTGTAGATTTTGCTTGGTATTAATGGTACAAGACAGCCCGTGATACCGATTACAATGAACTGCTCATTTCTCAAAAGTTTCTAAGTTATTTATAACAGAAGCAACAGGAGAAGTCCTATTTCTGCTTCAGTTTTTTCTTCTTCTTAAGGGAGCACGTATTATTTTGCATCTTCCAGGATTTTCTTTTCCTGCTCATCAAGTCTTTCTTATTAACATATTATGTGTTAGGTACTCTTCTGAGTTCCAGGAGTCTAAAAATCAGTAATGTCTACAGCAGGGTTTAAACTTCAGCTGGGCCAAGTGGAAGCAAACATATCCTGAGAATACTCTGATATATGTATCCAGTAAAGTGCTAGAGAGGGCTCAGTTCCACATACCATACTTGACTGAGCTGGGAGATGGAGCCGGTAAGCTTAAGAGGGGCATCTTTAAGAACACTCTAAAAAATGAAAACTCTGATGCCAGTCACAAGTTAAAATTTTCCCTAGCATCAAGGATTAGGTAACAGCCATCTGAACGAGATACAGAATCACTAAGAAGGGTGCCAAAGACAAATTTCATTTTACTTCAAATGTACTTTATGTTATCCTTGTTTTTTCAACAAATCATGGGGAATTTCAGCATGGTACCATTCTTTGTCAGGTATGACCACAGATGATCTTACCTACTTTAAAATGGAAAACGAAGAAAAGGCAAAGAATAAATCAAATACACACAAAGTCTAGGACTTTGAAGATAAGAAGTTGAGCAAAATCATAGGACTTACAACAGAAGCAGAGAAATACATTTTTTTCCTAATTCCTAACTTGGACACTGGTAATAGGGATGGGAGTAAAACAAGCAAAGAAAGTATTCATTCTCTCCTTTACTCAAGACAAGAGCATTCCCCAGAGTAGAATCAAAAGATAAATGTTCTTTGGTTTATGATGATTTCAGAAGAGAACTTAACCCTCATTTCATCATTTATAATGAAAGAGTTCAGCTTTTTCTGTCAACTAAGAAAAACTTAATGGATCACAGCATTACCTATGTACATCTAGAAACAAAAATTTCTTCTGATTAAAAATGCTTTTAAAAGCTCTCTAACATATTTACATACCCAAATAATTTGTTACTAATACTTCACAAGGAATATCATTTTATTACTGTAATCACAAAATCATAATTTCTGTACAGGAATGTATAAGTGAACATTAATCAATGCACTGATAATTCACTTCATAAAGAGGGTGAACACACTACAGAATGTAAAGAAAAAATATTGTAAAATTTTCTGGCCTTGCAGTGCACTTTTTAGTGCAAGTATTTAAGACACAATAGTGTTCAATTCAGCAAAGTATTGCAGAACGTCATGCCACAGTCCGCTTAATTCCAAGAGGGTCAGGACATGCAGCTTGTAATAAAATGTCAGAGTATATATATATACATATATATGTATATAAAAAAACCACATGTAATTCATAAAATATAGAGTGGTTTATTTAGATGGTTTTAAATGATTTCACTGCGGAATTCAGCATAACTGGAACAAACATCCAAGATCTTCGTAACAGAAATCTTCTTGCTAGGCAATGGCTTTGGCTTCAGGCAGGAATGCCTCCCAGTATTTTATCAGCTGCGGATCATAACCAAAGATATTCTAATTATCTTTTGTCACTTACATGCATATATACCGTACAGCATTTTTAAAAAAACCAAGTAGCTAACAATGATTAACATTTACTAAAGTCTAGTTCTATGAGGGATCATTTAAACTTCCCATTCTGAAGTCTGTCAATGTAATTCAAGTATAAATTTTTTAAAATGTTAATTATTACTGGCTAATTTCAGTTTTTGATGTAAATGATAAATTTTTTAAAAACCTCACAACTTAAGATCTTTATTTATGCAAAACTCTATAAGCAGACTGTTAATGTAAATTAAGTGAGAATACCTTAAATAATAAAACTGCAATGAACTTTTCCAATTTAAAGTGATAACATATTCTAATTCAGAGGACATTCACATTTTATGTTACTCTAGCAAAAAACAATGGCAAAAAGGTGGAAGAAAAAAGTATTAGGCAAGAAAGGGACATGTGTTTGAGAGTAAAAGGAATCTGCTGCCAGTTTCTTCCGTAGTCCACAGAATTAATCAAAGTATAAAGTTATATTTAAAACAATTTCTTTAAAAACAAATTCACATAAATTATCTTATGAAGTATTTAAAGACTAAATATAATTTAAAGGTATAATGTCATCTCTCAATTAAAAAGCGATCTATTATATATTATATAAGCAACTTTCTAATCCACATATTTTAAAGCTGGATAAAGAAATTCTTCAATTCATGACATCAAATAATCTGATTACTCAAATTTATATTATCTTGTTACAGATTTTAATTAAAATCTGTGGTCTTCTGTTCTCTAATTAAGGAAACAAATACCATCTGTGGCATATCATCACCACCTACTACACACAAAATAAAATAAAAATCAAAACAATAAAAAACCCCACCCCCAAGCTTTAAAAAAGCCAGTTTTTAGGTTCTGTTATGGAAGAGAACTTATTATAAGAATTTACTCGAACAGGTGTGATCACTGGGGAAATAAAACTAGGAAGACTGAAAAAGGGAAACACTGTTCAGCAAGTTTCTTCTTGCCTTCATCTGGGAAAAGTGTATCTCAACTGGAGTTTAGGAGTAAAGGCAAAAACGACCTGAGAGTATCCAATTTAACTACCATGTTTTCCTCTGTGGTCATCAGTTTTTTTCTACTCCGTTCCTTACTCCTCCATTAAATTTAAAAACTCTCTTTCACTGACATCTTTAAAATGAAAAAGTATACCAAAAGTAAGTTCTAGAAGATGTCTGTATGTTATAAAATAAGTTATAAAAAAAATTAGCTTACCTGTTGTTGTGTTTGTACTAATGATTCTAAGTACTTGATAATAACAGTTTTAAAATCTTTCACCCGTTCTTTCTGTAGTACAATAAAGAAGAAAGTCCATCAGTACAAAACTAAGTTTGATTTTACTACAAAATCATAGCAAACAAGGACCACATCATTATACTCGCCTCAAATCTTCCCACTTCTTTTCGAATTGTTTTAGAGATCTGTTCAAAATCTCTTTCTCCTTGTTGTACTTTTGCCTCCCACTAATAGAAACAAACAAAAATGCACAGATTTTTAATTCTTGTTAAGGAAAATAGTATAGAACTAGCTGTCACGATCACTCACTTAATTTAATTTCTGTAAACCCTAAGGAAGTTCCATAATGGCAAAGCCCAATTCAGGATCATTCAAACTTTTATCTAACTTTTCAATACTAGAAATGCCTATCAGTTTAATTTTCATTAATATATCACTGTCAGACACATACTCAAGATTAGGATATTCTAGTACTTAATTACAATCCTCATAGCTTAATTAAATATGACTAAGATGAAAAGATTTTTGAATATAAAATTCACTATCAACTTAGCAGTGTTGGGGTAATTTTATCACTTCTTTCTGATATCATTGTTTCATAATGTATCAACAACATTCTGCCAAGTTCAAGAATACATGTTCACCACAATTTATATGCCCATGGAAATACTTTAAATTAAGAAAACCGTACAACAAACATTTAAAAACAATTTTTGTATTAAATGCACGGATTTAAAAAAAAAAAAAAGTGGAATTATGGTCTACTGAAGACCTACTGGTAAACACTAAGTTCAGTACAGAAACACAAAACATTATGATTAGTGACCAATGGAGTAGCTAAAATAAAATAACTGAAGACTTAAAGCAATGAAATGATATTTACCCACTATGTAACCAAAACAGTGGTACATACTCTTCAAAGAGCAGGTACATTTACTTTTAGTAATATAAAGGTTGTCCTACCTCTTCAATTTCCTTATTGAAGCATGGCAAAAAAAGTGTATAAATTATAATAAACTTATATAAATTTACTAAAATACCATATATAGTACATATATATGGGGGATAATGTTGCTTGGAAAGCTAAATGTGGGTTAAGTCTACGCTCTAAAGCTATTCTGAGACATAAAATAAGTAACTGAAATCAAACTGACCATCTCAAAAGAAATTATTAAAGGTTAATTTAAATCTTTTCCTTGTGTGCTTCTTTATCCATTCCATAATCATGTGGAAATACCAAAGGGCTCTGGAGATTTCAATGATGATCAAAATGTTAAAGTAATTCTAACACAGTTCATAAAACTATGGAAAAATGGCTAGTGTTGAATGGTTCAGAAAAAAATTTATGAAAAATTATGCATATATGAATGACTCATGAAAAATTTGAGTAAAGCGGTAAGTAAAGCATTTTATATTAATCACCTCTCTTATTTCATTTTTAGCTTGCTGTATTTTATCTGGTTTGTTAGCAACCATCATTTTTGCCTCAGTTTCACGTTTTTTGAGCAAAGTAATTTGAGCGTCTTCCCATTTCTGCCAGCACTTCATTCGATGGTCAAACACACCCTATAAGTGAATGACATGTTAGTAAGTGACAGTAACACTGAAATACTTTCAAAATACGAGAAGTGCTATGATACTGAAAACAAACACAAAAAAGCAAGTACCTAACACACCAATCTCAGATATTGGGATAATGAAAATAAACATGCTGATATAAAAGAAACATCCATTTTCATTTGCTTAAAAACAAAAATTTAAAAAGGCTCCTATGACTGGATGAAACAGAACAACTCTGAATAAACAAACAAAAATGACATACAAGGGGTGCCTGCCTTCGCCTCAGGTCATGATCCCAGGGTCCTGGATCGAGTCCCACACTGGGCTCCTTGCTCTGTGGGGAGCCTGCTTTTCCCTCTCCCTCTACTGCTCCCCCTGCTTATGTTCTTTCACTCACTCACTCTCTCTCAAATAAATAAATAAAATCTTTAAAAACAAAAAACAAAACCCACATACAAGATGAATTTCACTAGCCTTTTGGGTTTTATATTTGACTTAATAATAAGATTTCTAACAGAGTTTTACGCTTTCAACAAAGATTTCTTTAATAAGAAGAAGCCAGTATTATACCTACATTCTAAGTTTTCCTACTAAGTAATACTAAAAGCAGATTTAAATGTTGGAAATAAGTCAGAAATTATTAAAATAAAATGAGAAAAACCCATAAACGACAGGAAGTGAAGACCAACAGCAAATAAAACAAAGGCAAAGTAATTAAGAAGTAACAGTATAACAGTAACAGTATAACACAATTAAAAAAAAAAAAGGAGAGATAGTCCTATAAAAAATAAACAGGGCAAATGGGTAGGAGTATTTGGGTGTGCCTTTATTGTGTGTACACACACACATACACCCCTATCTAGTAGGCAGGACCAAATAAAGAACTGGACAAAAAGACCTTAACAGACCAAGTCAACCAAATCCACCAGTGCTTTCAAGGGATTTGGCAGAACAAGAGGAGGTTGATGGAAGCCAAGACATGAATTATGACCATTAGAGTATTCGAATCTCAGGAGAAAAGGGGATGCACAGGATGGGAGAAACTCAATAGTAATTCCTTTCCTAATTTGATGCTGGGGATACATGTGTGTTCTGTCAGCATTTGCTATCGGAACACATGAAGCAAGTGTTAATAAACTGGGTGAAGCAGAAAGCACTACACCAGAGTTATTTTCATTATTCCAAAAAGAACTTTTTCGATCAAGCAACAGTAAATAAATACATGTCCTAATTAAGAGAAAAGCATGAAGATAATTTATTTTTAAAATGTAGGCTCTTGGGGCACCTGGGTGACTCAGTAGGTTAAGCGTCTGCCTTTGGCTCAGGTCACCATCTCAGGGTCCTGGGATGCCCACATTGGGCTCCCTGCTCAGCAAGGGGTTTGCTTTTCCCTCTCCCTCCCCCAACTCATGCTCTCACTCTCTCTTCCTTGCTTGCTCACTCTCTCATATGAAACAAATAAAATCTTTAAAAACAATGTAGACTTTGGAACAGATCAAATTTGGATTCAAATCCTAGCTTCGTCACTCTATGAGCATGGATAAATTAATTTCCATAAGCCACAGTTTTCCCATATAAAAGGAAGAAAATGAGATCTGTATTAGTGGACATGAAATAAAATGAAAAAAATGTAGCACAGTGACCGAACCTAGTGGATGTTTAATAATTAGCAGGTACTATTACAGATGACTTCTAAACACACACACATATCAGAGTTGATTAACTCAAGATTTCTATTAAAAGTGCAAATAATAACAGCTTAGTAACATGGAAAAAAACTGTATCAGACTGCATTTATATCATATTGCATACTTTAAAAATATAGGCAACCACACTGAAAACTTCAAATCCACCAGAAACAAAAGTATTTTTTCCCAAAGACTGTGCATATTTCATATTAACCATGATAAAAGATATATTGGGCAAACTGATAAATCAAAACACCTTATCTATCGGTACTTAAATCCACTTTGTTAGTTTTCATTTGGTGTCTCATATAACTTCTCTTCTCACATTACTAAGTACATCTTACTGTCCCCTTTGTTGGTTTTCTTATAGTCATGAGACAACATTTTCCTCAAGACATTTCTTATTACAAGTTAATTTTGCTTCAGCCAAGTTAATTTGGGACAAAATCACAAACATAACAAAAACAGCTACCATAACTAGATTGTGAAAGTCACTCACATTTAGAACAAACCCTCACTCCTCACCCCTTCCACACACATATATACAATACCAAAAAATAATTTAAATTCCTAGCCTTTAGGGGAAGAGGGCTGTTATCAGTTCCTCATTTATAAAACTCCTCTGTAATAACAATTTGATTACTTAAAATATGCACCAGTACAGGGCAAAAGGTAACCATAATGCCCTCTAATTTTAACAGTTGCTTAAGTTCTCAATATATATAAACTGGCTTTTTTGGTGATACACTAATTTAAACTAATTTGCTCCCTGTCCAATTTAGTAACTCCTAAGATTCCAGAATCATCACAGGTTTATTATGGCAAAGATGTAGGAGTTATAAAATAAAGATAAAACTACTAAAGTCAGGTTATTTCAGAAAGAAAAAATTAATCTTAGCTCTTTAAGAAATAACTTTTTCACTTGTTTTCCTACCCTTGGAACACATAAACACACACACAAAAGAATCAAAAGCATACTTTATCTAAAAATGCTACCTTAAAGATCAATAAATCATAACTGTATTTCAAGATGCTAGTCTGCTCTAAGAGAACCCAGCCACTCCTCTAAAAGGGACAAACTTATGCTGACGACATACTTTGGACCTCCACCCCTCTGCCAATTTATGTTATACATTTGTATACAAACTGGTCTAGCTTAGACAAGGCTGCAGTTGTGAAACATTCTTCCTGGCCTATCAAGACACTGCAATTTTAATTTTAATTAATATCACACTGCAATTCAGTGAATCTGAAAGTATGTTGCTCAGATTCCTGGAGTCCCGAAAGGATGTTGATTACTTATAGCCAAACAATGAGGCTTTTCAACTCCTTGGGAAACCCATCTACTGGGTTGGTTTAAAACGTATTTGATATATTTTATAAATTCAGATTCCCTGCGAGATTTCTTTTTATCAAGAGTTCTAGTGCTAAACACATTGAAAACCATTATTGTCAACCCCTGTCCCTACTCTAGTGATTCACAGAAGGCCAATACATGAGAATGCAGGCAACGAGTTTACTATTTAATAGTCCTAGTCAAAAAATGGAGTCCTGGACATGAGAGGCCATGCTCTGTACAAAGAGGAAAATAGGTGCTTCCTGGATATAAGGCCAGGCCTAGGTAATACTGTAAATGGCTGAAATTTATCCTTCTTCAGGATATCCTTCTTCAGGATATCCTTCTTCAGAATTTCAAAGGGTCTTAGATCCTTCCCTGCTTTGGCCCTATACTCTAATTCTCAAAGTACTCTAAGTTTCAAATTTATCATCAGAAAAGTATTTTTGGATACGTGGATGATGCAGATGGTTGAGCATCCGACTGGATTTCAGCTCAGGTCATCCCCTCAAGGTTGTGAGATCGAGCCCTGCATCAGACTCTATACTCAGCGAGTAGTCTGCTTGAGTTTCTCTCCCTCTTCCTCTGCACCCCCCCACCCCCCGTGCTTGGGCATATGCTTGCTCTCGCAAACAAATATTTTTTTAAAAAGTAAAGTATGTTTGATATGATTAAAAACAAAGGGCTAAGTAGTATTAATGAGCTTTTAGAAATATGTAAGACAAAACACAAGAGAAAATTGGACAAAGGACATGAAGAGTTCACATACACACACACATACACACACACAAAAATACAAATGGCTTGTCATCTACACAGATGCTTAAATTCAAACTAACCAAAGAAATGTAAGCTTATACAAAAAAATACCTTCATCATTGGGTGAGAGAAGAAGCAACATGTATGCTGATGGGAGTACAAAGAAGTATAATCTCTTTGGACAGTAATATGAGAATATCTATTGAAATTTAAAATTCATATACCCTTCGGCCAAGTGACTCCACTTCTAGGTATTTTATGCCCAAAGAGTTATTTTCAAAGAACAGTATTTACAACTAGACTGATTAAATAATGTAAGGTATGTTAATATGCTATCTAAAACCATGCAAACATAAAAAGAATCTAACATCTCAACATATCCCAACATGGACACCTCAAAATTTAACAGATGAAAAAAGTAGGCAAAGAACAGTGCATATGGTATGTTCCTTCTTCAAGAAGGAAGAGATGGAGGGAGGGAGGAAGAAAGAGAAAGAGAGAAATGGGAAGGAAAAAAGAGCCTTCATATGTGCATAGCTAATTCTGTAAAGACACACAAGAATGTAATAGGATCTGACTAAGGAAAGAGAGACTAGCAGTCTTGGGTGGAGAACTTGACCTTTTTGGGCTGTTGGATTTATTATGTCCATGCATCACTTTTTCAAACACAAACGAATCAGTTTAAAACAAAAACCAAACCAAATGTAAAGAGCACAAAAATTCCCTGTCACACTATTCTGTAACTTCTCAACTCCTTGGTGCAGCTGACCTGGGTTGGTTTCAGCAGAAAACACAAAGCCAACATGAAAAGAGCTCAGGCAACCTCAAGGTATAGCTTGAGCACAGCTCTTTAACTTTTTTTTAGTCAATGAATCACTAGTTCAGTTCTTTCCAAACTCTGTTCCATTCATGTAAAAAGATATTAAATGGAAAACAACTCCTGTTCGTATGAATTTGGAAGTCTCTGGATTAAACAAAGTTAAATGTTTTTTTACTGAGAGAAAGTTCTGAGCATTTTAATGCTCTGTGAATCAGTAAGACAGGGATACTGTACATTATCTCCCAAACTCAGTTGATTGTGGTACCTCTTTTAGTGTCACTGTTACTCTGGGAAACATAAATCCAAGGGTAATTTCAGAAAATGTAAAAATACACAGGAAGATTTAGGCAGCATGAGGCCTGCCCAGGTGGGGGCTCACCACCCAGGACACTAGCAGGCCATTCCCACCAGGGAGTGTCCTCCCAGGTTAGCTCTTCTCAGCTGGCACTTCTCACGGACACTGCCTAGCTTGCCTTTGTGGACCCACAGTTATTTTGAAAGGCACTCGAACTTTTTTACAGCAGCCCTCATGATAAGTGCGAATTCTGGAATGAGGCTGAGAGTGGGTAGGAGAGAAGCAGGAACCATTATTTGTGAACTGGATTTTTGTTTATCACAAATTGCTGATATATAATGAAGTACAATCTAATAACTGTTATCTATATTAACTTCTTCCTTTACAATATTTTATTTACTTGACAGAGAGAGAGAAGCACAAGCAGGGGGAGCATCAGAGGAAGAGGGAGAAGCAGGCTCCCCACTAGCCAGATGTGGGACTAGACCCTAGGACCCTGGGATCATGATCTTAGCAGAAGGCAGAGGCTTAACTGACTGAGCCACCCAGGTACCTCTATATTAACTTCTTCAAATAACTGAAAAGAAAAGTTAACCACCAGGAATATAAAGAGTAACATCTAAGAGTAAATATAGGCAAAACTGGTAATCTACCAAACCCAAGGAATCACCATTCTGAAGTGCTAAGAACCCTCTAGCAATAATTGTTACAATTAGCTTGAGAAAAGTATCATAAATAAATAAGCAGTGTATCAATGTTCTGACTACAGATGGATACTAACTTGATCATAGACTTTAGCTGAAAAAATTTTGCATAAGAAAGCAAGAACAAGGTCTCATTAACTTTCAATAAAAGGTGAATTCCCAATTCCTCCACCCCATGATAATTAATGCTCATAACAATAATTAAAAGATGCAACAAGACCTTAAAGTACCTTCTGAAACACAGAATAAAGTAATACTTGGTTTAACTGTCTGATTGTTGGAGATACTTACACAGTACCAATTTTTACTAGTTAACTCGATTACTCTCCCAATTACTCAGAAACTGAACTGTTTATTCTTAAACATTACCACTAGAGAACACAATTTATTATCTAATCTAGTTTCATTCCATTTATAAATACACAGTAACTACACCCTTCAGTGTATGCACAGAATGTCTGCTTATAGTCCAAATGCATGCTAAAAGCCTCCATTAAACATACTTGCACACCAATCACCTCTGGTTTTGTTTTGCTTCCTATTATACCTTTACTAAGAGCCCAAGGCTAGTTTCAGTTCATGCTACAATGAACAATAAATGCTACCACCTAGTTGTAAGCTTATATATGTAAATATGAAAGTAAATGTTACTGGTTTTATCTTATTTGGCATTTCTTAGATCTCTTAAAAACATCAATTATATCTACTACACTGTCCAAGTCATACTAGAAGAAAACATCTGGCTATGAATCATCATTTTGAACCCATTATATGTACTGGTAGAATACGGAACTTAAACACTTAAATACATGCCTTACAGCTAACCAAATTGTTCCAAACCAAACCACAGAAGTGAGAAGAACTCAAGGGAAGACTGCAAATAAAGCTTACTTTCACTGCAGCAATAAGACGAATGTAGTCACTAAGCAGTTCTGAAAACATGTAAAAGTCAGCAAAAGCTTGTTCTTGATGTAACTGGTCTATCTTCTCCTCTACCTCTGCAAGCTGAGACAAAGCTCTAGATAAAGCAGTGTGGTCCTCAGAGTTACCTAACATGGCAGCACTTTTCGCAAAGGCAGCTGTGTTGGCTGAAAGTTCTGGAACAAGAAAGTATTCACTTTTAGTGTTCTCTAGTAAAGTTTTTTTAAACATTGCTATGGTTTTTCCATCTTCCCTCTAAATTTTATCAGCTACTGTATCATTCAAATAATTATTTTAAAATAATTAACATAAAACAACCAGTCATTAAAATGCCTTCGGCATAAATGCCAAGTGCTCAGAGCTCTACTGAGAGTTAAGAAGAACATTAAAGAAAAACTAAGAACTACTGCCTATATTCCCAGGGAAGGAACGATGTTTAATAATTTAATATAACAATCTGTCTCCCCTTTCTTTCTAAAGGGCTCACTGCTTTTACGTATTCTTGCAAAAGACCAGATTTATTTTTAATATGGAATGCAACGGGAACACTTACAATCAATTTATACTACATTTTTTGGCCTTTAAACATTTATTTGAAATTGAAAATGTCTATAATTTTTAATGAAAATATCATTTAGCTAACAAGACAAAAGCCAGGTAAGTTATAAATATAATTCATGGAAATCTTATTTTTTTGTGTGTACAACAATGCTTAAACAATGCTCAGTAGAAATACTAAAAATTTCTGAAAGATTTTTGAACATTATCATTTCAGATACTTTGAATAAAGAAAAACAGATGTTTACAGAATACATAATGTCAATGACTAATAATACATTGCTTAGAAACTGACATTGCCTAGAAACTGCTCTGCATTACATAAAATTCTCTAAGAACCATAAAGCAATTCCCTAAGAGACAGAGTACAAATGGCAAAAGCTATTATAAACTACTTTTAATAATGAGTGCACTGATGTATTTCTGTAATTGTTTTTACTAAAATGGATTACTGGTAATGGCAGTAAATTACTTATTAAGTATTTTAGAAACCTAACATTAAGATCCTTGTATTCTTAAAAAAAACAATAAACATTTCATGGTAGAATTTTAAAAATCACAACTTAAATTTTCTATCAGTTTTTTACAAACTTCCTCTCCCCAGACTTTCCAATATAGTTGTTCAAAAACGAAGAAAATAATTCAGAGTATTCTATAAAATATAGGTACACAAAAAAATTTTAGAGATAAACTTCAAATATCAATTTTTTAATCTGATATTTTTAATTATATCAGTTACTAATAAGACATCTTCATTAAACTCGAAGTATGTTTAACAGAGTTAATCAAATGAACAACAGTTTTAACCTGAAATTCAAAATATATTTTTTACAAACTCAGGATTTTTCTATTTCTCAACTACAAGTGAGGCTAAAGTAGAACAAAAAAAAAACATTAACAAGATTCAAATAGAAAACCTTCTCAAACTTTTGCTCTCCCTCTTCTAGAGAAACCTTGGAATATTCATTTTAATAAAATTTAAATAAAATATTTGAATTAACTTACGGTGTTAAACACATAAAAAAACAAGGTAAACACACCTTTTCTATGACAGACCAAGGCTTCGACACTAGCATGAAGTTTCCTAAGTTGCTGATCCAGATTTTCAAATTGTTGCTGCTTTTCTTCAAACCACTAAGAAAAAAAATGAAAAATGGAGCTAATTTAGCAAGAACAAACCACTGTAAATTAGGTTACCAATAGCAAGGCACATTCCTTGTTTTAAAGCAACAAATTAACCATGTATAACCATGGTAGTCAACTGATGTGGCTGAGAACTAAACTCAATAAGCAAATTAATATCCTATTTTCTACTTGTACAGCTTTAAAATGCAATTGTTGGGCTCATTAATTCATCTCATTATTCAAGTCGAAAAATCAGCTCTTACTGCATCCGATTCATTCATCTTGATTGTCATTTTGTTGACAGCGTCGGCAGCCTTGTTCACCATCCTCAATATTCCTGCTCCACTCAGAGCCTGTGTGTTAACTGCTCTAGGCAGCTGGAATTGAATGACAAATAAGGGCAAACAAACCGGTTAAAAGCCTGGAGGTTTAACTGGGCACAAAAGGGACTGCACACCCCCACCAAAAAAAAAAAAAGAAAGAAAGAAAAGAAAAAGGAAAAAAGGAGGTTGTATTTTCTTCACTCTCATACATTTCAATAGTGAGATCTAATTTCTCAAATACACCACTTGTACACTCTCAAAGGAAAACTTAAAAAATAGACTTTCCATTTGCTTTTCTTCTGCACGTTTACATTTAGATGGAACAACACTCTGTTTGTCAAAATATATTAAGAAATTGCCAACTACCTTAACGTTGGCCACCTGTTTGCTTGCAGAAATAAACTTGTTTATAAGGAAAGAAGAAAGTCTTGAGAAAAATCTCCTTAGGCTCAGTTAAAATTTTTCAAAAATTCTGGGGTTCAAATAAATTTTTTTAAGTTCAAAGGGTAGTAACTAAAATTCTAAACTGTGACAAGCCCCAAATGTACCAAACATCTCAAATATAAGGGGAAGAGTGATAATTTAAGCTCTTTTAAGTCACAAATCTGCATTTCAGAACCTCAGTAAGAATATTAGAATGTGGACAAATGAACACACTCAAATGTCTCTAAAAGAAGGCCCGAATAAACTTATTTCAACTTAATGCCTAAAGCAACAACTTGGGCACTGAGAATTAGACTACTTATAAGTCATTCTTCTAAATGTGGTTTAAACTTTTTGAAAAAGAAACTGATCATCCTACAATTATCAATGCAAAGAAGATATTTTGGTAGTAATTTAAATAATTAAAGCTAATTAAAATACTAAGCCAAAAAAATCAATTTATTCCATTTACTAATCCAACTATTTACTGGACATATATTTTTACAAAAGTTATTAAAATAACAAACACAAATAATGAGAACATTCATATCATATAAAAATTTAAAGTAGAAATAATACCTCTGAACTTTCCAGGAACTGCCTTAAATCAGGATCCTGTAGTAAAGTTGGATGCTTTACTGTTCTTTGAAGATACCTAGATTTAAGAATAAACATAAATAATAATAAAAATTAGGTAAAACAATATCCTCAGTCTGCCTTCACATTAATTTATTTTTAGACTCTTAAAAGCAATTTAAGGATTAAAAAACTTTTTATCTTTTGCAAATTCATAATTATGTAAAAAGAGACACAGTAGGTCGTGGAGGTAGGGGATATAGGAGGGTGATTAACTTACCAAACTTCACACTGCAAAGTATTAGAGTTGTAAAAGGGTACATGAATTTGTTGAATAATTTTATCTTTGAGTGGCATCACCATGTTCCCAGCTATTATTTCAGAGTCCCAACACACATATCACTATATATATTTCAATCAACTATTTTTGATTATTCCTATTATTACCAAAACAGAGAAAAGGCTACCAGTTTTTTTCTTTGTCAGGAGATTTAAATTGTCAAATCAGCTTTGATCCTTTTTTGACAGTAGCTAAATTTTCTTTAAAATTCTACTTTTAAAAGGGTTTTGCTAAAAGTTTGATTCCTTTTTTTTTATATGACACCACATAAAATAAAAATGGTAAGGGAAACATCATTATTAATCACTATTAGCCCAACTTTAGTAGTCTTCCTATAGTAGAAAATGGAAAAGGCCAAATTTCCAACATCCATAAAAAATTAACATTCTTTTATAAAAAGAAAAAAGGTCCACCATTTAATGATTCTTGATTACTTATCTAATCCCATTTTTCAAAAAAAACACATTCTTTCCTTAATGACTACATTTCAATTACAGTATTTTACTTCATTTAATGTACCTTTTTTCTGTGGAACAAATATAATCAGTAATTTCTTCAATCTCATTATAAGATTATGAAATATGCCTAAAGTTTCTGAAAAACATTGATAACCTTCTATGAAGTCAAATTCTATACAATGGTTAAGATGAATATTTTATCCTGGCTTACACGTTAACTTCTGTTTTTATATATTTAAACAAATTAAACTTCAAGTCATTAGCTCACACATGAAAACATTATCACAGAAATAGAGCATTTAATAGATATGTGCAAGACAACTACACTGTGGCTTAAAAAAAACAACTGCCTATATTATCAGGCTAAAAATGAGATGCAACAGGAACACTAATTTTATGTTAAAGAAATGTTGGTATCTTCCCACCGGAACTTTACTTACAATTTTAAGACCCAAGTTCTCCAATACTATTATTTACTTGTGTAGACTGCATACGGCTAAGAGCAGTTTGTGTAAGCTAAAAAGTCGTAGAAGACAAAACATGTCGTACCCAAACATGGAACATCCCAGTATTTCAAACCTAAATGTAATTAACATTTTATATATAAACATATATATATACATATATATATATATATATAAAACAACAACAACTTATATTCTAAAACAGCTTTCCAAAGTGAGTTCTGTGGAATACTAGTCTCATGCAGTATTCCAGGAAAAAGAATGTTTCTACAATCAATACAGTCTGGAATATACTAAATACATATTCCTCTGAGTTATAATGGACAGTAGCATATTTTGTTGTTTTTTTTTTTTAAGATTTTATTTATTTATTTGACAGACAGAGATCACAAGTAGGCAGAGAGGCAGGCAGAGAGAGAGGAAAGGAAGTAGGCTCCCTGCTGAGCAGAGAGCCCGATGCGGGGCTCGATCCCAAGACCCTGATCTCATGACCTGAGCCGAAGGCAGAGGCTTTAACCCACTGAGCCACCCAGGCACCCCTGGACAGTAGCATGTTAGGTACTGTTGAGAAGTTCTGCAGGAAATAAACCTGGTTTAGCTTTGTTAAGCCATACGTTAACAAGACTCAATAGTCTACAGTGTTTCCTTTTTTCACCCTATCACATACTAGTATTCTGAGGAATCACTGTGGAAAATAGTATTCTAGAAAAAAGACAGAAAATTTTACTTCTTAAAGGCTACACAGAACAAACAGCAAATAACCATTTCTTTAAAAGTACTAAATTTACATTAAAATTAAGAACAGAAACGTAGAAGATTTTTTGTTCTAGAGATAATTACCTTTTAATGTTTTTTTCTAGGTGTGTGAGTATCTACACACACAAACTCAGGTATTTTGGTTTTCACGAAAATATTATACTGTTATGCTTCTAGTTGTGTACCCTTTTACACAAAACAGTACGTTGTAGATATCTTCTTTAGCATTAAATATTGTTCTCTAATGCCACTTTCATTTACCACATGAAATTCTATTATATAAATGTACTATAATGTCATTATTTTTTAATACCACAATGACCATTACTTGCTTATAATTTACAAAATGTGACAGTAATCACATTCAATGGAACTTTAGTCTTCAAAGCGGTTGTACCTAATGTGTCTACTTTGCTTTCCTCAACTGCACATTTTAAATGGAAATTCCCTTTTTTAGGGTGCCTCGGTGGCTGACTCATTAAGCATCTGCTTTCGACTCAGGTCATGATCCCAGGGTCTTGGGATCGAGTCCCACATTAGGCTCCCTGCTCGGTGGGGAGCCTGCTTCTCCCTCTCCTACTCCCCCTGCTTGTGTTCCTTCTCTCTCTGTGTCTCTCTCTGTCAAATAAATAATAAATAAAATCTTAAAAGAAAAAAAAAGAAAATTCCCTTTTTTGAAAGTGGTGTGTGTTTTTAAATCTGGTAATTAAATGAAGAGATTTGCATTTTTTTCTTCCTTCATATCAATCTTAATATCATTATCAATTTCTGCATTTCTTATAGGCCATGAAACTATCCTTTATCTTCATAATCCTTATGTTCATATATTATGACATATGTGTATTTTTTCACTGTATCTTTTCACTTTTTTCATTAAGTTAATTCTAATTCCATTATAGTCTACTTACAGTGTTACAATACTTACAGGTGTACAATACAATGATTTGACAATTCTCTACACTACCCAGTGTTCATCATAGTTAAGTGTCCTCTGTAATTTCCATCACCTATTTCACCCATTCCCCTACCTACCAGCCCACTCTGCTAACCATCAGTTAACACACAGTGCAACAGTCTCAGGTATACAATTCAGTGATTCAGTACTTCCATACTCATCAGGACTAGTGCACTGCTTGATTCCCATCCATCAGTGAAAAAACTAATAAGGTGGGAAAATGCCTAGGATCTTTGAGGAGCTGCAAAACAACAGCGTGGCCTGGAGTAGAGTGATCAAGGAGGTAACAGCACGAGCAATGCATGTCACATGTCACATAAAGTTCTGTAGGCAATTATAAGGACTCTGGCTTTTATGGAGTGATATGGGTAGGGCGATATATTATCTGATTTGTATTTCAAAAGGATGACTCTGATTGCTGTATTAAAAGAATAGAAGTTCAAGGACAGAAACAAAGAGGCCAATTAGGAGCCCACTGAAGTTAATTCCAGCATTTGGACTAGTACCGTATTGGTTGAGAAATGGTTGTAATACAGATAGTGTAAAGAAGCAATAAGACTTCCTGATGAACTGGCTAATACTAAATATTTCCTGATATGAAAGAGTAGACTAATTAACCTATGCTAACTGTTTAAGCCAAGCCAGTTGAATTTTTCCCTGCTTGGAGTGAACAACAATCCTGATGCATTCATTATAAGACAAGTAAAGACATATTCAAGTTCAGTAACTTGCCACAAGTCACACAGATAGTGTATAGCGTGTAGTGGAGTACAGGCATCAACAAAAAAAGGATTCTATAACTCTTTCATGCCACTCTATACTTCTCTGTGTATATCTGTAGAACTGGGTCCTCACCTATGAAATAAACTCAATATGGTCTTAAGGTAAAATGTGAAGCACTCTCAAGAAAACCAAGAGGGATCTTGGGGACACTCTTCCTAGAAGTAGTTTCTGGTTACTTTAGTAAGTCCAACTTTCTTAACCATTCCCCTTCTCTTCCTGTATTTTAATACTAGATGGTCATCCTTTCACTCAAGAAAGTCATCTACATTTTCTGAGTAGAACGAACAAATGAATACGTAAACTGTTACAGTATACACAAAGAGATATAGTTCCCTGACCCACTAGATTCAACTAGGGTGGTATTCCACAGATAAGCCTGTTTTCTAATTTTTAAATTTTAAGAAATGCCACAGAAAACTGCCTTTAGAAGAAGCATTCCAATCTCTCTGCTTCTAGACCTTTACACTTATATTTTCTTTAAGTCATAATTTTTAATGCAAAATAAATTTCTCCCTCATATTACACCGTTCCCATCATTATTTTTTTTAACCTGCAAAGTCAACTAAAGTGGCATTTAACAAGTAACACTTATCACTGAAGAAACTACTCAAATACCCAGCAGGTCAAGTCTCAGTATTTCCTTACGACTCTCCTCAATGTTTCCTACTACATGATGTTATGGTAAGTACTATGCAATGCATTCAAGTTGCAAGAAAGGTGAATGTAGAACCAAATTATATGTCCTTGGTACAATAAATCTTCATTAAGTTCCTTATCAAGCATGCCATCTGAAATATTTCAAATTTACTCATAGAAAAATAGGACTTGAAAGGTTTCTCAAAGGGTCACTTTCAGAAGAACTAAGCAAAATCAAAACGCAACATTATCTACCCTTTACTCTTAAAAACATTCAGTCTACGTGACCTCTTTTACAACATAAACAATTCTAATGCCTAACCTAAACTTCTCTTGATACAATTTAAGTCCTTTTCCTGAGTAACTGCAATCCTCACAGACATAATCTCATCTTTTAAGTCCTAATAGTAAGCTGCATATTTAGCTTTCTTATTGTAAATTGTCCAAACCTGATTTTTCTGTGGCATTTTCTTAAAATGTATACAAATTATAACTAAAACCCAGAAATAAGATGCCTTAAAGAGTTTAAAAAATAATGTGTATCCTGGACATAAATACACTATTCCTTAAAATCTGTCTGACCTTACCACACCCACTGATATTAAGCAGAAAGAGAAAATAAAGAATAAGCAAATTCAATTAAGATAAACAAATTCGACTAAAATAAGAAACAAAAAAACCCCTATGAAGTTAGAAATTTGTATGTCTAGGTGATTACCAACTTATGTTCTAAAAGCTGGGCTTTAAGAGAGTTTCAAATTTATATTCTCAGCATAGTAATTAAGGAATAAATGTTAAGATTCTGGGTTTAGGTTCCCTCTATTCATTCCTCTTTTTAGTCTTCAAAACTACAGGAAATGTGTCAAGTACTCTAAAGGAAGGTAGAGCAAATATATCAGATTTTAAGTATACAGTCAACTCAATAGATGACTAACACTACTATGCACTCAAGTCAAACAATTATACAAAATTAAAGGAGGGAGCCCAAACCCAATTTTTCATTGCATTTAATAATGTTCATGAAGTAATAATTCAAAGGAAAAATTACTTTAGATTACCTATAATTAGCCAAATTATCCAAGATAGAACTTGAATACAAGCAGAATCTCCTAAGAACCTACATAATACTAAATATAAAAATCCAAATATTTTATCACTCTTTTCTTCCCATTCACAAGTTTCATGATATCTTTTTACAAGCTTGGCAGTTTCTTACTTCTCATGTGGATGACAACTATAATACATTAATTCTTTTCTTTCCTTTTTTTTAAAAAAAAGATTTTAAGTAATCTCTACACCCAACATGGGGCTCGAACTGACAATCCCAAGCAAGAGTTTCACGTTCTACTGAGCCAGCCAGGCATCCCATGATACCTCTATGTCCGACTAACTCATGCATTTATATTACTGCTTATATCACAGCATACAAAAATAGGTATGATTTTATTAGATACACTATTACTAAATATTAATCCACTATGAGGTGGATTAATGAGGATTTTTTGAGGATTTTGCTTTTATGAGGATTCATAAAAGCAGAACATAGTATTGTGTTGTTAAAAGAATTTTCTTAAAAGTTTAAAGCACTCTTAGTAAACAGTCATGAAACGGTACTGTGAAAAAAATTAATCGTTAAAATACAGTGTGCCATATAATAGAATTAGACTCCTGAAGAAAAAACAAGAGTAATAATGCACAGCTGTCCACAATTACCTTTCAAGAGCTGCTCTCCGTTTCTCTACAAATTCAGTGGATGAAGAATCTTCTTTACCCACTTTGACCTTAGTCATGCCTTTGAAAAAAATTGAATGAGACTCATGATAATTTTATATTATTGTAAACATCTTTTATAGTCATTTCAGCATAATTTAAAATATATTTAAAATTTGAACTTGACCAAAAAATGCTCCTAAACTTATCACTAGTATCCATACTTCTGAGGAATTAAAACTCATGATACACTAACATCTCAACTTGGTAAGTACTTACAACACAAAACTAGATAAAGCGGAAGGTGAGCTGTGTCTGCAGTCTTCACACCCGTTTGGGTTCCGCACCTGTTTGTTTGCTACACTCTTGGTAAATTAAAATGTGTTCGCATTTCTGTATGCACAGAGATTCACATTAGCAAATTTAAGTTCAATTAATATTTTTTAAAATATTTATCTGACAGACTCACAGAGGGACAGGCAGAGGTAGAGAGAGAAGGCTCCCCGCTGAGCAAGGAGCCCTATACGGGACTCAATCCTGGGATCCCAGAACTCTGAGACCATGATCTGAGCCAAAGGCAGATAGATGCTTAACCCACTGAGCCATCAAGGCGTCCCTGTATTAGTATCTTCATTTCTTATAAGCAATAATTAAGGTTCTTTCATTTGGGGACTAGAAAAGTTAAGTGTAATCCATGAATTTGGTAAATGTTACACCAATGCAGAGTCTGAGAACAAGCTGTTAATCACTGCTGGTTCATGTCCCTCTCTCTCTCAAATAAATAAAATCTTTAAAAAACTCAAATGACACTACAGACAAAGGGCTGATATCCAAGATCTATAAAGAACTCCTCAAACTAAACACACACAAAACAGATAATTACATCAAAAAATGGACAGAAGACATGAACAGACACTTCTCCAATGAAGACATCCAAATGGTTAACAGACCCATGAAAAAAATGTTCATCATCATTAGCCATCAGGGAGATTTCAGATCAAAACCACACTGAGATACCACCTTACACCAGTTAGAATGGCCAAAATTAACAAGACAGTAAACAACATGTGTTGGAGAGGATGTGGAGAAAGGGGAACCCTCTTACCCTGTGGGTGGGAATGCAAGTTGGTGCTGCCACTTTGGAAAACAGTGTGGAGATTCCTTAAGAAATTAAACATAGAGCTACCCTATGACCCTGCAATTGCACTACTGGGTATTGACCCCAAAGATACAGATGTAGTGAAAAAGGCCCATCTACACCCTAATGTTCATAGCAGCAATGGCCACAGTGGTGAAACTGTGGAAAGAACCAAGATGCCCTTCAATGGATGAATGGATAAAGAAGATATGGTCCAAATATACAATGGAGTACTATGACTCCATCAGAAAGGATGAATACCCAACTTCTGTATCAACATGGGCGGGACTGGAGGAGATTATGCTGAGTGAAATAAGTCAAGCAGAGGGTCAATCATTATATGGTTTCACTTACTTGTAGAGCATAAGGAATAACATGGAAGACATTAGGAGAAGGAAAGGAAAAGTGAATTGGGGGAAACTGGAGGGGGAGATGAACCATGAGAGACTGTGGACTCTGAGAAACAAACTGAGGGTTTTGGAGGGGAGGGAGGTGGGGGATTGGGTGAGCCTGGTGGTGGGTATGGAGCACTGGGTGTGGTATATAAACAATGAATTTTAGAACACTGGGAAAAAAATTAAATTTAAAAAAATCTTTAAAAAATATGCTAAGTGAAAGAAGTTTGTCACAAAGGCCCATTCATTGTCTAATTCCATTTATATGAAATGTTCGGGATAAGCACAACAACAGAGAAAGAAAGTAAATTAGCGACTGCATGGGGCTGGGGGTTTGGGGAAATCAGAGGATGATGGCTAAGAGGTAATAAAAGTATTCTAAAACCAACTGTGGTGGTGTGTACACAACTCTGAATATACTAAAAGCCTCATATATGACACTGAATTATATACATTTTATTTTATTTTTTTTTTAAGAAAGCTCTACATCCAACATAGGGCTTGAACTCACAACCCTGAGATAAAGAGTCACATGCTCTACCAACTGAGCCAACCAGATGCCTCGAATTACATATACTGTAAACGAATAATTATATGGCATATGGATTATATCTCAACAAAGCCATTAAAAATAAGATTATGTATTTTATTCTTATTCAGGCTGGTACATCTGGTAAATAAACGTATCACTCAATAATGTTTTGTTTAACATAGTTCTTCTGAAATACAACTTTGAAAAAGAAAATCCAAGCACCTAAAATTATCTACTCTGAATGGACCAAAAGAAGTGGGGTGTTAATAATTAACATATTGTTTCCTTGAAGATATCTTACCACCATGCAGTTCTTTGCACTTTTCCCTTTAAGGATCTTGTGCTCATGGTACTTTTCCCACAGGTAACCAATACAGGCCAAAGCGGCAAATAAAAAACACTCTAGGGGCGCCTGGGTGGTTCAGTGGGTTAAAGCTGCTGCCTTCGGCTCAGGTCATGATCCCAGGGTCCTGGGATCAAGCCCCGCATCGGGCTCTCTGCTCAGCGGGGAGCCTGCTTCCCTCTCTCTCTCTCTCTCTCTCTCTCTTTCTCTCTGCCTCTCTGCCTGCTTGTGATCTCTCTCTGTGTCAAATAAATAAATAAAATCTTTAAAATCTTTTTTAAAAAAACACTCTAATCAGTTAACTCTTGAAACTTTTCAACTTTGTTGTTGCTCTTTTCTAAAAACTTAGTGAAATGGTGTTTTTTACATTAACTAAACTTATAAAGGGGTAACAACTGAGAGCTAATGAAAAGAGTCCTCTTCCTTTAGGGGTAGTTAAAACTTTTCAGCAACGAAGGCAAGTTACTATTTTACTATTCCTTTTTCGCTATCCCACTTTAAATGTTTGTCACTTGAAAACCACTGCCTACATAATCAAAAAGGCCTCCCATGTTTCAAAAGTTTCTTAGACAACCTATTCAATTTGATTTAAAAAAAAAAAAAAGATGGTTAGTATAAAAAAAAGACTGCTTCTCTATTTGGTTGGCTGCCAGGAAGTTCACAGATCAATTTTTTACCCACGTTTAGGAATTGTTCAGACTGCATACATACACTGAAATGAAAATGTTTAACTTGACTTCATCTTATTATTTGACTATGTTTATCTTTCCTGCTAACTCCTTTATTTTGATCTTTTTTCTTTTTTCTTTTTTTTTAAACTGCATTATATGTAGTTGCCTCAAGTCCTTTCTGGAATAAAGTGGTATATCAAAAAATAATTTTGAAACAACTCAATCACTCAATCCACCTTAAATGTACATTAGACAGGTCTACAATAACATAGCATTAGATTATTTTTTTAAAATTGGAAAGTTTTCTATTTGGGATAAAAAATGAAAGCAAACCACAGCTATATTTTTAAAAATATCAAAATTAGAGGAGGAACAAAATAGTGATTAAAGGTGTTAAGTTCTAGAGTAAGATGGCCTGCATTCAAAGTTCAGGCTCTACCTCTTAGTAGGTGAATGGAATGGGACATGTTATGTAACCTTGATGAATCTTAGCTTCCTGACACCTATTAAATAAAGACAACAATAAGTTAACTTCATAAAGTTGCTATGGGGATTAAATGAGAGAATGCACATAAATTATTTAGTATACACCATAGTACAGTAAACTCTCAATAAATGTTAATTATTCCTATAATTTAATTGATAGCCTTACAACGTAATGGGCTATCTTGGCCATGTATGTGAGTAATTCAAACAAAATTGTGTGACTGTCCCTATTAACTCTCTGAAGGGTGTCAGAAAAGGATGTGCTTAGGATTTAGTTTCTCACTTCTACTTTAACTTTACACATGCTACTTATTATACTGTAATAATTTGTGAAAGGTTGACTAAGGCAAAGTATTAGTCTGAAATATAATAAACACGGGCATTAAAATTTACTTTTTTCAATTTTCTGTTTGGCGGGAGATGTTCACTGTTTAAGGCCTAGGTTACCATGTTAACAAAATGAGAAAACTATTTTTTCCCTCTCATATATAAAAATAGTTATACAACTAAAGTCAAAGGAAAAAAGAAAATCATTTGTGATACATGAAACTTAAGTTCCCTACACAGACAGAAGGATACCAAAAGATACCACTGCAAAAGTTTAGAAGAGAGAAGATTAATAGGTGAGCAGTTCTCAAAGTACAGTCAGAATACCAGAAAGTTTCTGAGACCCTTTTTTGTACAGGTGTGGGGAAGTGTTCACCAAAGGCTATTTTCATAATAATAATAAACTACTGTCTTTTTTACTCTCTTTCATGAGAACTCAGTGGACATTTACCAACATGTGTACTATATCACAACAGAATGAATGTAGAAACACACATGAGAACATAGCTATTTTCTATCAAGCTGGAAATTAGAGATTTGGAAGACTATAAAAACTAAAACAAAAAGCAAGCCACTCCTAAACTTATTTTGTCTTACCAATATTGAGTTTATTATTATTTCACATTTTTTAAAAGTTTTTTAAAAATTTAATTAATTTAAGGAAACTACCACCAATGTGGGGCTTAGGGTCACAACTGAGATTGAGTCATATGCTCTACCAACTGAGCCAGCCAGTGCCCCTATAAAGTTTTTGATAATTAAAAAAAACCACAGAGAATATATGCATTTAAATGATCAGCAGAATTCATTTTTATATTTTCTGAATAATCTTACATATAAAGACAAAGTATAGTAAATAAAAACTTGCAACAGAAAACACTGGGAAAGAAACTACAAAATTTTAAGAGACAACAGATGTCTTTCAATGGGACAATGGAAGTCATCCTCTTTTGTAATTTTCTGCATTCTTTTTAAAAATTTTAGAAGATTTATTTCTTTATTTTATAGAGGGAGAGAGCGTGTGCGAGCATACACATGCACACACAAGCTGAGGGGAGGGGCAGAAGGAGAGGAAGGGAGAGAATCTCAAGCAGACTTCCCAATGAGAACACGGCCTGATTAGGGGCTCCATTTCATGACCTTGAGATCTCCACCTGAGTTGAAACCAAGACTAGGAGCTTAAGCGAATGAGCCACCCAGGGGTACCCTCACCCAGCATCCTTTTAAAAAATAAGCTCTAGGGGCACCTGGATGGCTCAGTGGGTTAAAGCCTCTGCCTTCGGCTCGGGTCATGATCTCGGGGTCCTGGAATCAGCCCCACATCAGGCTCTCTGCTCAGCAGGGAGCCTGCTTCCTCCTCTCTCTCTGCCTATCTCTCTGCCTACATGTGATCTCTGTCAAATAAATAAATAAAATCTTTAAAAAAAATAAAAAATAAGCTCTATACCTAGTGTGGGCTTGAACTCACGACCCTGAGATCAAGAATCGCCTGCTGTACCAAACGAGCCAACCAGGTGCTCCCTTCTGCAAATTCTTTTTTTTTTTTTTTTAAAGATTTTATTTATTTATTTGAGAGAGAGAGAGAGAGAATGAGCATGAGAGGAGAGAGGTCAGTGGGAGAAGCAGACTCCCTGCCGAGCAGGGAGCCCGATGTGGGACTCGATCCTGGGACTCCAGGATCATGACCTGAGCCGAAGGCAGTCGCTTAACCAACTGAGCCACCCAGGTGCCCACCTTCTGCAAATTCTTAACTAAGCCTTTATTATTTGTGCAGGTAGATTTTTTTTTTTTAGATTTTCTTTTTTAAGGAATTTTTACACCCAATGTGGGGTCCAACTTACAACCTCCAAGATCAAGAGCTGCATGCTCAAACTGACTGAGCCAGCCAGACACCGCACAAGTAGAAATGTTTTTAAACATTAAATTAAAGATGAAATATACTAATATGATAGGTCTTAGAAGATCCAGACTGGATGGAATCTTCTTTTTGGACAATGAATAGCTGAAAGTCAAATACCTCCAACCCTTAGACATTAATATAGTACTGACATTAAATATCTTTTGAGTGCTACTCAGTAATATGACCCTAAAATGTTAGGATGTTCAATTGCTCTCAACTAGATAAATTCTGACCCAATATTTAACATCATTAGATTATATAAGTCAAATCCTAAATTGATCCTATATAAATCAAAATCCTAAGATGTTAGAAAATAAAATTATTAGCTTACACATTCCTTGGTTGATGAACAATTATCATAAATGGAATATTTATTAAACTTAGTATCGCTAGACATTATGAGTTATCACAATAATGAAAGATCATGATATTCTAATCTGTATAGTTAAACTATAGTAAAACTTGAACTAAGTAACCAGGTTTACTTAAAAAAAAAAAGGCGGGGGGGAGCGCCTGGGTGGCTCAGTTGGTTAAGCGGCTGCCTTCGGCTCAAGTCATGATCCCAGGGTGCTGGGATCGAGCCCCACGTCAGGCCCTTTGCTCAGCAGGGAGCCTGCTTCTCCTTCTCCCTCTGCCTGCCTGCCTGCCTGCTGCTCCCCCTGCTTGTGCGCTCTCTCTCTCATTAAAAAAAAAAACCAAAACAAAACATTCATACTTACCTACTATACTCTTTTCTGGAGCTGGTGGCACAATATAACCAACATGTAAATACTTGCTTGCTAACTTGCTATGCAAACCGAGAAAGTCACTGAATCTTCTTTTCACTGAAAATTCACTCTTACTAAACATGGAAAGAGAGGTCTACAAGTGAAGAAGAGGTATTTCAGATTCTGAATACTAAGTCATTTTTTAGAAGTTAATATCACACATAACCGTGAACATACATATATACACACAGACACTCTGGTTTACTTTGCAAAAGAATGCACAGTAGCTCACTAATGTGGTTGATATATTTCTAACGGAAAAAAGCCTACATTACCCTTTTTTTTTTTTAAACAGAAGCTTAAAAGGACAAAATGTTTGCTTGATTCTATCCTTGACTCATCTCATCAACTCTAACAACATTTATGCTAATGACTCTTAAATCTTTTCCTCTGGTCCAGATCTCCTCTGAGCTTTAGTCCAAGTTATCAAAATACCCAACGTACACTTGCACTTAAATCTTGCTGCCACCTCAAACTCAACCACATCTCTTGCTGGAACATAACCTCCATGCAGGAAGGGCACTTGTCTACATTGTTTCCTACTAAGCCTTGATGCTTGGAACAGAGCTGGACCCCATGTTAAGTTTAATAATTATCTGTTCAATGAATTAACAAATCTCACGCCCATCCAAACTATGCTGCTTTATCTCTGAGATCCTTCTGACAACCACAGAGATCCTCTAATCAGTGACTCAGGCATCTCTGCTTCACTCCTTACATCCAAGCCCTACTGATTCTACCTCCTCCTACACAACTCAAGAAGCCATTATTCATTCATTCCTTAGTATAAAATATTACTTCTCGCAGCTTGGACTGCTGTAGATCACTCTCTTGTTTTAAAGATCTACAGCCTACAATCCTTTAGGAATTGCAAAAGAATTATATGGAAATTCTGACCTCTACTTTGCATTCCCAACTTAGTAGTCAGAAAGATCTCTTTAAAACAAAAATCCAATTGTGTCACACTCTTGTTTGAATCTCTTCAAACACTCTCCATTATATTCAGGATAAAGCCCAAATTCCTTAATGCGGCTGTTCATAATACAGGGAGGCTACCGCCAAACAATTTTCAGTAGGCACCACTTCCTGCAGATCCTGGAAAGCACAATGATTTCTTGACTCCTGGCCTTTGTAAAAGCAAACTCCTTTGCCTGGAAGTAGCATTTTTCTCCTTTCTCCATGTCCCACCCCTCATGACTTTTGCCCACCTTTGTCTATATTAAGTCCCTTCCTGCATACAGTCACAGAACACTTTACTCTACTTTAGAGAATATTACACTTAACAAACTGCTTTTAACTCACCGTAACTACTTATTTGAAATCTCACTGGATGGTAACCTTTGTAAAGATAGGAAATCCTTAAACCTCACTGTTGTAAGCTCATACTACACACGGTGAGGACTCACTATTTTTTTAAAGGAGCAAAGACTCACCTTTGTTGTTACTCTATACGCCATGTAAGCATTCATGCCATCACCTATAAGAAAAGTCAAACAATACTACTAAAAATAATAAGCTTAACCACACACTCAAAAAGGTGACTATGTGAAATAATATGCTGACCGACTTGTGATTATCAATTCATAATGTGTACATATATTAAATCATCACACTGTGCATCTCATATATATAAAATTATTTAATTATAAACTCAATAAAACTGAAAAACAAAAGAAAATGAGAAGCAAAAAAAACCTCACACGCTTGAAAACAGAAGTACTATTTCAATATTTAACACTGCACTTGATGAAGAAAAACAGTATACTAACCAACAAGGTACTTATCAGAAAGAAGCAAATTTAAAATACAGTAAATATTGACCCACCAACTTTCTCTGGATCTGATACACCAATTTCTATATCAAAAACATCTCCATTTGCTTCTTCTTCAATCTGGAAAAGGTAATTTTTTTATGTTAAAGATTCCAATTTATGTAATTGTTGTAACACTAATAATTTCAATTTTACCATCTATCTTTTATTAGGGTCGCTGTCTTAACAATTTAAAAAGACACTCAGCACTCGGTTTCTGAAAAACAATAAAGCTTCCATATTTCCTTGACAATATTTAAACAAAAACAAAACACACACAGACAGAGACAACAGGAAAAGGATTATTTGGAGAAGTTACAGAAAATCTTGTGTTCTTACAACTCCTCAGATTTAGTTTTCTGTAGGAATAGTGAGGATTTTTTTGTTGTTGTTGCTGTTCTCTAAACTGAGTCTTCATGTTCAGATCATTAAACTAACACCTCAATTAATTTTAATATTAACATTTCAAAGTTATGTCTCTACTCTTTAATGACCAGGAGGTAGCCATTATTTTTGCTGGTAGAACCCTATATATCTGTAGAAATAACTACACTTAGAATTTTAGCACCATGATTTCTCCAATAACCTAATAAACACATGCTGTTTTTGAAGCCAATGAAAGCATTATAAAGTTCATTGAAAAAAGCAGTAAAGAGGAAAAATGATAATCCTATGAGACAGCAGAGCAGCACTTTTTAATGCCATTATAAATAAGCAATCCTAGGAGCAGCTCTGCAGGAAAGTCTTGTTATTGTCAAGAAGAGAGCACAGCAATTGTTAGAACTTGGAACTATTTTAGAGTAATATTAATAGCCTAGGACTGTAAAAGAAAATGAGTTTTTCTAACCATAATCTTTTCTTTGTAAATAATCTTTTTCTTGTAGGGATTTTTAAGAAACTAAACCATATTTGAATTATAACATAAACTACATAAATCCTAAGTATACAGCTTAGTAACTTTCACAAACACCACCATTATTCACAGGAAGGCCCTCTTGTGCTTCCTCTCCGTTCACAGCCAAGCCTATACCCTGCCAGCAGAACCACTAACATTTACTGCATGATTCATCAAAAAAAAATTACTCAGAATGTCACTTTATTCAAGTTTTTAAAGCACTTTCATACATTTTTCTCATTTGACTAACAGAAATATTGAGATTCATAAATAAGCATCATGAGATCACAAATGATAAAATCCTTGATTTAAGGAGAAAAGTAATGTGCCGAAGTTACTGGGTTAAAATGTGATGAAGATAAAATTAGAAACGAAATCAGCTGACTTCTTAGTCCAATACCTTCCCCCCAAGTGTCTAAAGGCTTTGATTAGAGATGACTAATAGGAGAATGATGCTGGGTGGGGGAACAAAAAGCTTATATTTACATATCAATTTAGAACATTTTCCCATACCTCCTCCCTGGATCTATCGAAGATAACAGGAGCAGACATACTCTTGGATTCAATTCTGGGAGCAATGATTGTAGTAGGGGTCACAGGTGTGACTGCAGGAGAAGGTTCTGAAGACAGGATAGGCTCCCTTTCTGGACTATCCAGAGAAACTTCTTCTGTGGCTTCTAGATACAAATTAAACAAGTTAGTTAAGGATACTGATAACAAACCCCAATAGTCTACCTGCAGTTAATGAGTTATGAAAAATATTTTTAGACTGCCCACAAAAAATATCAAAATAATATTATTTAAAAATAGTTGTTATAAATAATTTAATGAATCCTTCCTTAGTTGTTCATCAATACTTTAAAACCAACAGTGAGGACTGTTGATTTTAGGAAGAATTACAGAAAGTCAGCTTAATTATCTATACTAGTGGTCAGGATAAAGCTAGTAGGAAAGCAATGATGTGGATAATTCCACATTCATTTGTGCTGGGTTTGTAATATATCTTATGCTTGGGGTAACTTACCTTTCAAAAGTGTTTATTCAAGCTAACATTATGATTATTTTATACATACAAACACAAATTTTATGGCAATAGGCTGCCCAGAACTATCCCAGTTGGGATTAAAAATCTGTTATGGAAAATCCACAAAGTTAGTAATCTAAAGCAATTAACTGCTAAAGATTACTTAATATTAGTTGAATACAGGAGTATGACACAAAGCAAATAGCTGCTTAAGTTTTAATTTAAAATGCTCATCCACTTGAAAAATTTAGTACTAAACATATTTAAACGAAATCAAATCAATAAACTGATTGTCTACAAGCTATGTAACATTGTGCTAAATGCAATGGAGAAACAAAACACAAAAAAACGTAAAATATCATACCTGCCCTCAGGGAGTTTATAATCTAGTTGGGAAAATAAGACACAAGCATGTGGAATGTTAAATAATAATAAAAGACAAATAATAGCCAAGAGAACAATAAAAAGAATGTTACAAGACATTTAACTGCTTTATGAACTACAGAACAAACAGTACAATTTGAGATGGGAGACAATACTTTAGGCTGGGGGAAATCAGCAATATTTTATGAAACTGATCTGAGAGGATCTGAATAGGTAGACAAAAAATGGAGGAAGAATTCTAGAAAAATGAAACAATAGCACAAACAAAAAGCAAAACCAGAAAAATAAAAATTACATTCAGTGGCCATAAAGAAAACCACAGTTCTGCAGGATTACAGAACTGATAACAGGAAAAGAAAGGCAGGGCTATAAGGGAAACAGAATCAGACCAGTGGTTTCTAACCTGAGGTTCTTAGATTCCCAGAGGTTTGGGAAGGTAGTAATGGCAGTCAGTGATCCATTTTAATACCTCAAAAAGTATAGCAGTAACAACATATTTACCTGAAATAAGGTAAATAATGTTAACATTTACATTTAAATGTAAACAGGTCAACATTTTATCAATCTACGCTCTTACTGGTTTTTTCATGATAATGAGATCTCCTTACTTGACATAGGTCTCTTAATATTTTTATATTAAACCAGAAATCTTTCCAACTGTGGTAACCAAAGAAGAAAAACAGATGATAGATATAAAATAGACAATTACACAATAAATGACCCTAATATAAAAAACTAAAAGCTTTCAGGCTGTTAAGACAGCTAGTTATTTGTTCATTTTTTAAAGAAATGAAATTAATGAGCAACATAAAATAAGAAAGCGGCGTATAGGAGCTAGGAGGTGTGAGAGCTATTATCTACAAACAAGCAAAACAACAAGGAGCAAACACAAAGAAATCTAAAATTCTCTAAAAGAGGTACGGTTACTGGCAACAGACCCAGAGACAAAGGGAAAGGCATATTAACTTGATTGATGTGTCAGGACAGATAACGTAACTTTTAAGTTTTCAATCCCATTTTACTTCAGATACCAGATTCTGTGTTCTTTGCAAGGACTCTGATAGGCTGTTTCATAAATAGTAGGAAACCTCAAAATAAGAAAAGCTAAATATGAACTAAGCTACTCTGGAGAAAAAAATGAAAATGGATATTAAGATTTAGCATACTAATGTACAGTCTGCCTTAAAAGTCTTCTCATAACTTTTAGTTAAGAAAACATACTACAAATTCAGAAATCTTAATTTAAACCAGACCTGAAAGTTCCAGGAGATGCCCCACAGGTTTTAAGTATAAAGATGAACTTTTCCTGGGAAGAGATACTTGGAGGACAAGTATAAATTGATGATGTCAATGCCAGGGAAGAAATATTTCACTCATAACATAGATACCAAAGAATTTTTTTTAAACAAAGGACTATTCATTAAACTTACTATTTGCATTGTTTGCTGAAATGTTTAAGTGATATAAGCTAAGGACCCTGGCAGAAACAAGTTTAAAAGTCCAGAACAATTTCAACAATGGCAATCTGCTCACCCTCACTTATTCCTCTATGATCGTTTCCTGGTGTTCAGTAAAGCCTAGTGTGAAGGATGTAACTAATAGTGGAGGGGCTGTGTAGTCAAGCTTATGTGGTCAAGGCTCTCCAAGTAAACTACTAACAGTAACATGTCACACACCAACTCTTTCTGATACGATGTCTGACAACAGTTCTGAAACGCTACCCAAAACGTACCAATACTCTATCAATCTCTTGACGGTTTTAAAATCAAAATGGCTAGATCCTTAGAGCAATATTGATATTCTCTCCTCTAATACAGGGGAAATAAATCAGGTACATGTTCTCATTACCTGAAAAATAGTCTTCACCATCCTGATAACATATGCTACTCTTTATTATGGTTTCTAAGAATCCTACTCCTCCAGAGGAGGATGAATGATACACCTGCTTAAAGGCATTAAAATAAGAGGCAAGTGTAGTATTAATCCATTCACATACAAGTGACCAGATTAGGTCTTAGAACTACTAAAGATGTCATTTTGAAATGCACCTGAGTTTAAGATAAAAGATCAAGCATAAAAGGTGCTTGGGTAGCTCAGTCAGTTAAGCATCTGACTCTTGATTTCAGCTCAGGTCATGATCTCAGGGTTGTAAGATGGAGTCCCCCCTCCCCCACAACAAGTTTCTATGTTCATAGACAGCAAAGGAAACTGAAACAGATGACTATGTTTATTTTTTAATAATTGTTTTTTCTCTTATTTTTTTATTTCTCTTATTTTTTTAAAGATTTTATTTATTTGTGAGAGAGAGCGAGCGTGAGCTTGAGTGGGAGGAACAGCAGAGAGAGGGAGAAAATCTTCAAGCAGACTCCCCGCTGAGTGCAGAGTCCGATGCTGGGTTCAATCTCATGACCCTGAAATCATGACCATGACCTGAATCAAAACCAAGAGCTGGATGCTTAACTGACTGAGTCACCCAGGCAAACCACCCCCCCTCTTTTTTAAAGATTTTATTTCTTTATTTGACAGACAGAGATCACAAGTAGGCAGAGAGGCAGGCAGAGAGAGAGGGGGAAGCAGGCTCCGTGCTGAGCAGAGAGCCCGATGTGGGACTTGATCCCAGAACCCTGGGATCATGACCTGAGCTGAAGGCAGAGGCTTTAACACACTGAGTCAACCAGGTGCACTCCCCTCCAACTTTTTAAAGCAAATACTAACACTGGTGACCATAACTGAACGACTGTATTTAGTATAGACTGCTAGGTAGAGTAAAACATGACGACTCTTCTAATCAAGCCAAGTGGGCAAATATCTTTGTTTAGTACTCACTTGGCAAACCGAACATTTGTGCATGCTACTGAAAACAACAAAACACAACATTCTGTTGTTAGCTTCAGGATACTCCTTATGTATTAATTCTGAGACTTCAAGGTAAAAGGGTCTTTTATGAAATGGATAATCTGAAACTTCTACGTATGACTCTATATTATTATAGGATTGTACACAATTTTAGATTAGTACCCACTCAGGAGAGAAAGGACTCAGGTCGTCTTCTAGTTTAACACATAAATGCCATAAAAAAAAAAAAACTTTTAGGGGCGCCTGGGTGGCTCAGTGGGTTAGGCCGCTGCCTTCGGCTCAGGTCATGATCTCAGGGTCCTGGGATCAAGCCCCGCATCGGGCTCCTTGCTCAGCGGGGAGCCTGCTTCCTCCTCTCTCTCTGCCTGCCTCTCTTCCTGCTTGTGCTCTCTGTCTCTCTCTCTCTCTCTCTCTCTGTCTCTATCAAATAAATAAATAAATAAAATCTTTTTAAAAATAAATAAATAAATAAAAACAAAAAAAAAAAAAAAACTTTTAAGGGCTGCCTGGGAAAAAGTCCATAAAAGAAAACAAAAATGAATTTTATAACTTTGGTTAAACTATAAGTCGTTAGGTAACTACTAACTAAAAAATAAATGGGAAATACAATTATTTTAATTTTTCTCACAAGGTGAAATACATGAATTCATCTGTAGTAAAAAGTTCTCATAAAACGAATCAAGCAGGAACTCACATCGACCTCTGTGATAGAGAATTGTATCTTCAAACACATTTATACAAAAAATAGAGAATGGTTCAAATATCCAACTACCATAAAAGCTGAGACGTATTACTGAATTTTAACACAGTAAAAACCAGTTCAGGTAAATTAAGTTGTTAAGCAAAGATTTACTACTTTAATTTTTTGAGTCATTAATTCTAAAAAGATTTGTTTCAGTATCCAAACACTAACTTTTACCTAAGTTTTAATGTTAAAGTAGATGTAATTGTCTTGAAGAGAATGCTTTTTTTAAAAGGTAGGACTACACGAACTTCTTCCCAGGAAAATAAATTCCTCAACCATCAATTTACTCACACAAAAGTAAGTCAAATACAACAGGTCGTAAATACTGAAGTATTTTATTAAAACAAAGACATTTTAACTGATTTTAAAATCCAGAGCTTAATTTTGCTTGTGACACCTGTAAGAAATAAGATTACAATCACTGGTATTACTCAAAGTATGAATGCCACAACCACTAGTGTTTTGAATGTAAGTACTGATCAAAACATGGAATTATAATATGTGATTTATTTTCAAATGCTTAAAACCAGAAAGGATCACGGGTTTCCTTCTCTCAACAGTTTATATTTTTCAGTGATCTAACTGGAAATCTCCTGTCCTTCCAAGCTGCTAAGAAGAGCTACCAACTCACACCTTACACAAAATTTCACTTTTGCTTTAGAAAATATCTTGTAACAGGATAGAGTGGACTATTCCTAAAAAAATAAAGATATTCACAATTACCTGCAAAAAGGTCTTCTCTGTCGTCATCTAGCACCACTGCTGCAGGTTTCGGGCCATTAGAGTTTGTACTAACATCTTCTGCATTAAGACTGGCTGGTTCTGGAGATGATGGACTCGACTGTTAAAAAAAACAATAATAGATGATGGATTAGTATGTTTAACTATTATAATTACATCTCTATACATTATAGAAATAGAACACTCTCTTAATAAAAAGGGAAAAAAGAACAAGAACAGCTACTCATAGTACCTCCTCTAAGGGTAAGAATAAACCAAAACCACATTTTTATTCATTTTCCTTCTTAACAAAAGTCACTTAAGAGTAAAAAAATCTTTTTCAGTCATCCCTTTAAAGATAATACTTTGTCATGTTGTTATAATTAACAAAAATTTAATGCTTTACAGCCATATAAAATAACACTGATTATTTTATAAAAGTAAAAAAAAATCAGATCTTGAAAACATGTTGCAGGTATAAGAAGTTCAAAGTATTCCTTTACTGTAACTGAAAAGTTTAACAATAGTTGAATTTAGACTACAAGTATTATAAAATTTCCATGGTTTAAAACTAAAAAAATGCCCTCCTCCCCAACATTTACATTTCAATAATGACCAACATAAGAGAACGAAGACTATGAATCTTTTAGCTTTATTATAGTTTTCTTCTAATAGTTAAAACCAATGCTTAAAAAAAAAATCACATAAAAATGACAGTGTGTATGTCAAAAGCATACAGCTAGGGATTTTTCGGAAACCAAACATGCCTATGTAACCAGCATCCAGATCCAGAAAGAACATTATCATCAACCCCAGAAACTCTACTCTAATTCTTTATCCTCTCTCCACCAAAGCTTCTATCAGCATGCATTAGTTTCCCCTGTTTTTGTTCTTCATAAAAGTAGAATCACACAGAATATATTTTGTTTTTGTTCTTAATGTTATATATTCAAGATACTTCCATACTGCTGTGTGTAGTAATGTATCACATAGTCTTGTGAGTGCAAAATATTCCATTGTGTAAATATACTTCAATCGATCCATTCTATTATTGATGGCTATTTGAGTTTTGTACCACTATCAACAACACTGTATAAACTTCCTACTATATGTATCTTTTAATAAATATGTGAACAAATTTGTGTTTGGTATGTATGAGTAGAAAAACTAGATGACAGGGTAGGTGCACATTTTTGCTTTAGAAGCTATCACTAAATAATCTTCTAAAGTGGCTGCATATTTACACTCCTACCAGCAACATATGAAAATACCAATTGCTCCACATCCTTGTCAACATTTTGATAATATTCCATCTTTTCCATTTTAGACATTATGGTGGTACACTTTAGAGTATCTAGTGGTTTCAATCTGTATTTCCCTGCCAAACAATGATGCTCAGCAATTTCTCATGGTAAATGACTGAAAGATTAACTATCCCCTTTTTAAAAAAAGGTTTTATTCATGTACTTAGAGAGAGATCACACATGCACATGGATAGAGGGGACAAGGGAGAGAGGATCTTAAGCAGACTCCACGGAGCACAGAGCCTGATGCAGCGCTCAATGCCACAGCCCTGAGATCACGAACTGAGCCAAAACTAAAAGTCGGACACTTCACCAGCTGAGTCACCCAGGTACCCCTTGATAAGCCTCTTTTGTGAAAAGTCTGATCAAGTATTTTGCCCATGTTGCTATAGTTCTTAATGACTTGTACAAATTATTTATGTATTCTGGAGACAAGTTCTTTGCCAGATATGTAATTTCTCCCAATCAGTGGCTTGTGTTTCAACTTTTTTTTTAAGGTTTTATTTTTTATTTATTTGACAGAGAGAGAGAGATCAGAAGTAGGCAGAGAGGCAGGCAGAGAGGCAGGCAGAGAGAGAGAAGAGGAAGCAGGCTCCCCGCTGAGCAGAGAGCCAGATGCGGGGCTCGATCCCAGGACCCTGGGATCATGACCTAGGCCGAAGGCACAGGCTTTAACCCACTGAGCCACCCAGGCGCCCCTCAACTTTCTTTTATTTTTTTTTATTAAAACTTTTATTTTTAAGTAATCTCTACGCCCAATGTGGGGCTTGAATCTACAACCCTGAGATTAAGAGTCCCATGCTCCACTCACTAAGGCAGCCAGCTGCCCACCCTCAACCCACTGTCTTAATAGTGGACTTAGATGAACAGAAATTCTTAATTTTACTAAAGATAAATAATCAATTTTTCTTTTTATGATTAGTAAACTTTTTGTAGGATACTCTTTTGAAGTCATTCCTAATTCTTAAGATTTTCTCATTAGCTTTTTAAGTAAACTATCCTCTCTGGCATAATGACATTTCTTAATAGCGCGCTCTCTCTCTCTCTTTTTAAAAGATTTTATTTATTTATCTGACAGAGAGACAGCCAGAGAGGGAACACAGGCAGGGGGAGTGGGAGCGGGAGAAGCAGTCTTCCCGGCGAGCAGGGAGCCCATTGCAGGGCTCGATCCCAGGACATCATAACCTGAGCTGAAGGCAGACGCTTAACCCACTGAACCACCCAGGTGCCCCTCTCAACATCTTTCAAAAAGTTTCAATTCTTTTTTTTTAACAAAAAGATTTTATCTCTTTATTTGGGAGAGAGAGAAGAGTATGAGTGGGAGAGAGAATTTGAAGCAGACTTCACGCTGAGCACAGAGCCCGATGTGGGGCTCAATCCCACAATTGGGAGATCACACCCAAGCTGAAACCAAGCCCAACGCTCAACCACCTGAGCCACCCAAGCACCCCCAGTTTCAATTCTTTATAGAATTTAAAGGGAAGGTGTTTGTTTTTTCTCTTTGGAGCTTCATTCTTACAGTCTCCAACTCTCACAAAGGTGGGCCTCCTAATTTACCATAGCAATTTCACTTGAAGGAATTTAAAAATAACTAAGCTTATTCATTTTTCTTCTGGAAGATCTTCCTGACAACCTCAACCTCACCTCTAGCTGTCTGGTTAGGGGAATGGCCTACATGCTCCCACAGAATAGCTACTTCCCCTATCATAATTTCTCTTACCACACTATAATTATGAACTGTTTATAAACTATAAACTCTATAAGGAAAGGAGACTATCTTCTTTTGTTTACTAATTTTTTACTCCATTCCAGGCCACAAACGCTCAATGACTATCTGTTAACTGAATTCCAAGAAAATAATTATGAATATGCCTAAGAATTGTTCCCAAGTTTGTCAATGAGATTATCTATAATACTGAAAAATTTGAAATAGCCTACAACACATCTACATAAAAATGGAGCAGAGCAGTTTCAACAACCATGCATGATAAAAACTCTAACCAAACTAAAAATACAGGGGAACTTTATCAAGTTAAGAAGGAATAGCTATAAAAACCTACATCAACTTTTTTTTTTTTTTTTAAAGTAAGCTCCATAGGATGCCTGGGTGGCTCAGTGGGTTAAGTGACTGCCTTTGTCTCAGGTCATGATCCCAGAGTCCTCGGGCTGAGTCCTGCATCAGACTCCTTACTCAGCAGGGAGCCTGCTTCTCCTCTGCCTGCCACTTTCCCTGCTTGTGTGTACATGATCTCTCTCTCTCTGATAAAGAAAGAAAGAAAAAAATCTTTTAAAAAAAGAAAAAAAAAGCTCCATGCTCAGTGTGGGGCCTGAACTCACAACCCTGAGATCAAGAGTCACATGCTCTATGCACTGAACCACTCAGGCGTCCGCTACATCAAAGTTAATGGTTAGAAACTAGAAGCTTTCCCACTAAGATCAGGAATAAAACAGGGACATCAACCCTCACCACTGCTTTTCAACACTGTACTGAAAGTTCTACCCAATGTGGTAAGACAAGAAAAGGAAAATAAAGGTATACAAATTGGGAAGGAAAAAATAAAACTGCCTTTGTTCAGAAATTACATCAGTGTCTAAGTAGAAAATCCAAACAAAAAACCTCCCAGAACTACTAAGCACTTACAGCAATGTAGGAGCATACAAGATTAGTACACAGAAGTTAATCACTTTCCTACACAGCATCAATGAAAATAGAATTTCAAGTTCAAAACGGTAACATTTACATTGGCACCTCCAAAAATGAAATACTTAGGTATAATCTAAGAAAATATATACAATATCTACATAAGAAAAAAATCCAAAACTCTGATGAATGAACTCAATGAGCTAAATAAATGGAGAAATACTCCATGTTTACAAATAGGAAGACTAAATACTTTCAAGATGTCAGTTCTTCCCAACTTGATATAGAGATCTGATGCATCTGATGATGGAATTTTGGTAATTCCAGAAAATTATTTTGTGGATATCAATAAAATCCTAAAGTTTATTCAGAGAGGCAAAAGACCCAGAACAGCCAAAAGAATACTGAGGAAAAACAATAAAATTGGAGGACGGAAGCTACTTGACTTCAGGCTTATAGTAATCAACATAATGTGGTACTGGTGAAAATATAGATGAATGGAACACAAGAGCCCCAAAATAGATCCATATAAATACAGTGAACAGATCTCTGACAAACAAACAAAGAGCACAATAGAGAAAAAGAAAGTCTCTTCAGCAAAAAGTGTTGGCCTAACTAGACATTTACATGCAAAAATATGAATCTGCACAGAGACTTTATACCCTTCACAGAAATCAACTCAAAATGGATTACATACCTAAAAATTGAACACAAAAGTATAAAATCCCTAGATGGTAACAGGAGAAAAATCTAGATGATCCTGGATTTGGCAGTTTTTAGATACCTTAACAAAGGCACACTCCATTAAAGAAAGAATTGATAAACTTCATTAATTTTCTGTGAAAAATACTGTCAAGAAAATAAAAAAGCCACAGACTGGAAGAAAAGTGAAAAGATGCCCCACAGCATTTATCATCAGGGAAAATGCAAATTAAAAAGGTTCCACAACATCTCATGATAGTATATCTATACACCTAATAGAATGCTCAAAAATCCCTCATTGCCAACTTCCTCCACTTGAGTGGTATGGTACATTTGTTACAATATATGAATCTACAATGCCATATTGTAATTACCAAAGTTTATAGTACATGGTGTTTTATGTGCTGTGGGTTTGGACACATGTGTAATGACATGATGTGTATCCACCCTCGTGCTATTACATGGGGTAATTTCACTGTCCAGAAATCATGTGTGCTCTGCTAATGCATCCCTCCTTCCCTTCTAACTTACTGATTTTTTTACTGTCTTCACAGCTTTGCATTTTCCAGAACATCATATAGTTGGAATCATATGATAAGTAATCTTTTCAGACTGGGTGCTTTAACTAGTAATACGCATTTGAGTTTTCCCTGTGTCTTTTCATGGCTAGATAACACATTTCATTTTTTAGTGCTGAATAACATTCTACTGACTCGAAGCACCGGTTTACTTACCCATTAACCTACTGAAGGACATCTTGGTTGCTTCCAAGTTTTGGTAGTTATGAATAAAGCTGCTGTAAACATCGTGTGCTGTTTTTTGTGTGTACATGAAATTTCAGCTTCTCTGGATAAATACTAAAGAGAGTGAATAATTACCGGACTATGTAAGAGTAAGTTATAAGAAACTGCCAATCTGCCTGCCAAACCAGCTGTACCATTTTGCATTCCCACCAGCAGTGAATGAGAGTTCCTTCTGCCAGCATTTGGTGGTGGTGTTCAGATACACTATCATACCTTTCTCTCCCACTGATTAGCACTAAAAGCTCTGAACAGAATACAAAAAACAAAGACTTAAATTAAATAACAGCAGACAGATTGGGTAAGGAGACAAAATGTGAGGGTTAATTTTATGATTTTCCCCCCTTCTTTAATCTCTTTCAGCGTTTCCTGAGAATGGCTCCAGTTGTAGAACTATACTAGTAGTGTGTGCAGCAATCACTCTGAGAAAAATCTTTATCTTTTAATAATAACACAGGGCCCCTGCTACCAAGAGAATGTTAGTGGAAAAATTTATTTCCTTCCTCCTCCTACCCCATTTTCTTTCCTGGCTCTGCCCTGAGGCCAAATTCAGTGGCTAGATGCATGAAACCTGCAATGATGACAGCATTGACAGCTAAAATTCCAAGAGAAAATCTACTTTTCTGGCCAGCTGAACCAGGAAAAGAGGACCTACAAATGTGAAGAAGGGGGACAGAAATCCTCATTAGTATTTTCTCTCCTTTCTTTCACTGCTTTTCCCTAAGAGTGACCGCAAGCTGAGCAAAAGTATGTGCCCGGTGCAGGCAGCTACAACTCTGACAGAAGGCCACGTTTCTAGGAAATAGCATTAGAAAACAGAGGTCAAAGTCTTTTTCCCAAAGACTGGATTTGTTTGGTGTTCCTTATAATACAGACAACGTTTCCTCTGGAGCAAAGAATAGGCACACTTATTGCCTCTTATAATTATCTGGGTTACCTAAGCTCAGATTCTACAGCTGTGACACAAACCAAAGGCAGATGCAGTATTAATCTCCCCCCCTCCTACTCCTATCACACTACCCCATCAAGAGAGAGATAGGGGAAATTATCACAAACATGATACTCATGCTGCTTGCTATGTTTTGAGTAAAAGTGCTTAACTGAGTCTTCCAAGTTAATTTGTTAGCTTAGAAGGAACATACAATTTCAGACTCTTTACAACTCCTGACAGGAAAAGTCAGTGAACTTGAAGAAAAATCATTAGAAAATATCCAATCTGAATACTGAAAAATATTTCAATAAATGATAGCTAAAAGTCCCTTGGGGTGCCTGGGTGGCTGGTAAAGCCTCTGCCTTCAGCTCAGGTTATGATCCCGGGGTCCTGGGATCAAGCCCTGCATCCCATCAGGCTCTCCGCTCAGCAGGGAGCCTGCTTCCCCCTTGCTCTCTGCCTGCCCCTCCGCCTACTCGTGATCTCTCTGTCAAATAAAATTTTAAAAAAGTCCCAAAATTTGTTGAAATACCTAAATTTACAGATTTGAGACATCTTCAAAGAAAATCCTATCCAGCCACATCATAAAAAGCAGCTGAAAAAACAAAGAGTAAAAATAAAAAACTTAAAGTGGCTAAAAAAAACCCACAATTACATTCAGGGAAACAATTACAAAGACTGCGTATTTCTCATGAGAGATTAGAGAAGACAACAGTGGCACAATATCTCTACAATGTTAAAAAAAAAAGAAAAGTCAACATAATTCCCATACCCAGTAAAAATATCTTCCAGGAACAAAGATGGAATAAAGATATTCTCAAATGAAAGAATACTACAGGGACCTATCATCACTAGGCCAGTTCTTTAAAAACAAACAAACAAACAAACAAAAAGTGTAGGGGGGACCAAAAGACAATCTTAGCCTGAAGACACATGATAAGAGTTAACATAAATTTGAATCTTCAGGAATACAGTGAGAATCACAGAAAGAATTAACTAACTGGAGAAATATAATAGACCATTTTTCTTCTCTTACATTACTGAAAATGTGTATGACTAAGAAACCAAAAATTGTAACACTGTCTGGTAAGGTTTTCAATGTATGGAGATATATGTGAAAACTAAAACATAGAGGAAGGAGAGGTAAATGGTTATAAGGATCTGCATTTTATTTGTAGAGTATAATTTTAACTCTAATTAGATGGTAAATTATTAGGTATGTATTTTATAATCCCTACAGCAACCACATACATATATAAATATACATTAAAATATACTTATATGTTATAAACAAATATACATAAGTGTATATATATATATATATATTTACAAGAGGAAGGGAAGAGAAAGCAAAAAATCCAGTAGATAAATTAAAATTAAATACTTACAGATATTAATACAAAAGAAGAAAGAAAAGGGGAAACAGGAAAAACAAAACAAATAAAATGGTAGATCTAATCCAGTTACACCAATAATTACATTAGATACACCAATTAGAGGGCAGAGGTAGCTAGACTTGATATAAAGATAGCAATACAGAACAATATGCTGCCTACAAAATACATACTTTAAAGACACAGATTAGTTAACGGTAAAAGAACAGAAAAAGTATGTCATGCAAACAATCAAAAAAGAGATGGAGTGCTACATAAATATCAGATAAACTTCCAATAACGAGTATTATCAGCAATGAAGAGAAACGTCATATGATAAAAGCATCACCAATTTATGAAGAAATCATAACAATGTTAAGTCTGTGTCTAACAACAGAGCTTCAATATGAAGATGAAACTGAACTGAAAGTATAAATAAATTAAAAATCAACAATTATATTTGGAGACTTCATCACTCTTCCCTCAGTAATTGACAGAATAGACAGGTAACAGGACGCCAGGGTGGCTCAGTCGGTTAAGCCACTGTCTTGGGCTCAGATCATGATTCTAGGCTCCTGGGATTGAATCCCACATTGGGCTCCTTGCTTGGCGGGGAGCCTGCTTCTCTCTCTGCCTCTGCCTGCCACCCTGCCTGCTTGTGTGTTCTCTCTCTCAATCTGACAAATTAATAAAATCTTAAAAAAAAAAAAAAAAAAGAATAGACAGGTAGCAAGGCAAGATAGAGCATAGAGCAGGCCTGGAAAAATTTTAACCAACTTGACTTAACATTTATACAACACTTCAAAAATAACATCAGATTATATACATTCATTTCAAGCACATACAAAATATTCACCATAAGAGACCATATTCTGGGCCATGAGACAAATGTTAACACATTTAAAAGTACTAAAATCACAAAACATTTTCTAACCATAATCAAATTAAAGTAGAAATAACAGAGACATATTGAGAAAATCCCCAAATTTTGGAAATTAACACATTTCTAAATAACCCACAGGTCAAATAGTACGTCAGAAGGGAAACTAGAGCATAGTTTAAATTGAATGAAAACAAAACACAGCATTAAAATTTGTGGGATACAGCTAAAGCTGTGCTTACAAAGAAATATATAGCTAATACTCAAAAACAAAACAAAACAAGCAAACAAAAAACCACCAAGTTTCAAATCAATGATTTAAGCCTCCATGAACAAGAGAAAAAAATGAAGCAAAAGCTGATTCTTTGAAAAGATCCCAAGATATTCTCTAGAGAGACTAAAATAAACGAATAAATAAGTAAACAGAAGACATAAATTGTCAATGCCAGGAGTGAAAAGGCAGGGGCAACACCCACAGACCCCACAAACATGGTCACAGGATAAAAAAAGAGTATTATGAAAAACTTTATGCCCATAAATTTCACAACTTAGAGTGAATGGGCAAATTACTTGAAAAACACATACTACAGAAGTTCAACAAGAAATCACCTTATATCTATTAAAGATAATGAATTTGAAGTTAAAAGTCTTCCAAAAACAAAACTACATGCTCAGATGATTTCACTAGTGAGTCCTATCAACCTTTAAAGAAGACAGTAAGACTAATTCCATTCAACCTCTTCCAGAACACAGAAGAGGATGAACACTCTCCAATTCCCTTAATGAAACCAGTATTTCTGGTACCAAAATCAAAGATATTACACATAAAAGAAAATACTACACAAATACCTACTGTAACAGACATAGCAGCCTAAACAAAATACTATCAAACTGAATGCATCAACATATAAAAAGGAAAATAAGTACATTTATGACTGTGTTGGGCTTATCCCAGAAGGCAAGGTTTATTTAGTGTTTTCAAATCAAGCAATATAATCCATGTTATCATTAACCTAAGAAGAAAACTACACAATCATCTTAATAAACAGAAAAAAAATCTACTATCTACCAGCCTCCATTCATGAATACAAAATACCAGAAAACTAAGACTAGAACTTCTTTAACCTGGTGGAAGACATCTACAAAAACAAAAACAAAAACAAAAAAAACCCAAACCAAACCAAACCAAAACAAAAAAACCTAAGGACACCGTGCTGTCTCAGTTGGTAGAACATGCGACACTGAATCTCGGAGTTTTGAGTTCAAGTCCCATGTTGGGTGGAGAGATTATTTAAAAATAAAACCTTTAAAAATAAAAAAAAAAAAAACCTTACCAGATAACATCATATGTAGAGAGAAAGAATATTTCCCTCCTAAGTTCACAGAAAGGAAAATGGAACCACTTCTACCACTCCTATCCAATATTATACTGATGGTCTTAGCTACTACATTAAGGCATACAGACTGGAAACAAAGAAATAAAACTCCAAATCACGAACAGTAGGATTATATACAAGAAAATCCCATGGACTCTCCAAAAAACCTACTAGACCTAATGAGTGTTTAGTACAGTTGCTGGATAGAGGGTCAATATACCACCAACAAACAAATGTAGAAAGAAACCATGAAGTAAGTATGAACTAACTAAATATGCGCTAGATTGGTACGCTGAAACACCGATGAAAAAAATCAAGTAAATAAGAAAAAAATGGAAAGAAATAGTAAACCTATGGCTTAGGGGCGCCTGGGTGGCTCAGTTGTTAGGCCTGTGCCTTCGGCTCAGGTCATGATCCAAGTGGGATCCAACCCTGCATCGGGCTCCCTGCTCTGTGGGATACCTGCTTCTCTCTCTCCCTCTGCCCCCCCCTTGTGTTCCCTCACTGGCTATGTGTCTCCCTCTGTCAAATAAATAAATAAAATCTTTTTTTAAAAAATAGTAAACCTATGACTTAAAGGCTCAATACTGTTAATATGTTAATTCTCCACAGACTAATCTATGGACTCATCACAATACCAAATCAAAATCTGAGGTGGAAGTTTTGGTAGAAATCAATAAATTGATTCTAAACTTATATGGAAAGGCAAAAGAAGTAGAAATGGCAAAGCAATTTTGAAAAGAAAAGAAGTGAATGGACTCACTACTAATTTCAAGACTCAGTTACAGTAAGACAGCATACAACTGGTAAAGAGTCAGTAGATCAATGAAATAGAATGGAGTCCAGAAACAGATGTATACACATATATATGCTCAACTGATCTTTTAAAAAGATCAAAAAAGATCAAAACCTTTTAAAAAGGTTCAAAGACAACTCATCAAGAAACTTTTCAAGTCTAGCGTAACTTGGCATAAAACATATGAGATTCATTGACAATACTGTAAAAACGGAAAAATACAACCAAACAACTTGAAATAACATTTACAGAACACTCCACCCATCCACATCTCACTCTATATAACCTTCTGAGGTCCAAACATGATATTTACCACAAAGACCAGATTTTGATCCATAAAACAAACCTTATCGGGGTGATTATTTTTCAATAATGGGGCTGGAACAACTGGATATCTATATGCAAAAAAAACCATAACTTGAATGCGCATGTAAATTAACTGAATCCTAGGCCTAAATGTAAAAGCTAAAATTAATAAAACTTCTAGAAGAAAACCTAAAACCTTTGTAACCTTGGGTTAGCATTAAGAAAGAATTTCACAAGTGAAATCTAACATACGATCAACAACAACAAAAGGGTAACTTGCACTTCATCTAGTAACAAACTTTCGGTCTGTAAAAGGTAATGTTAACAGCATAAAAAAGACAAGCCAGAGTTTGGGTAAGCGTATTTGCAAAACATACATCTGGCAAAGGATCTGTACTGAGAATACATGAGGAATTCTCAAAACTCAATAAGGAGATCCAACTTTTTAAATAGGCAACAGATGTGAAAGGACATCACCAAAGATGATTTTCAGACAGTGAATATGCACATGAAGACCTCAACATCACTAATCATTACAGAATGTATATTAAAACTATAATGAGTTAACACTACAAACCTGTGAGAGGGCTAAAAATCATTGGTGTGCTGGTAAATGTTCAGCAACCATGTCTTTGAGAGAGAAGACTTCAACGTTATTTATTTATTTAGAGAGTGTGAGCCAGTGAGTGAAGGGAGGGGCAGAAGCAGAGAGAATCCTGAAGCCGACTCCCCACTGAGTTCAGAGCCTGACACTGAGCTTGATCCCAGGACCCTGGATATCATGACCTGAGCCAAAATCAAGAGTCAGCTGTTTAACTAACTGAGCCACTCAGGCGACCTACCTTCATTTTTAATACAATTCATTTAAATATGTTTGTGGAACTTAATTTTAACAATGGCTGTGTTTAATAACCGGTTTCCAAATTCTTGACAATTTAACCATCACTTCTTTCAAGACAATATAATCCCCCCTAAAGCTTACCACTACCTAAAATCAAAAGTGACACTAACAAGTGCAGACAGGATGTCAAACAACTAGTATTCTCATTCATTGCTATGGGAATGTAATAATACATCTGATTTGGAAGAGTCTGGCAGTTTCTTTCTTTGCTTTCTTTCCCTTCCTTCCTTTGGATCTTTTATAATTTCATTACATTTCAAAGATGGAATGGATAGAAACCTGACCAGAGACTAAAACAAATCTAGCTGCACAAAAGGTTCCCTGGGGCGAGCTTTCAATATTCAAACATTCAATAATACATACAAAGTGTGACTCTGAATAAGGGTAAAATTTCTGTATTAAAATAACTTTTACGATACCAGGAAATAGAGTGACATGCTTTTGTACTGAAGCATCATACTTTCTAGAAAATAAAACCATAGATTAACAATTCTCAGACTTGGACAACAGTGTCCTAATGGATATGTTCTTGAGTTGTATTATTACCACAGCCATTAACTCATGGGACTAAAAGCAAGTGACTTCACCTCTTGCAAATGATTCTGGCACAAGTACAGCAGTTTCTTACAAATTCAAACATACTTACCATACAACCCAACAATCCTACTTCCAAGTATTCACCCACAAGAAATGAAAACTGTTCATACAAAAACCTGCACATAAATGTTTATATTGGCTTTACTCATTAATGTTTGAAGCTGGAAACAACAGAACAGTCCTTCAACAACAAACAACTGTGATACAGACTTACAGTGGAATACTAAATTCAGCAATAAAAAAGTAATGAACTATTGATAATAGGAAACAACAGCTGAGTCTCAGATACTTTACGCTAAATTAAAGAAGCTAGACTCAAAAAGTTTCACACTGTATGATTCCATCTAACTGAAAGGTGGTTGCCAGGGATTAGGAACGGGAAGTGTTAACTATGTGAGAGAGTTTTTCTTAGGTGATAAAAGTATTTTGTATCTTGATTAAGGTAGTAAATTTTACTAAATTGAAGTTAATTTTGCCCCAAGTAGAAACTACCATCACAGAAGGGAAAAAAACAAAAAACAAAAAACAAAACCAAAAAACACAATTCCATTTCGTAGGAAAGTGGGTACTTGTAAAATTACACTAAAGGCCAATTTTATTCTTTTTAAGAAAAAAGTCTGCAGAAAAGTAACTCTATCTCAAACAACTTCATTTAATAACATTTTTTAGAGACACAAAGATAGTTCATTCTAAAATCCTCAAATTTAATGGTTTTTAAGGGCAAGTGGTCAACTAGAGTGCTACTGCTTCAAAAAAGTTTTAGTAATTTTCAGTGCTCACCTCCTTTAAACACCTGATCATAAAATGTTTCTCTGAAACAAAGGTAACTCACATTGGAATTTTCAGAAAAATGAGTACATTTAAAGTTGGAGGCCTACCCAGAGATCAGAAAACAGAATTAAGAAAACAACTTATACACTATTACTACCTGCTGCAAAAGCACAATACATACTAATTTAGTAGCTCTTCATCAGCAGTCCCTTATCTTACTCTACTTATTCTCTCCTCATAATTTCACCCACTTTCAGGATATCAAAGACCGTTTCTATGTAATTAAGTCACTCCAGTCTTCCGTACCATTTCTGTGCCGTGTACGCATTTCAACTACACATGTATCACCTGGTATTGCAGGTGTCTGTTCACACAGCTATGTTTACTATACTGACTCCTTTCCTATACTCCGTAGGGCAGGGACTAGATGTCCACAATCTGATTTAATGTAATCATCCAACAAATTTATGAGATTCCTAAATCAACATTTCTAGCCCATCCAGCATTTCTAACTGCTTGGCGTTCTCCTCACTGGTTTAATATAACCCTCAGTGAAATGAAACTTAAAATTCCTTTGTCTAAGAATCACCTCAAGAGATGGAGACATAAATGATGTCTTTAGATGTCTAACTTTTTAGCTACTGTTCCATCAATTTCCTTTTCTCCTTTATTATTTGTGCTTTCCTTATTGAGGTCTTTAACTTCAGGCTTAAAATAGCCTCCAACTCATCAACCTACCAGTAATACCTTCCACTGAAATTCACCTCTCAGACTGCTAGCACATTTCTCTTCCCAGGTGATCATGTCAACAGCCATCAAAATCTTTCATAGATCTCACCCACCTACGTAACAAATTCCAAAGCCCTTCACAACCTCATCCATAGTAAACATATAACATCCCATATCCAGCCAGTCACACAATTTTTTATGGTTTCCTAGAAAATGGACTGACCCTCGAGTGAGACTTGCTATTCTCCCACTTTGAAACTACATCACCCCTTCAAGGTCTCTCTTAAATATTACCTCTTCAGTGAGCTTCTCCCAGCCAAGAGATGCATTTACTGTTCATCTACTATGTATCAGGAACACTGAAAAGAATTAGAATCTCCCCAGTGTTTCATTGGTACTTCCACTGAAAACAAATGCATTTTCAGACCATATAATCACAACCTGTATGAGTTTTCCGTATACCTCTTTCTTCTCCAATGGAGATTTTTTGTCTTCCAAGATTGGCAATAGTTCGCTGATATTTGCACTACGATCATCATCTAAACGGTACGGCAGAGGGTAAATACCCAAGTATTTGCTGGAGTCAATGAAGTAAGATGTCTTCTGAGCACAGGGATAGAGAAAAGGAATTTTAAGACCATCTAGATACTGAATATGAAATGCTCTATAATCTCTATCATATGACACAATTGACCAAACTATGGTCCTCATCTTAACTTCAACTGACCCTTGTATTTGAGGTTAGTACGAGAACCAGGTATGAACATCTATGGTCAAGCGATTTTCAACAATGTTGCCAAAACCACTCAAATGGGGAAAGGATAGTTTTTTCAACAATTGGTGCTCAGACAACTGAATTGCCACGTGCAAAAGAATGAAGGTGGACCCTACTTCATGCCATACACAAAAACTAACTCAAATGATCAAAGACCCAAAGTAAGAGCCAAAATCAAAAAATTCTTATTAGAAAACACACACATAAATCTTCATGACCTTGGATTTGGCAGGACATTCTTAGACATGACAGTGAAAGCATGAGAAACAAATTTTTTTTTTTTATTTCTTTTCAGCGTAACAGTATTCATTGTTTTTGCACCACACCCAGTGCTCCATGCAATACGTGCCCTTCTTAATACCCACCACCTGGCTCCCCCAACCTCCCATCCCCCACCCCTTCAAAACCCTCAGGTTGTTTTTCAGAGTCCATAGTCTCTCATGGTTCACCTCCCCTTCCAATTTCCCTCAACTCCCTTCTCTCCATCTCCCCATGTCCTCCATGTTATTTGTTATGCTCCACAAATAAGTGAAACCATATGATAACTGACTCTCTCTGCTTGACTTATTTCACTCAGCATAATCTCTTCCGGTCCCGTCCATGTTGCTACAAAAGTTGGGTATTCATCCTTTCTGACGGAGGCATAATACTCCATCGTGTATATGGACCACATCTTCCTTATCCATTCGTCCCTTGAAGGGCATCTTGGCTCTTTCGACAGTTTGGCGACCGTGGCCATTGCTGCTATAAACATTGGGGTACAGATGGCCCTTCTTTTCACTACATCTGTATCTTTGGGGTAAATACCCAGCAGTGCAATTGCAGGGTCATAGGGAAGCTCTATTTTTAAATTCTTTTTTTTTTTTTAAGATTTTATTTATTTATTTGACAGACAGAGATCACAAGTAGGCAGAGAGGCAGGCAGAGAGAGAGGAGCAAGCAGGCTCCCTGCTGAGCAGAGAGCCTGATGCAGGGCTCGATCCCAGGACCCCGGGATCATGACCCGAGCCGAAGACAGAGGCTTCAACCCACTGAGCCACCCAGGCGCCCCTCTATTTTTAAATTCTTGAGGAATCTCCACACTGTTCTCCAAAGTGGCTGCACCAACTTGCATTCCCACCAACAGTGTAAGAGGGTTCCCCTTTCTGCACATCCTCTCCAACACACCTTGTTTCCTGTCTTGCTAATTTTAGCCATTCTAACTGGTATAAGGTGGTATCTCAATGTGGTTTGAATTTGAATCTCCCTGATGGCTAGTGATGATGAACATTTTTTCATGTGTCTGATAGCCATTTGTATGTCTTCGTTGGACAAGTGTCTGTTCATATCTTCTGCCCATTTTTTGATATGATTATCTGTTTTGTGTGTGTTGAGTTTGAGAAGTTCTTTATAGATCCTGGATATCAACCTTCTGTCTGTACCATCATTTGCAAATATCTTCTCCCATTGAGAAACAAAACTTTAAAAATAATCTGGACCTTGCTAAATGGTTTTTAAAATTGTTAAGGGCACCATCAAGAACACGAAAAGACAATCCAGAGAATGGGAGAAAATATCTACGAATCATGCATGTAATAAGGAACTTGTATCTAGAATATATAAAGAATTCTTGCAACTCAGTAATAAACCACTCAAGTAAAAAATGAGCAAAGAATCTGAATAGACATACCTCCGAAGAAGATATACAAATGGCCAAAAAGCATATGAGAAGACGTGCAATATCTTTAGTTACCAAGAAAATGCAATCAAAACCACATAAGATACCACTTCATATTCATTAAGATGAACAGAACCAAAAAAAGTCATATTAACAGGTGTTGGTGAGGGTATGAAGAAACTGGTACCCTTGCACATGGCTGGTGGAAATGTAAAATGGTGTGGCCACTTCTTTGGGAAACCAGTCTGGCTATTATTCAAATGATTAAATGTAGAACAGTTACCATAGGACCCAGTAATTCTACTTGTACACAAATGTTTACTGCAGCATTACTCACAGCAGCCAAAATGTGGAAACAATCCACATGTCCATCAACTGACGAACGAATAAACAAAATGTGGTACAGCCATGCAATGAAATATTATAACATCCCATTCTATAAAAAGGACTTTGAAAACATTATGCTAAGTGAAAGAAGCCAATCATGAAAAACCACATATTATATGATTTCATTCATACAAAGTCCAGAACAGGGAAGTCCACAGAGACAAAGTTAGATAGTGGTTGTTGAAGGTTGGGGACAGAGAGGCTTGGGGAATGGGAATAGGGGGTCATAGTTAAAAAGTACAGGGTTTCATTCTGAGGTGACGAAAATGTTCTAAAACTAACCGTGGTGATGGGTGCACGTATCTGTGACTGTATCAGAAAACCATTAAATTGTACACATTAAATGAATGAATTGCATGATATGTAGATTATTCCTCAACACAGCTGTTTAAGATAGAGAACAAGGCATATCATATAAATTTCCCAACTTTATTTTTTTATTAAAGATTTTATTTATTTGAGAGAGCATGCATGAGAGAGAATGTGCATGCTCAAGGAGGGGGGGAAGCGCAGAGGGAGAGACAGACTCCCCACTGAGCAGGGCTATCCAGGACCCTGGGATCAAGACCTGAGCCAAAGGAAGACACTTAAGTAACTGAGCCACCCAGGCACCCCTTTATTATTTTCTTTAAGGAGTGATCTTATTACTCCATACTGCTCTAGGGCAAGCACCTTTTAAGCTTAGGGCTGTACCACTTAAGGAAAAAGCAGTATTCTTAAACATTTAAAGCCTTGCCTCTCAGGTACCAAAAAGAACAAGTTTCACTAGATTCTTTCTCCTTCTCTTTCTCTTCCCAGCCCCCTATGCCAGCTGCTGCCTATTTCTTGTTTCATTGTGACAACAACAACAAACACTAAGAGTTTTAAATATGCTTCATTCACTGAATTTGGCTTTATGTGACTGTTCTTAATTATGAAACGAAAGAAGTCTAATACTATGTTAAAAATATACACTAAGTTGTACGGTCATTACAAGCCTAACAATGATGACACTGAAACTGTCTATTATCTTATTTCACCTATATGGATTTCAATTGATTTTCTTCCTCCAAATGCCCTCAAAGGAAAGTTTCTACATAAATGTATAATTTTTAAAACTCGGACTTACTTTTTCTTTAATTAAAGACATTAATTTATATGTCTTTCAATTTATAGCTTAGATAATAACTATTCAAAGCAGATGATCTACATCAGACTTTTCTGGGGCTTGGGAACTTATTATTGTCTGTGGACCAGAAGCAATGTCATGAGGAGTCTGGTACAAATGCATAATAACAGACTTTTCCCAGCCCTACAGATTCATAATTTGCACTTTAACAAGATCCCTAGGTAACTTATGAATAAACTCTGAAAAGCACTGATCTAGGGGCATCTGCATTTCAAACAAAAATTCCCTGGTTTCTCCAACACAGGAGGTTTGAGAAGCACTTCTAAAAACGAAAGTGGAGTTACTGAAAAAGAAAATTCCCTTAGAGCACTTTTGGTATACTAAAAAACAGTGCTATATATCCTTCCTGTAAGAGTTTGGAAAGCAAAAAACATTCTGAATTTATAAATCTCAGTTATACTACCTTAAAGTTAATAACCTGAATGAATCTATAACAAACAGGATTTAGATAAACAATCAAAATCAACTTTATTTACAACTTTCACCCTGTACTAACCAAGATAAATTGATTCATACTCAAAAGTTCTGTAGACTTTTATTGGGAAAAAAAAAAAAAAGGCAAAGACCGTATTAAAAAGATCCAACTAAATGGGAGATAGATTATAGTTCCTTTTACTCAACTCCTAAAAGCCTCAATTAAACAGAATGCTTAGTGTTCACAGTGTCAAGTTTACTCTAGAGGTCAATAGTTTGTTTTGATCCTAGCTGGTGGAAAACCTCTGCAGCCCTCAAGGAAATACAGGTCTTAGAATCCTGCACAGACACTAACTCTCATTACATTTTAAGATAGTTATACAGTAAGTATAAAGAGCTAAAAAGATACTAAACCCAAAAGGTTAATCTGTTATGCAAGACAATTTTTACTAATTGTTAGGAGAAGATGTTTTGACAATGAATCCAGCAAACATTTACCAAATGGAAATATTCAGGACTGGAAGGAACACAAAGATGATCAAGGCACTATCCCCAGCCCCAAGAAGCATATAATGTGAGGGGAGGTGGGGTTTGACTGAGAATCTGTATACACAATTTGCAGTGTATGGTCACTGTGGAAAGCGGTTCCCGGACGTTCCCAGTAAATGATTTTCAAATAAAAGGTCTTTTACTGTAATTTCCAACTGATTCGGTGTCTAGCTGCACAAGCCCAAAAAAAGCATACTAAAAAGCACTTTATAAGGAAATACAGCCCAAGGTAAACAATCTTCTGGGCAATTTGCATACATTTTAATATACATACACGCATAAAACTGGGCTATGAGGTGTGGGCGCCCTCACCAAATGCAAAGCAATTCAAACCCGAAATGGATCTAGGAGGCCAATACAGTTAACAGTGTTTCCTTTGACAAAAACAGGAACACTCAACTTCAGAGACCGCTGACCATGCGAGAAAAGAGGAAAAAGGGAGTGAGGATCTGTTTTTACTTCTCCGAGATAACTTTAACACAAAACAAAACAAACAAAAAACCAACAACCAACCAGCACTTTCCTGGACTACACCCTCCCTTCAACTTAATATTTTATAAACACTCATTCTTTTTTTTTTTTTTCTTTTTTAAACACTCTTATTCTTAAAAAGTCTAGGAACTAAAGAAGAAGACAAAACCGGTTAAATGCATTTAACAGTCGAATACTGAGGCACCTCCCTCCAGGGGAACCGGCAGTCCATGAAGGGTCATAACTGGGAAAAGTGCATCCACGCTCCCTAGACAGCCAGGGCCACTCAACACTCAGTTCACTGCTCTCTCCTTTCAGGGGCACACCCTCCCTTGGGAAGGGAAAAGCAAGCACCTCTTCAAAGCGGGTGCGGAGGTCGTCGGGAGGGTGGCGAGGTTTACCAGGACTCAGGGCAAGCCCTTTTCTGGTCTGGAAAAGAGATGCAAGTGACACGGAGGAAGGCCAGCTGAGCCGGGGAAAGGCGCTGAGATGCTCGGGCCGGTCCCTGGCCCCCCGGAGAGGATCAGGTCAGCCCCCGGCCCGCGGGCTGGTCTGCCGAGGAAGCCTAGCCGTCCAGGCCAAGCTCCAGACCGCTGACAGGTACCTGAGGTGGGACCCGCGTCACAGGTGTCGCCCCGAGCAGGTCCCTGCAAACCCGGGGGGGTGGGGAGGGACAAGTCCCGGCAGGGGAAAGGCACCTAAAGGTGAGACGCGCGGCAGTAGCGGAGCGCAGCACCCACGGCGACGCGGTCTCACCTCGAGGGTGGACACAGTGCTGGTGAACAGGTCTTCTCCGTCCTCCAGCTCCTCAAAGTCGGTGGGCTTCGCGTCCACCAGCGGAGGAGGTTCCCTCTCGGCCGCCATCTTCGCTCGTCCAGACGACTGCGCGAGCGGGGCCTCGCGGACCTGTCACGTGAGCACGCACGGCAGTGCTGGCGCGCCGGCCGCCCGGCTCCCCCCTCCACCCACGGGCCCGCCTCTCGTGGCCCCGCCCCCGGCCTCGTGACGGCGCCCGCCCGGAGCGCGCTGCGCTCGGCTCCGCCCCTTTGCCTCTCCTTCCTCTTCTGGGTCTGAGTGGGTTGTCTGTCACCGCTCATTTGCTGGCTAGACTTGGGTGGAAGGCTTTGGGGCTTTTATTACCCTCTCTTTCGTAGCACGTCTAGGTCAAACGATTTCTCGGTGTTATCAGTTGTAGAACTGGGATTACCACTTTGCAAATCTGCTTTAGGAAGTGGAAGAGTTTGGGCTTGGATTATACACACACTGAGGGCAAGACTGAGGATTGGTGAGAAAGAGACACCTTTAGGTTGTCCCACAGAACTCTCCGACGTGATGGAAGTGTTCTGTATCAGCAGAGTAACCGCTGGCCAAGTGTAACCACTGACCCCTTCACGAGTCTATGAGGAGCTGAGTTTTAAATTTTATTTAATTTAAATCTAAATAGCCGCATGGGGCTAGAGGCTACCTACTGGCCAGAGCAGCTCTAGATAACAAAAATGCCCTGAATAATTTGTTGTGTGAGGTTTACTCCAGTTTCATCATGAGCCGCAACATATTTTTCCTGCATAAAATAAGAGAAAGGCTGAGCAAATAACAGGAAAATCAGATGATTGGCAAGAGCGTGATACTCAAATCCCTCCGCCCATTACTAGTGCTTCATCATGGGAAGATCTCTTGAAGACTTTCAGCTTCAACTTCTCCAGCAGCAAAACGGAAATGTTACTAATTCTCCACTCACTTCACTGCTCAGGATTATTCTCAGGATCATATGAAAAAATATGTTAAAATATTCTGAAAGCTAAAAAGTGCTATGTTAATGCAAAGTATGCCCATGGAAAATTAAAAGAGGGCATCACAAATAGCAACCTGAGGTTATAATTTTGCCAAAGGAAATAAAAGCTTCGATGGGATTCTTTACAAATTAAGTACAAATTCTCAGCCCTCACCGGCCCGGGAATTATGTCTGGCTTCTACCGGCTATGCCCAAAACTTACTTAGCATCGCTGGCCTTATTTTTTAAACAGCATTACAACAGGTTTTTCTACTTGGCTAAGAATTCTTTCACTCCTACATTTCTAAATTTCCATGATGATTATCAAGAAGCATTAGCCCAAACCATGATTCATTTAAGTAAGTATACCAAGGCTCAAAAGTTGCTTGGGTCCTCTTACTACCATCACCACTGCTTTACCTAGAACCATTGCTGTGTCCCTTTCTGGAAGAATCATGCTGTTGAGGTATATTCCTTGGCCTGCACCCCACCAACCTACAGGCAGTCTGGAGTTTGTCACTGATCAGACCCTTCAACCTCTCCTGAAAGCTCACAGCCTGGGGTGAGGTGATGCTTCTCTGCATCCCTACTTTTTGCCTCTGCTTCTGTTTATTGCTTACTACTTTCTGTTTTCTGCTATGGTCATTTCTATTCCTAGCTTATTTTTTCTACTGCACATCTGAATTACTTGAAATATAGGTCCAGCCACTTGTGACAGAGAAAGTGGCTGTTTTGTAAAAGGAAGGTATATGCAGAACAATCTGCAAAGGCTGAAGGGACTGTAAGACCAAAGAAAAAGGCTGGGCAAGTCCAGCTTGACAAGAAATGGTTTTTTATTAAGGGGACTTACAGACAGAAGCTTGTCTTCGTGTCTTCGTGTCTTCGGTGGCAGCAAGACCTGTAGATCTCCGCAACCCATAAGTTGCTTAAAGTCCCATAAGACTGCTTTTATAGCCTTAGAGGCTGGGGACTACTTGCTGGGGGACTACCCAGGAGGAGAATGTTTGAAAATAGTCATGTGTCATATTCATATCTCCAAAGCAGATCAGGGACATATGCCCTGAGGGCATACTTAAGGGTGTGGCTAAACAAAAAGAAAGAATGTGTTGGGGGTGGGTGTTGGTGGGGCTGTGCTCACAAAGGCTTCAGGTCACAGAGGGGTCATCGGGCAGATCTATCCAAGATGGCATTAGTCTGGTTCACATAGCAGCTTCAAAAATGTAGTTTAATTGTCCCTCATATAGGACCATGAAAGCTCTATGAGATCATCCAGGGATTATAGCTTTGCTCTGTTGTCCTGTCCTCCCCAGGATGTAATCTCTTCCTCCTGGTCCAAGTTGGCTCCCCACAACCACTTTCCAGCTGGCAGAAGAGGAATAAAAGGGAAATGGAACGCTATCCCCTTCCCTTTAAGGGCCAAGTCCAGAAGTTGTACACACACTTCTGTCTGCATTCCTTTGAGCAGCGAGTTAGTTACATGGCTATCCCTAGCCACAGGAGGAAAGGCAGTTGTTACTCCACTTCCTAAAAACTAGAGGTTCTCATACTCTGGAAGAAATGGAAATTTTGATAGGGAACCAGCAGTCTCTGTTATAAAACATTGATTCAATCTTCATGGTAGCATAACGGCATTTCCTTCTGGTAACCATTCCTTTCCCACACTCTGCTAGAAGTCTCCTCCAACTCCAAAATGGAGGGCGTGCCCCGGGCTTAAACCCAATAGCACCCACTCCCTTAGTCCTAGGGATTGGTAGGAGGTCAGAATCGGCTGTATTTCCCACAGACTCTCAGCAGCTTTGATTGTCTCTCTTTCCTTATTCAACCTGAATTCCATGAGCCAGAACTCTAAGAATTGTCTATTTTTCTCAGCTGTTTCTCTTCATTGGCTTTCTGGCTCTTCTGTATAATCTTCTCTGAAGTCCCATATTCAACCACCAGCCTCTCTAGTCTTATATCCATATTGCTAAGACCATTTGATACATAAACCCAATCTTGACAGAAGGTCCTGAAGTCCATGATCTTTGACCCCAACTCCACACTGCCTGGATACCATTATTTGTTTCTTTGTCAAATCCTTCAACAATTCTTCCCAGAAGAGGTTCTAAAACTTTCCTTTCTCTTAAGTGTCCTATTACCTTTTCTCCTCATTTTTATCACACTGCTTAACATCCTCATTCAGGGACAAAATAAAATCTGCCAAGGGAATCCTTTAGTATCAAGCACAAATAAAATTCTCTGTGTTCTGCCATCACTTGCTGTGTATGTTTCTTTAAAAAATTTATTTATTTATTTATTTAATTGATTTATTTAAGGGGAATTAGGGGCAAAGAGAGAGGGAGAGAGAGTCATTAGCGGACTCCACGCTGAGCATGAGCCCAATGTGGGGCTCATTCTCACAACCCTGAGATCACGACCTGAGCCAAAACCAGGAATCAGACATGTAACCCACTGCACCACCCAGGCATCCTGTGGTGCATATTTCTATAACACCTAGCATATTGCACTGTGATCATGGCCTCTTTTCTATCACCATTAATAGTCTAGAGGATTATTGCATCTAGGGGCTATACCTGAATTGACTTTGGATCCCGGGTAGCCCCGTATTAATTATCTATCGCTGTAAAACAAATTACACCAAACTTAACAACTTAAAAACACAGATGTATATTTTCTCACAATTTCTGTGGGTCAGAAATCCAAGTGCATCTTAGCCGAGTGCCTCTGACTTTGGGTGTCTCACCAGTCTGCGATAAAGGCAACTACCAGAGCTGCATGCAGGCACCTCAACACTCAACTGGAAGAGGATCTCTTTCCAAGCTCCCTTTCCAGGCCTCCCTTGGCAGGCCTCAAGTTCTCACTGGCTGTTGGCTGGACATGTGAATTCACCACCACACAAGCCCCTCTGTAAGGCCTCCTACACCAGACATCTCAGCATCCTTCCCCCAGAGCAAGGACTCTAGGACAGAGAGTGGGGAAGCACCAAGAAAGGCAAGGGTGGGCAAGCGAGACAGAAGCCAGAGTCTTTTTATAACCGAATCTCAGAAATGGCATCTCCTTGCTTTTGCTGTATTCTATTTATTGCAATTCCTGCTTAAGGGGAGGGGCAAAGTAAGGGTGTAAATAACAGGAGGGAGGGATCTTGGCAGCCATTTTATTTTATTTTAAAGATTTTATTTATTTATTTGACAGAGATCACAAGCAGGCAGAGAGGCAGACAGAGAGAGAGAGGGAAGCAGGCCCCCCACGAGCAGAGAGCCCGATGCGGGGCTCAATCCCAGGACCCTGGGATCAGGGCCCGAGCCGAAGGCAGAGGCTTCAACCCACTGAGCCACCCAGGTGCCCCATTGGTGGCCATTTTAGAGGTTACCATAAACCGTTATAGTGTTTAGTACCCAAAATAGATACCTTCGATAAATAAATGAATGAGCATGTGACTCAAAATAGAGAGCTAAGTGGAAGATATAACATACAGTAGGTAAAGCAACTAGTGCAGCAAGGATCCAGACAATCGGGGCAGCACAACCCTAAAGCTCACTTAAGAAGCAAGCAAAGGAAGAAGTGCTATGAAGAAAACAGAAAAGCAGTAGTCTAGGACTACAGTCTAGAAGGAAGGGTTTCAAAGGAAGTAAAAGAACAAAGAGTGTGTGGTTGTATCAAATGTCTTCAGTATATTAATAAGGTATTAACTGAAAAGAGTGAATCATTGCTGAGTACCAAAAAAAAAAAAAAAAAAAAATGGATATAGCAAGTTGTGATGGTTAATTGTATGTGTCAACTTGCCCAGACCATGGGTACCCAGATACTCGGTCAAACATTCTTCTGGGTTTTCCCCAGATGTAGTTGGGATGAAGTTAACATTTAAATCACTAGACTGTCAGTAAAGCAGATTATCCTGTATAATATGGGTGGGCCTCATCCAATCAGTTGAAGGCTTTACTAGAACAAATACTGACCTCCCTAAGCAAGAAGGAATTCTGCCACCAAGACCGTCTTTGAACTTGAACTGTAGCTTTTCCCTGGGTCTCCAGCTTGCAGGTCTACCCATTAAATATATATATATATGTGTGTGTGTGTGTATATATACATACATACATACATACGTATACGTACACACACATATGTGTGTGTGTGTGTATATACACATACATATACACACACGTGTGTGTGTGTGTGCCTTTTTGGACTCACCAAGTCTTCACAATTGCATAAGACAATTCCTTAAAATAAATCTCTCTCTGTATATATAGTACATCCTGTTGGTTATGTTTCTCTGGAGAACCCAGACAACTATACAAGGATAGACTATTCTTTCAAGACATATAAATAGAAGGAATGCCAGAATAGGTCAGTAACTTGCTGAAGATACAGGTTTACTTTTTCATACGTGTTTGTTTTATTTTAGAGAGATTTATACATGTTTACATATTAGGAAAAGTGAGAGCAGAGCAGGAGGTTCACAATATGGAGAGATATAATCAGAAAGGAAGAGATCTGAAAGTATACGGGTAGGAATGAGATAAACAGCAAGAAGTAGGATTTGCCTTAAAAAAAGAAGGTAGACTTCTTCTTCTGAGAACAGAGAAAGGGGGGGTCAGAGTTTGTATTCGCTATTGTACATCACGAACCACTCAAAACTTGGTCAATGAAAACAAACCCATTTATTATTTCTTTTTTTTTTAAGATTTTGTTTATTTATTTGACAGAGAGAGAGATCACAAGTAGGCAGAGCAGCAGGCAGAGAGAAAGGGGGAAGCAGGCTCCCTGCTGAGCAAAGAGCCCAATGTGGGGCTCGATCCCAGGACCTTGAGATCATGACCTGAGCCAAAGGCAGAGGCTTAACCCACTGAGCCACCCAGGCGCCCCCCATTTATTATTTCTAATGAGTCTGCAGGTCCGCAAGCTGGTTCTGCTGGACGAGATTTGGTAAATCTCATCATTGGGGTTGTTTGTATTATATCTGCGGTCAGCTGAGGGCTTGACAAGGGGCTGACAGCACAAGGCTGGTCCTGACCAGGACATTTCAGCTCTGCTGCGTGTACTCTCATCCTTCTAGACCGGTCAACTTTTCACGGCTGTTGCAGGCTTCCAAAATAGAAGGTGGAGACACACAAGAACTTCTTCAAGCCTTCACAGAGGTCCCATAGCCAAGCCCGGGGTCACAGTGGGAAGGGACTACAAAGTTGCAAGGCAAAGGGTGTGGAAAAGAGAGGCCATTAATTTGGGCCATTGATGCAATCAGTCTACCACAGGGTGGATAGATTCATAGACTTATTTGTAAATGCTACAGGAGCAGGAAATGGAAAAAGTCCACACCCAAGAGCAGTATTTTTTCCTCCCTATGGGGAAAAAGAGGTTAATTTCTAAGAGAAAAGAGGTCAGTATCTGCACAGGTGGCACAAGGAAATGGAAGAGTATTTTCAGTAGATCTGTGAAGATTCAGAGAGAACATTCACCAGGGACATATAAGGAACTGGCAAACATTACTGGAAGCATAAATGAGGTGGAGACCATATGTTTCTGGTGGCAATAATCCCAACATTTGTGTTATTTTCTCCTGTAGTCTAGCATTGGAGGTGTAGGAGTAGAGATGGATGGTTGGATTGATTCAGGGCTAGACATTTTTAGAATGAGCTTGGTTGAGGGCTAAGGCAGCTAAGGATTTTGAGGCCTCTCCAAAGAAAGGGGTGTCCTTGGGGCACCTGAGTAGCCTCAGTCATTAAGCATCTGCCTTCAGCTCAGACCATGATCCCTGAGTCCCAGGATGGAGCCCCAAATCAGGCTCCTTACTCAGTAGGGAGCCTGTTTCTCCCTCTCCCTCTGCCTGCAGCTCCTCCTGCTTGTGCTCTCTCTGTGTGTCAAATAAATAAATAAAATATTTAAAAAAATAAAGAAGGAAGAACTTTTCCCGAGGGTATTAAAAAGTGGTAGCATAAAAGTAATATTTAGAACCCAATATGGGCTATACTTTGGTTGAAAAGTGACCTATTACTCAAGGCAAGGAGGTCAAAGGAATTTTCTGGGAAGCAATCGATGTTGTGAGAACACTTGTTTGCATGGAAATTGCGGCTGTAGGAACACAGTGCAAAGAGCAAAATGGAAGTCAGATGCGGATGGAAGGGTGTAAAGAGTGAGGTCAACAGATCAACAAGACTCCGGAGAGACCTTACCCTTGAACAAAACTTCTAGTGAGTGCAGTGACATAAACAGCTAGGAACACGTAAGATCCATTATGATCTTCTTTGCAATTAGATGAGGAAAAATAATCCTTTGGTTGCTTAACTTAAACAATTGTTCAGTGAAAATATTTAAGCTCCTTACTGAAAGATAATGAAGGACTTCATATTTGTTGGAGGAAGGAAGGAAGTTGGTCAGTCAAGCATGGTGTTCTTTCTTACAGATCATAAATGCAAACAAGCTACCATTACTCAAAGTGTCAGTGATCCCTTAACCTGTGACTTGACTAAGAGCTATGAAATGGATATATGGTTGTAACCTCCTGTGTCAGTCCATGAATGGCACCAGAGTCCTAGAGACTAAACCATTCTCTCAAAATAACTTTATTTCATCACTCGTATCTCTTGAACACCATAAAGGGTAATAAGCAGGTCCTTACACTTACACAAAACCCCATTATCCCTTCCTCTCCATTTTTTCCCTCATACCAACTGCCCCCGTGCTTCTCTCACCCCCAATACCCCTGTAAAACCCCTACCCTTCTGTTTCTGGGTGGTATTTTCCTGTCACTCCCCTGGCCACTGCTGCAGTCACGGTCAACTTTGCAGTCATGAGACGTGTGCAGTCACACTGTATCTTGCACTCAGAAGTGCCCCACTCTTAGCTGAATGCTTTGCAGTCGCTGGCTGCAGATTCTTAGCAATTTTGAACAAGGAGTCCTGTATGTTCATTTTGCAGTGGGTCTTGCAAATGTTATAGCCAGTTCTGATTCCAGTCTGCCAGTTAGCACAGCATCAGAGAACGCAGTGGGATTGGGTATCTGCTGTCCCCCAGGGCAGAGGGAGACTAGCTTGTGTTCCACTCTCAATGCTTTTCCTAAGAGGATTGATTCAGTGGCTTTAGTGGCTTTACCCTGGGCTTTCAACTTTCTCCTTCTGGCAGAAGCAAAGTGAATACAGTAGACACTTAAATATTGATAATTCTTGTCCCATCAATACATTCTTTGGAGGACACAGTCAAGTTCAGAGATGCATGTTTATAAGGTTAGCCTTCCAAGGACAGGTGCAGGTGAAGGAAGACTTAAGGCAATTTCTTGGAAAAACAATATTGAGAACAGAAAAATAAGAGAATATTTGATATTTCCAAGAGGTGTATTTATGAATACAGAATTCTGGGGACAAAGTTTTTTACTTGGGCGAGCTAAAATGGGGATGGAAGCCATTAAACATGGAGGAAAGACCCAGGGAAATTAGATGGAGGTCAGATAAGGAAATTGGGCTGAAATGAAAACAAAATAAAACTAAAACCCAGTTACTGCAACTTCTTCTTTTTTTAAAATGTTTTTTCCAATTCTTGTCATAAAACCTGTCTCCTACACCAGAGACTTTCCTGTTGCAGGGAAAGATCATATCTTTTTGTCCTTCATGGCCCTTGATGTGGTACCTTACACATCATCCTCTCTCAATATTTGCTGTTTAATTGAAAATAAATCTAAAAAAGAAATAAAGCCAGTTCTTTCAGATCAAAGAAAACAAACTGTCAGCTTGTAGGCTTGACACAGATGGGTTTTATTTGGACTACACTGGTTTTTTTGGTGGGTTTTTTTTTTTTTTTTTTACATTTTAATGTACTGGCAATATTTAAAAATCAGGAATTTCACATAAAAATCCAGATTTCTGGCTTCTCTTAAAAAAAAAACAAAAAAACCCTGAAAGATCTGGCTATGTATGGCCCAGATCTCTATATGCTCTCCAGCTCTCTGAAGTCCCCCGTTCACCCTGTTGTCCTCCCAGCATGAAGGCATTCCCACCGGCCCCGTACCTCTTTCCCCCTACCAGGTGGCTTGATCCCCCAAATCCAGACCTTGCCCCATTGTTCCTTAGTAGTAAGCATTGGGTTTCAGGGGGCATCATGGCAACCCAGAATAAAGAAAAAATTTCCTCCTTCCTTAGAGCCAGGGTGGCCATGTGACTAAATTCTTGTCATCTTATTTGATGCCGAATTATGTAATGTCAACGGAGTTTTATGCACAACTTCTGGGAAATGTCTTTAAAAGGATGAGACATGCCCTTCCCCCACTATCTCCTTCTGCAGGCTGGAATTCAAATGTAATTGCTGGCACCCTGACAGACATCCTGGACCATGAAGTAAACCTGGGACCAGGATAGCAATGCAGTAGAGGGGGCATGGGTCCCAGGCTCTGAGAATCTGCCCTGCCAGCCCGGACATGCCTGCCTCCCAGCTTTTATATCAGACAGAAACAAACCTCTATCTTATTGTGGGGGAATTTCTGTTACCTAGAGCCAAACTGAATCTTAAATAATACAACTACAAATTATCTCTGATGAGCAGGAGTTTTCTACAGTTCTACTCTTATGAAAAGTTAAATACCCTGAAAACTCACAGTCTTGGGAAATAAGGACGTATACAGCCGAGCCTGATCATTTCAGAATGGTGGGTGTACATTTCATGAATACAAATTGACAGGTCCATCTGCTAAAACTACATTGCGGTGGTAAAGCTTGGAGGCTTTGCAGTTTCTGATTCTTCTTTTCCTTCAACTTCCTCATCTGTAAGATGAAGGTAATAAAAAAGATTAGATGAGAGGAATGCATATAACCAAAGCAGTTTCATTCCTTAAATTCTAGGCAGATGAAGCAGAATGGTGGCCCAGAGCTGGTAAGGCATATGGAACTAAAGAGAGGCACTTTTTATTTTCTGCTTACTCTGCTCTTCCCACATTAAGAACTATTACAAAGGGTGGGAGGGAGAGTGCAAAATTTTCAGCAGCCCATGAAAGAGCTATGTTGTTAACTCCAGCCAGCATATACACGATCTCTTGGAAGTTAAGACTGATGAGGGAATCTCAAATCCTACCATTTTTATATCACACTTATATCATCCCTAAAAGCAGTACATCTGATGCTGACATTTGAATGGGAATTATATTTTCTTTCAAAGCATCGTTATTAGATGACTAACTTCTCCAAAGAGCCCCGAGTTTACTGAGAAACTTAATTCCCCCTGTGGGAGTGAGCTCCTGGTCAGAATCCCTCTCACGAAAAAGAAACATTGTTCATAGAGAATGTAGACAGTTGTCCTTCTGTTATAGAACAATTTCCATACATTTGTGTAACACCTTTTTAGGGGGGAGACCAATGTGCCAGCAAATAAGAATCGGAAGAAATTCCATATATTTGGTAGTTTTCTATAACATTTAAAATGTTCTTTATGCCAGTATCTAACCCCTTTCTAAAAGAATCTCTAGTGAAGTCTAAAACCTTAAAAATATCTGTAGTTGAAAGTAAATATAGGGCTTAGAAAAAGTAAAGAAGATGGTGTTATTTTAAGGAAGTCATTTAAAAATGGTTTTATCTTGGCAAACAGAGCATAAATGGAAAATATTTGCATAGACAGAAAAAGAATATTATACATACAGTCAATATGTTATTTACAGAGCTAGATCGTGACATTGTTGTTCATTACTCAGTCGCCATAATGAGATCATCTTGTTTTCCAGTGCTTTTATATTAAAGTAATCATTTTACCAATGAAGAAAGCAGGCTTCATGTATTATTCCCTGTTCACATATCATTCCCCTGTCCTCCACATTTAAAGGAATATTCTAATTAAATAAACAACCTAAGCCTGCTTTATGTTTAATAATGATATGATGTTCCACGAATAAAGTATACAAAATGGCCCTAAAAATCTGAGAAACAATTGGTAGAGACTATACTAACAATTTTTTTCTCACAATTTTTTCAACTCCATGAAGATGTGACTGTGGGGACATTCTTTTGTGAGAGTTGACTATTTTTGTGGGGCTAAGTTCCTCTAGGTAAATAGCAATTATTATTATTATTATTTTTTAGAAAGAGTGTGCACACACAGAAGTGAGGAGGGGCAGAGGGAGAGGGAGAGGGAGAAAGAATCTTAAGCAGACTCCATGCGGAGCTCAGGGCCCAACTCAGCGCTTGATCTCACCACCCTGAGATCATGACCTGAACTGCAACCGAGAGTCAGGCACCTACCTAACTGAGCCTCCCAGTTGCCCCGGTAAATAGCAGTTATAATGAGCCTTTCAGTCTTTGATGCCAGGCTCTCAAAGTATTTGAAGCCTTTAGATATAAAACAGTCTGATAAAACTAGATTAAATATAGCAATTTAAGTTTGGCTACCAATGATTTTTTAAAAATATTAGTGGGTTACTGACTTTTTAGTCTCCCTTTGTCCCTGATTCTGCTTTCCGCAGTTACCTGAAGACAAACGTGGATCTGAAGGCAGATGATACTCCTTCTAACATATTGTTAGAAGGTTGATAGGAGCCTAACGCTCCGTCCCGGTGCCTATGCCATTCCCGTCTTTTATCTCATCATGTGGGCATTTTATCATCTTACATCACCACAAGAGGAAGCCTGAGTGCAGAAAAAGAAGATATTTTGAGAAAGGAGCCACATTCACATTACTTTCATTGTATAATATTTCATACAACATTATATTGTTACAGTTGTCCTATTTTATTATTAGTTATTGCTAATAATTTCTTATCAGCTTAATTTATAAATTAAACTTTAACCTAGGTATGTACATAAGTATAGGATAAATGTAGATTATATATAGGTTTCAGATCTTTTGGCAGTTTCAGGCATCTACTGGGTTACTTGGGACTTATCCCCCCACAGATAAGGGAGACTGATGTATATGTTTTAAATGAATTGGGAGGGACATCTTGGGTGGCACAGTCGGTTAAGCAACCGACTCTCGGTCTTAGCTCAGGTCATGATCTCAGGGTTGTGAGACTGAGACCCAAAACAGGCTCTGTGTCCAGTGCTGAGTCGGATTGAAGATTCTGTCTCTCCTTATGCCTGTACCCCCTCTCTCATGCCTTCATGCTCTCTCTCTCTCTCAAATAAATAAATCATTTATAAATAAATGAGAGGGAGAGAGAGAGCAGAGGGAGTGGCAGAGAGAGAGGGAGAAGCAGATTCCCAGCTGAGCAGGGAGCCCGATGGGGGACTCAATCCCAGGACCCTGAGACCATGACCTGAGCCGAAGGCAGACGTTTAACCAACTGAGCCACCCAGGTGCCTCAGTAAGTAAATCTTTAAAAAAGTAAATAAAATAAAAGAATTGGAGCATGCTGTTTGCCTGGCAGCCTCTGGCCTGAATGAATGCCCAGCTCCCATTGATGTGATTGGGCATTCCTGCCCCTGTCAGTAAGAGGACTATGTCCAGCCAGCCCACTGGGAGGAAGGGCCCAATGACCATCCCTCTCGGACAGCATAATGCATTAGAGCTCACACCCAGTTCATGCTGTCGATGTTGCAGCCACCACTAGTTCATGTTGACCTTGTATGTTGGGGCAAAGGTCAAACTCAATTTTCCTGAAGAGTTGTTGACTACATGAATGTCTTCACCCACCCGTGTCCTCCACCTCCCTATGGTGACTGGAGAAATTAACCCTCAGCTGCATTTTGGCTGAACGATCCTTTCCTTTCTCCCTCACTTGGTCGTGAGAGCATGGGAGATGACAATCATTTTGTTTGTGCTTGTTTCACTCTCTGTGGGACTATGTCTTTGTGCAAAAGTCAACTAATGGACAATTGTGATTCTCAAGCTTGAGTGTGCACCAGAGTCCCCTGGAGGGCTTAACCAAACACAGATTTCTGGGCTCCATGCCCAGGCTTTCTGATTCAAATGGTCTCAGGTGGGGCCAAGAATATGCTTTTCTAAAAACACCTCCATAATATTGATGCGTTTGTTTAGAATATCACATTTTGAGAACCACTGCTCTAGAAGAAAAAAGCCCATTTTGGCTCGACTTTTAGAACTAGAAAGTTACGTCTTTAATCAGCTGATAAGTAGTTTTATGCCTTTGAGGTCTTTGGGTATTTAAGTCTCATTCTGTTTGCTGTCATACTTTACATCAAATGGATTCCTTTGTGTTTTTCAAATAAGTGCTCTTTGATCATGTTCAAAGCCTAAGGCTTTGGATACACACCTGGGTTTCTGTGTACTGGGAGCAAAGAGCCCCTCTCAATGATTTGTCTCTCTTCATTGGCTTCCTATTTGGTTGTTGGCCAATAGAGTGTAAACTGAAATTTCTACAGTCACTTTCTACTTTATTTGTTTATAAAGACTTATTCATTTATTTTAGAGAGAGAGAGAACAGTAAGAGGGAGAGTAAGAGGGAGAGAGAGAAAAATCCTCAAGCAGACTTCCCACTGAGTGTGGAGCTTGACATGGGGAGCCACATGGAGATCCATATGGGGCTCCATTCCAGGACCCTGAGATCATGACCTGAGCTGAAATCAAGAGTTGGGCACTTAATCAACTGAACCACCTAGGTGCCCACCACTTTATACTTTAAATAATGAAGGCCAGAGCATTGCCTCCACAGAAAGATAAGGTTAAAAAGGAAGAAAGAAGAGAAGGAAGAAGGAGGGGATGGAAGAAAGGAAGGAAAGAAAGAGGAGTGAAGGAAGAAGGAGGAAGGAAGAAGGAAGGAAGGAGGGAGAGGGAGGAAAGGAAGAAAGAAAACTAATGATATTTAAAAACATGCTCTTAAAATGATGCATTTAGAGAACCACCTATATCAACTTAATAATAATTAAAATAATATATATTATTTTATAATATATTATCTGAAATACTATATAATTATATATAATATATGATAATATATGTTATAATATGTATTACAATATATAACAGTTATAATAATAATTATAAAAATATCCAGTACACTTTAAATAATATATAATATATACAATGTATACAATATACAATAATATGCCATATATTAATATACGTTATAACATACATATAAATTGCATATTATATTTTTAAAATATTATATTATCATATAAAATTATGTATTATATATAATAATATATAAATTAAAATAACTAAAATAATAAAATACTAACACCCCCCATTGTGTTCTCTCTCTCACTGTGTCTCTATCAAATAAATAAATTTTTAAAAAGATAATTAAAATAATAATAATAATTTTTTGTTCAGATTGTATTTATTTATTTGTCAGAGAAAGAGAGAGAGAGTGAGAACGCAAACAGGCGGAGTAGCAGAGAGAGGCAGAGGGAGAAGCAGGCTCCCCACTGGGCAGGGAGTCCATTGCAGAGCTTGAACCAGGACCCTGGGATCATGACCCAAGCTAAAGACAGACGCTCAACTGACTGAGCCACCCACACATCCATATAGCAACTAGTTTTTACTGACTGCTTACTTGTGCCAGCTAACTACTAATTATTTTACCTGTTATACTGCTAATCTTCACAAAAATCCTGTGGGGGTGCCTGGGTGGCTCAGTGGGTTAAAGCCTCTGCCTTCGGCTCAGGTCATGGTCCCAGGGTCCTGGGATCGAGCCCCGCGTCCGGCTCTCTGCTCAGCGGGCAGCCTGCTTCCCTTCCTCTCTTTCTCTGCCTGCCTCTCTGCCTACTTGTGATCTCTGTCAAATAAATAAAATCTTTAAAAAAAAAACTCCTGTGAAGTTAAGTACTACGAACTAGTATTTTCTCTGATGTAAATGTTTTTCGTGATGTTGAATCACATTTAGAACCAGTATTTAATGGAAAAATTTTGATGTGTTATATCAATGGCCAGGGAGCGTTTACATTTCATAGAAGCTGGGTACCCAGAACAATAACGCTCAATGAACAGCTTATTTTCCCTGATCTTGTTTTTCTATTCCTGCACGTGTGCTTCTGCTTTGAATGTCTTTTGTTTCTTTCCTACCTTGCTAAAATTGGGTCCTCTCTTCTAGTCCAACTCAAAAGACACCTCCTCCATGTTTTCTGTTCTTACCTCATCTTCTTTTGTTTTTTAAAGACTTTCTTGATTTGAGAGAGAGAGAGAGAGAGAGTGCATGTGAGTAGGGGGAGGGGAAAAGGGATGAGAATATCCAGCCGACTCCCCGCTGAGTGTGGAGCCCAAGGTGGAGGGGTTCGACCTCATGACCCTGAGATTATGACCTGAGCCAAAAACCAGGAGTCAGCCCTTTAACCCACTGAGCCTCTCAGGCATCCCACCTCATCTTTTGAACAATCACTTTATAGTGAAAAGATTAATGTGTTTGGATAGTGGATAGCAGGGCACCATTCTCATTTCTGCTACATATTAGCCATGGGACTTTGGGCAATTAATGCCTCTGTTTCTCTGCTTGAAAAAATGGGATCAAGAATACACTCGTAAACTGAGCTGTTTTTATCTTATGGATCTTATGAATTAGTAATTAAATGAGGTTCCTTTGAAACTCTTCTAGAAAGTTCAGAGATTAATTGGCAGTTTCCGTCTAGAATATGTACTTGGATCCTAAGGATATCTTCCCTGTACTACTCATTTTCCCATTGTACCATTTCCCTGAGACGTATATGAAAATAATAACTTAAAAAATTAATTTACAAACACAACTGAACTCTGTGCATACAAACTGGAAAATATAGGACCCCCCCCCCCAACATACACACTCACTCACAGGAGAATATCTTTCCAATCAATGGTGTTTGGAAAAATTGAGCAGCTACATGAAAAGAATGAAACTGGACCAGTATCTTACACCATGCACAAAAATACATTCAAAATGGATAAAGACCTGAATATAAGACCTAGAACTATAAAATTCCTGGAAGAAAACGAAGGCAGAAAGCTCTTTGACATTGGTCTCAACAATATTTTTTTGGGACCAGTATCCTCCAGCAAGGGCAACAGAAGCTAAAGTAAACAATTGGGACTACAACAAGATAAAAAGCTTTCTGCACAGGGAAGGAAACCATAACAAAATGAAGAGCCAACCTACTGAATGTGACAAGATGTTTGTATATCATACACCCAATAAGCAGTTAATAGCCAAAATATATAAAGAACTTCCACAACATCGGTGGGAATGTACATTGGTGCAGTCACTATGGAAAACAGGGTGATGATTCCTCAAAAAATTAGAAACAGAAATACCATATAATCCAGTAATGCCGCTTCTGGGTATTTCTCCAAAGAAAATGAAAACATCAGTTTGAAGAGACACGTGCATATGCTCATTGTAGCTTTTACTCACAAAAGCCAGGATATGGAAGCAACTCTAAGAGTCAGTAGATGAATGGATAAAGATGATTTTGTGTTGACACACACACACACACACACACACACAGGTGTATTTCCCAGCCACAAAAAAGGATGAGATCTTGCCAGTTGTGAAAACATGGATGGACCTAGAGGGTATTATGCCAAGTGAAAAGAGTCAGACATAGAAAGACAAATACCATCTGATTTCACTTATATGCAGAACCTAAAAAATAAAACGAGTGAACAAACAAAACAAAATAAAAACAGATATAGGAAACAAATTGTCGGTTACAAGAGTGGGGAGGTGGGAGAGGGCAGACGAAGGGGATTGAGAGATATAAATTGTCAGTTGTAGAATAAATAAGTCATGGGGATGTAATGTACAACATAGGGAATATAGTCAATAATATTATCATAACTGTATGGTGACAGATGGTACCTAACTTATCACGGGGATCATTTTGTAATGTATAAAATTACTGAATCACTATGACATACACCTGAAACTAATAGGATATTGTATGTGAATTTTACTCCAGTAAATTCGTGTAAAGTCCTACTGAGTGGACCCTTTTTACTCGGTAAGTTCTTGTATGAGAATTACCAGTTCTCTGTCCTACTTCTAACTCCATCCCAGCTGTTTGCTCCAAGGACCCCGTCATTTGTAGATTGCTGCATCCCTCTCCAATTAACAGAGCTTACTAGGCATTAGACTTCTCCCTGCTCATAGTGATTCTGAAAAATTGCTTGAGTTTCTACTCCATAGAGTTTAGAAGCCCTGGGCCCAGTGGCTGTGCTATCCTTGGCTGTCAGTCATGTTGTCAGGCCTTTTAATTACTTCTGGGGAGATGGCAGGAGGATCGCTTGACCTCCTTGTGTCTGGGTCTCTAGGCTTCCTGTTCATCCTTGCCCATTCCCCCAAGGAGAAAGTCACCTTGAACCCTTGCTATCCAGCTTTCTGTGGTATTCTTGCCAGCCATTTCCTGGGGAATGCGTTCTGATCTACCTCTTCTACATAGTGCATTTTTTCCTCTGACTTCCCGGCTCTGTGCGACTGTCCAGCATCCCCATTACAAACCCCAAAGGTGCACCTCTTATCTGATCTTACATCACATCCTCTGCTCCCTACCCTGCCATTATCTTCCTGATTACCTACCTGCCTCCAGGTGTCTCCAACCACTCCCAAACTACAAAGACATTTTGGTAAATGGATCATTAGGGTGTGCCTAAAGTGCTCACCCAACACCCATGGGGAACATTTGAAAGTACAAAAAGCAAAAATAGGGGTGCCTGGTAGGCTCAGTCAGTAGCGTATATGATTCTTGATCTTGGGGTTGGAAATTGGATCCCCACAGTGGGGGTAGGGATTACTCAAAAAAAAAAAAAAAAAGAGAGAGAGAGAGAAAAGAGCAAAAACACGAGACATATCGGATCAGTGAAGTTCCCACAATCAACAGAAGCCATTGGGTGGTTATGATCAGTTTTTGACAAGAGAATCTATTCAGAAGTATAGAGAACAGTGCAGTAATGTATGAAACACAGTGTTCTCCAGTTGCACCAGAGATGAAGATTAAAATGTTTTCATTAATGCAAAATTTAGTCTATTCAAGTTAATGTTTAAATGACAAAGGGAAATTTCCAGCTGAGTGAGGAAAGTCTACAGCAATAAAATGTACTCACCTTCTGTTTCTATAACATCCTGTGTTCTAGATGAATTCTTTCTGTAGATAACAATCTACATGGCTTGCTTATTTGACTTTGCAGCTACTAGTTCTCAAGCGTAAACATCTGAGATAAATAGTCACATGGTTAAAAGATCCCAACAATAAAATTTCCTGATGCCATTAGTTCATCAGGTGTTACAATAAAAAATAAACATCAACTAACAGATATGGATGCAAAGGTAGAACCAGTTTCCATGTTTCTATATGCCAGTCCCTAACTAAATTAGCTTATTTATTTCCAAACAAAAGGTTTATTTTTGACATGTGGAAATGAGGAAAGTATCACAATAAATCATTACATTTACATGTAAAGAATTTAAAATTATACAGATGTGATCAATTAAATATAGAAGACTACTATGTATAGTGGGTACTTGGGATAAGCCAATAAATAACACTCTGGTTCTTGACCTCAAGAAATTTACAGGGGTGCCCAGCTGGCTCAGTGGGAAGACCCATGATCTTGAGCTCATGAGTTTGAGCTCCATGTTGGGTGTAGAGACAATAAAAAAGGTAATTAAACTTAATTTTTAAAAAAAGAAATTCACAAAGTGAAATTTGCAACATGTGGAGACTTAAACATTTAGAAACGCTAGGACGTCAGCTTACTGAGATTGTTCAGGGAGGGCTTGTTTAGGGAGGTTTGGGGTGAAAAAATGATGGTGAGGGGTGTCAGGGAATAGTCAGCAAAGGCTTTAAGTGTGACAGAGGGCAATATTGGACATAAACTCTCATGTGAGCACTAAAAGGTACTCAATAAACATGCAAAAGTAGTTAATATGTATTCATCTGAGAGTCATAAGACCCAGGAGTCTATACCTAGGTGAGAATGGGAATTTTGAAAGAGCCCAAAGGTCGACTTGCAAGACCAAAGAAGGAGCAGAGCCTTTCTGTGGCATTTTCTAGCACCCAGAAAGTATGTTCCGTCTCTAACAATGTTACTACTTAATCAAGTCCTGTAACCAATGAGATGTTAGAAGTAGAAGTGACTGATAAGATTATTCAATTAGAATTTTATAATGGTTATGTTGATGGCATAATTTTGGAGTTAAAAAAAAAAAGGAAGTACAAATCTTACTTCTTGGCCATTATCCCACACCATCTCTAGTGGGAAAAAGGAATCGGCAAAAGGCAAATAGAGGCTTAAACCATCAATATACAACGCTGCGTGCTTCTGAGTGGTCCCTCTTGTTGGGGAATGTCCACAGAAAGCGTAGCAAATTCTTCCTGGATATTCTCCAGAAAGGGACACCAGACACCTTCCACTTACTGTGTACTGTGTACCCTTCCCAGGTGGAACTGGGAGTTTGACTCTAACTCACGTTTCTGCTGTTCCTCAAGATCAAGAAGAGGACACTGGAAACATGCACCCCAATTCTCTATCTTAATATTTGGCAACCCCCCCCCCCTTTTCTCACTCTTTCAGTGTCAGTGTCAGGGAGAAGGATCCCATACGTGAATAGCTTGCAATTTTCTTCACCTTGTCCTTATCAGATAAAAATCTGACCTCTTAAGTTGGCAAGGTCAGTATGTACCTCCAGCATCGTCCGGGAAGGGGAGGACAATAAGCCGAAGGCATCCAGATATTTGCCAATCTCAGCATTGCAGTGACACACCTCATTTCCACCGGTCACGTTCCACTGGTCAGAACCAGTCACACAGTCCCACTTCAGTTCAAGGAGCCTTGAAATGAGGTGCTTGGAGAAATGAAACCCCCAAATCCATCCTCTCACATTCTGGGGGCATCCTGGGGAAACTCTCCTCAAAATACTACTAAGTTGTAGGCAAAACTGGATATCACGCAAATTTTATTTGGCCCATGTGATACTGGCCAAGACAATATCGAAACTTTCCCAGCTAGTGGTCAATATTTAAAAACAGGGATTTTGGGGTGCCTGGGTGGCTCAGTGGGTTAAAGCCTCTGCCTCTGGATCAGGTCATGATCCCAGGGTCCTGGGATCGAGCCCCTGCATCGGGCTCTCTGCTCAGCAGGGAGCCTGCCTCCCCCTCTCTGTCTGCCGGCCTCTCTGCCTACTTGTGATCTGTCTGTCAAATAAATAAATAAATAAAATCTTAAAAAAAAAAAAACACACACCCAGGAATTTTTATATTTGAAAAAAATCCACATTTTGGGTTTCTCTTTAAAAAGTCAGATTACCTGGCAGTGTTAGGCCTGTATTTCTGTGTGGTACCAACCAGCTAGATCTGGATGCTGTCTGCTTTCCCCTGTGCCTCAATCTCACGTAATTACCCTAGGTAGTCCATCCAGCTAGACTCGCTGCTTTGGGTTACCTGCTGGCATTTGAATCTGTGATTCTGGAGCACAAAACCCAAATGGTGGCCTCTTTTGGCTGGACATGGAACAAAGCTTATTGTTTAGCCATACCTACTAGTTTGTTAGCACTGCCATAATGAAGAACCACAGACTGGGCAACTCAAACAACAGAGATTTATTGTCTCAGTTCCAGAAGCTTAGAAGTCTCCAATCAAGGTATGGGCAGGCCTGGTTCTTTCTGAGGGCTGGGAGGGAAAATCTGTTCCAGGCCTTTCTCCCTGGCTTGTAGATGGCCATCTTCACGTTCATGTGGCATTCTCTGAGGGTGTGTCCTTGTATCCAAATCTTCCCTTATTGTAAGAAAACCAGGCATACTGAATTAGGCCCTAGCTTAATGAACTTGCTTTAACCTCTGTAAAGACCCTATCACCAAATAAGGTCACATTCTAAGGAACTGGGAGTTAGGACTTCAGCATATGAATCTTGAGGGCACGCAATTCAATTTTAACACCATATTTACGTATTTACCTTTAAATGCACAATTACATAAAGATATGAAAAAAAAAAAAAGCAAACAAACCCTAAAAATGTTCTTAAGCAGAAAGCTGCTCATCCTACCATAGTGTTGCAAAAAAAAGAGGGGAGTGGGGATTTTTCACAGGATAGTTGAGATGCAGTATCAAAAGGAAATTCCTTTCTATGTAAGGAATGCCACATTCTAGATTTTCACCCTTTAGTTGAAATGGTCTATACAGAGGCACAGAAGAATCTCTCTGTTCCACGGGGAAAGGCTTTTTTGCATGAGAAGATGCTGTGCTCCTTGACAAAAGAAGAGAGCAAACTTATGACAGCTCTGCTCAATATTTTTTTTTTAAAGATTTTATTTATTTATTTGACAGAGAAAGATTACAAGTAGGCAGAGAGGCACGCAGAGAGAGAGGGGGAAGCAGGCTCCCTGAGCAGGGAGCCCGATGCGGGGCCCGACCCCAGGACCCTGAGATCATGACCCGAGCTGAAGGCAGAGGCTAAACCCACTGAGCCACTCAGGCGCCCCAGCTTTGCTCAATCTTGCATGAACTTTTCTTCTCTCTTGGGCAGAAAAACATGTTCCTCTTCATGTCGTCGTCTACCCACATCTCCTATCTCCAAAGTGGTTGTGAAGCAACACTTTCAGTGGGCTGTCAAGTCTGTCAGTAACAGGAATCCCCCCACAGAGCAAGGTACAAAATGGCGCCAAAGTTGAAGTTGTGGTAAGTTTACTGTTCACTGAAGTTAAGCGGAACAACAGTTCCTAACTGCCACTCACATTTTTTCAAATTCTTTTACAGAAGTGTTCAGTGACTTCTCCTTCTGGGTCAGGACAACATGCCAGGCAGAGCCAGGACAGGCCATGGTGGTTTGACCAAAAGCAGTTCCAGCGGCCAGGGCACAATGTCATGAAGCGCTACACACCCTTCCTCTTATGCATCCCTTCACTCATAACACATTGGGGCAAAGGTGAAACTAGAAGGAAGTAGAGTAACACCGGTTCTCAAAACTGTCTATATATACTTGAGGGCTCAAAGAGCCAAACCCTAATGGCCTGATTTAGATACAGAGGGCTAATCAGCATTGAAAGTGAGAAATAAGGCCCAATTTTTGCATCTTTGTTATGGTGGGTAGCCGCTTTAAAGAGATCAGTTATTTGGGGACTCATAATCATATTCCCATATAAAACACTATTTTTTTAAAAGATTTTATTTATTTATTTGACAGAGAGAGATCACAAGTAGACAGAGAAGCAGGCGGGGAGGGGGGGAAGCAGGCTCCCTGCTGAGCAGAGAGCCCGATGCGGGGCTCAATCCCAGGACCCTGAGATCATGACCTGAGCCGAAGGCAGTGGCTTAACCCACTGAGCCACCCAGGTGCCCCTAAAACACTATTTTTAAATCTTAAGTTGAATCAGAAGGTTATGAGGATAAACAACCCTCATGGAAAAATTAGCAGAATGTTCTGCTTGCTTAGACCAAAATTCAAAAATCCTTGGAGTTTCTGAGACAAATCAAGAGCACTTGGTGTCAGAGCAGTCAAATGATTCATTTCCTCCCTCATGACATGAGAGGCCGATACCTTCTTTCATGAGGGTTGGTTCAAAAAGAGGATCTGGGAAGCCTTCTCTGGCTGGTTGAGGTGCTGAGTAGCTGAATACAATGGAGAATTCTGTAACTCAGCAAAATGAGATACTCTACGACTTGGTCTTCTTAGGAACAATGTAGGAAAGGACCCATCTTCTTTTCTCCTGAGTAGAGCTTTCTTTAAAAAGCATGTGGCTACATCCTCCTTTGGCCCAAGCCTCTGCTGCCAGGGCCTTCCTATCCTTCTATCCTTCTGGAGTCCCCCTTTCCTTTAATAGCCAAACAATATGGCCCAAGCCCCTAGTTCTGGTAGCCCAGAAGCCCCCCGGGGGGAGAAGCTTCTGGGGCGCTTCTGCATCTGCTCCCACTGCTGTCTGTGCCCAAGGAGCCTCCTGGTTCCTTACATCACTCTTGGTTATCCTACTCGTCCTACTTCTGGGCTTCAAATGTAAGACTATCAGACCTCTGCAGGTAGGCAAGAGAGAGTAATTACAGCTCAGGATATTAGCCATTCCTGTCCTAAAAGTCCTCAGCTACCTTCATCATATAAACACTCCTGTATAGCATTCCCTCCAGCCTCTGCCTGCCACCATAATGCTTGGGCCCCTCTCTCTTCTAGGTTATCCCAAACCTCCCACTTTGGCTGCCACTAAGTCTCCAACCGCCAATCTTCTTGTTATAGTAACCATAAAAGTGGGCTTATTGCGTTACTCATGGTGATGAGAAGAGTTGTTCTGGGTGTCTCTGGTTCTAGACTTCAAACCCTGGCCAAAGCCTCTTCTTGGGATGCAACTTCATCTGGGCGAAAAAACATATGCTCGAATTTGCTCTCAAAAGCAAATCCTAAAGTATGTTGTTTGTTTGCATAACAATGTTTCTTTAGTGGTAGGTGTATTTTTACCTCTGGGGAGATTTGGAATTAAATGTAGAAACGGTGAAGTAGATAATTCATATTATTAAAATATTTTTTATTATGGAATACTTTTAATTAACTAATTAATTAAAGATTGATTATTTATTTATTTAGAGAGCATGACTGGGAGGCAGGGTAGAGGGAAAGAGAGAATCTCAAGCAGATTCCCCGCTGAGCATATAGCCTGATGCAGGGCTCAATTTCATGACCCTGAGATCATGATCTGAGCTAAAATCAAGAATGGGACGCTTAACTGACTGAGCCACCCAGGCGCCCCAGGAATAATCTATATTTAGATATTTATAATGTTTCGGATAATTTGGCCTGTTAGGAGGGTCCCATGATTCTAATTTAACATAAGTGAATAACTGTTTTATATTTGTGATTTTAAGTGAAAATCTTACTGAGTTTGTAAAGAGTACAGCTAGAAAAATTAAGAGAATTTAAGATTTATCTATATATTTAACTCACTTGATTTATAATACTCACTTGATTAAGGAATGTGGGCTTTCTTCGGGGTGATGTAAATATGTAATTATTGATTATAATGATGGTTGCACAACTCTGTGAATAAAATAGTGAATTATATGCTTTCATATATTTGTATTTTTTTAAGTTAGCTCCATGTGCATGGAGCCCAGTGTGGGGCTGGCACTCATGATCCTGAGATCAAGACCTGAGCTGAGATCAAGATGCTTAACCTACTGAGCCACCCAGGTGCGCCTGAATTATATACTTTCAACTGTGCCCTTTAAATGGGAGAATGATTTGAGTTATTGGGGAAGTTTGTTGTGAGTCAACTCTAACAGTGAAAAAATGAAATAACATAAATACAGCACAGAAAAATTCATTGTAAGAACATTTAAGAGCATTACATTAAATTGCAAAAGCCACCCTTAAAAATATTAAGATTGTTCTTATTTTTAAAACTAGAGATTCAGGGGCACCTGGGTGGCTCAGTGGGTTAAGCCTCTGCCTTTGGCTCAGGTCATGATCTCAGGGTCCTGGGATTGAGCCCCACATCAGGCTCTCTGCTCAGCAGGGAGCCTGCTTCCTCCTCTCTCTGCCTGCCTCTCTGCCTGTTTGTGATCTCTGTCAAATAAATAAATAAAATCTTAAAAAACAAAACAAAACTAGAGATTCAATTACAAGCCTTGTGAAAATAAATCTGAACACAAGAAATTCACATGTATGCACTGTTTTTGTTGTTTAACCAAATTAACACCTAGCTTATCCATGGAAACTGTTTCCAAATATGATCCAAAGAAGAGATACAGTGGAGCCCCAGTGCCCTTCACTCCAACAAATTGTGCCAGCAACTCACATGTCTAAAATGGCCATAAACAGTGACTTCTAGTTCAGGTACCATTAGCACAGGTCATTTGATTTACGACCACAGTGATAAATAAATGAGTTTTGCGGTACCTGGGTGGCTCAGTGGGTTAAGCCTCTGTCTTTGGCTCAGGGCATGATCTCAGGGTCCTGGGATCGAGCCCCACTTCGGGCTCTCTGCTCAGCAGGGAGCCTGCTTCCCCCTCTCTCTCTTTGCCTGTCTCTCTGCCTTGTGATCTCTGTCTGTCAAATAAATAAATAAAATCTTTAAAAAAATAAGTAAGTAAGTAAATAAATAAATAAATGAGTTTTTAGTAAACACTAACTATGGGCCAGGCCCTGTGCTGATGTGTTGATGTTTATCATTTCTATGTTTTTCTTAAATTTGTGATGGCATGTGATTTCTCTGAGAGCTCTCTTTCTCAGAATCCCCTTCTCTGGATTGTTCCAAGGTAGAGACGGACAAAGAAGAGCCTCATGGGAAGTTTTCGGATACAGTGATGGGCACACGAAGGTCCTAGCGTGTCCTCATTGTCCTCCAGGATATGTTCCTGCTGCCCAGGTGTGGCCCCAGGCTCCCCCCATGACGTGTAGCTGTGGACTAATAGCCCATGTCTCTGCTGGGAGAGTATTTTCCCTTCTGGCATGACCTCACTCACCAATCACATTCCCCAAAGGTAGGGGGTGGGGATCCAGTGTAGTCCGGATTACTCACCTGCCTGTGAGCACCTAGATGGTTCCACGAAGGGCACTGCACGTTGGAAAATGGGTGACTTCTTGAAAAGGAAAGCAGACTTTGGGTAGGGCGAACGAGAGGGGTTCCAGCCTTCCAAACTTCCCTGCCCGGGCTTCGGACACGTGGTTGATGCTTCCTGCACAGTTCTTCCCAGCTAACTGCAGATGTGTGAGCAAAAGCAGCAGCAGAAGTGCCTCACTGAGCCTAGTTTGGCCAAAGAATTATGTCCAGGCTGTTAAATTTTGCAGTGGTCTGGAGGAACAGAGAAGCGAAACATCCGAGGGCAGTGGAGGTTGTCTTCTGGATACGAGGTCCTCCTGTGCCCCACCCCTGAGCACCTGCTTCTCAGGCCTGGACGGAAATACATCGAAGTGGGCGGGGTATTTTTCACCCAGACTATCTGAATGCAAGTCTCTAACCGCTCACTGTGTTGCTTACTGCCTCAGCTAATGCTTCCCCCTTAATTTTGTATTCTTTGCCTGGGGGCTTAGGGTCATTCAGAACCACACCCACTTTTCTGAGTCGCCGTCTTCCTGTTTCCACGTGATCGTATTTTGAATTTTAGACTGCTCTCTTTCTTGCACGGAACTGTCAATATTTCACTGGTAGCAGCTAATATTTAGTATAATATTTAGTATTAGTATATTTCCAGTTTTCTTCAAGATATATTATTTTCTCTCTGTGTAATTATGTTCTTTTCCAAGAGACTCTTTCGGAGAAGATAGTTTCTGGCAGTTAATTTGCCTTCTTGATACAGTTCTGTTTATCCATTTGTATTTTCCCCAAAGTTTTGGGATCTAAGTCATTGACTTTTTGCCATATTCAACTTTTACCTGCCAATTCATGCTTTTAACTGCCCATGTTTGTAGACGTAATAGCATCAGTGCTTAGAAGACCAGACTGAGTTGGGCTATTTTGGATTGGATTCAGGGTGAACCCTGTAGTAGTTAGATATACTCTTAGTAGTGTGTATCTTGGCCAAGATATTTACCTTCCATCAAATCCGTTTTATAGCCTGGGGAGAACACACAGAAAATAGCAATGCCTAACCTATGGGGGACATTGAAAGGCTTAACTAAAAAAACACACATGGAATGCTTAGTGCATCAGCTGTAACACGGGGGTGCTTGATGAATGGTTGATGGTATTATAGCAAAACTTTAAAATCAGGGTTGATGACTTTAGCTACCACCCCTTACTATTTATCAAGTCAGTGCATGTTCACAAATGAAACCTGGAAAATAGGTGGAAATAAAAAATCTCATTTGAAATTATGTCACTTAGAGAAAACTACCGTTAACATTTTGATGTTATTCATCTTTATGTGTAACAAAACGCTATTGTAATTTCCATACTACTTTGTGGCCTGTTTTTTTCATTTAGTGTCATATCCTGAACATTTTTACAAGAAATAAATAGAATTCCACACAAGGATGTCTAATGACGACACAATATTGTAATAATAACCAGCATAATTCCTTTCCTTTTTCCTTTTCTTTTGCAAATGTGAATTTATGTTTTGTTTAAAGTGTCTTTAAAGCATACTAATTGTTTCAGGATCAAATTTACTTTTTTTCCATATTTTAATTCCAGGATAGTTAACATGTACAATATAGTGATTCAACAACTGTATATATTACTCAGAAGTCATCATGATAACCATGATCATTTTTCACGATTAACTATATAGACACCCAATAATTCTCTTAACCAGGCTATATTCAATTTTCCCCTCCTAGAGGTTATTGTGAATATCCATTTAATGAACATGTTTGCTCCTACATCTGATTATTTTTTCAGGATAAATTCAGGGAAACTCCATTGCTCTAAGACTATCAAAAACTCATGTTACATATTTTTAAGTTGTTACCTATCGTTAAAATGCCTCTTATATGAGGTATATCTTACTTGTAATAGCATTTAGGTTCCCTGTGGACAGGAATTTTGGTCTGTACTGCTCACAATTGTATCCTAGCTGTATGGAACAGTGTGAATGAAAAAAAAATGGTTTTCAGTAAAGGAAACAAAAATAGTTTGAGTACATTTCAGTGTGAACTAATAAGAGGGAGACGATTTTGAAGACCTCTGCTTACAATACAGCACTTGCTTGAGAAAGAAAAGGAAAGGGTATGGCTGTTGGGAAGGCAGCCAAGAGTATCTGCTACACAAATAAAAACACGGCTTTCCTTTTTTAAAAAATTTAAATTCAATTAATTAACATATAATATGTGTTAGTTTTAGAGGTAGCAGTCAGTGATTCATCAGTCTCCCAGTGCTCATTATATCATGTGCTCTCCTTAGTGTCCATCACCCCACTACCCAATCTCCCTAACCCCCTCCGAGCCTCTAGCGACCCTCAGTTTAAAGCATAGCTTTCCTGTCTTGAGTTATAAGGCACAAGTTACTTCCAATTAAATTTGTAGCAATATTCTTGATTGCTCTATTAGAATGTTGGAGGACACTTGTTTCTGATATAAAGATGTTGTTTTTTCTTAAAACACACACACACACACACACACACACACACACACAATTCTGGCCCTTGAGACTTGAGGAGAAGCTTGTTATGTGTGTAATGGGTGAATTCTGGGAAATTGTTCCTTGATCTTTTATTTATTTATTTATTTATTTGAGAGAGAGAGATGACAAGTAGGCAGAGAGGCAGGCAGAGAGAGGGGGAAGCAGGCTCCCTGCCGAGCAGAGAGCCCGATTCGGGGCTCGATCCCAGGACCCTGAGATCACGACCCGGGCCGAAGGCAGAGGCTTAACCCACTGAGCCACCCAGGCGCCCCAAATTCTTCCTTGATCTTAAAAAGAGACTCAGGGAAGAAAAGGGACTTGGCTTTGTTTTTCCTGTCTCTGAACATTGTATTCATTTCTCAAATTAACCACAGTCTGATGATGAGGAGGCAAAACAGAGAGATGGGAAAAAATCTGCATCTCTGGAAATGTCACTGAGCTGCCAACCTCACCAGTCTTGAACCCACCTTATCTCCTGACGGCTTACCACATGAGAATCCATTTTCCTGTTGTTTCAGAGGATTGAGACAAGGCTTTCTAGTCCGAGAGCTGAAAGCATTCGAATTAATAAAACACACCACAGACATCATTCCCCATGTTTAGGAGTAAGCCATGTGTGTAGGATTCTTGTAGTTATTTGATAATTCTTAGCACATAATTTCCAATGATGAGAGAGGTATATATAGCTACGTATTTAGCATATATGGTATATATGTGGTTAAAACATTTTTAAAACACTTACGCTATGCCAGCCTTTAGCTTCAATGCTGGGAACCCAAAGGTAAATAAAACAGGGCCCTTACCCTCTGGGAGAAAAACATGATTGCTTCACAGTAATTTTTGCTTTTATCGTGTTTCCAGGAATGAAAAAAAGAGCTCTGTTTAATATATGCTTATATGATTTCTTTCTTACTTTAAGATCTTCAAAGGATAATGCAGAAATTATGCTATTTTAAAATCCTAGTAAGAGAACTAAGAACATATGTGGAAGGCTCACGGACAAAATCTTTACTTATGAAAATTGCCATATTTATATTTATTTTCTGTAGTTCTGCACAAGAACACTGCTTTTGAAGAAACTAAAGGAAGCACACTGCTTGGGATTCATAGCACATTTCACTGGAAAGGTAAATTTGTATATTAATGTCCTAATAAATTTTTAGCACATATTTTATGAGAAAGGTGAAATATTATAATATTTTCGACAGCTAATCAATAAGGTAGGCATTTAGTTTTACTACTTTCTGGGTTATTAGGCTGTTGAGTGAAAGCAATATAGCTAGTTAAAGGAAGTATCCATTTAATAAAAGGCATGTAAAATGCTAATTGGTCTTTAAGATATATGCCATGCTCCGAGTGGCCCTCTCCGATTTCCTTAGCTTGACATTTAAAAAATTAAGTTCCAAAGTTCCCAGGGACCTTTTTCCTTTCTTCATTGATCTTTCTTTATACTTGTCACCGACCAACATCTGAACGCAACACATAAATCATGCACATGAAGTTATACGCCTCAAAGAGTGATGTAACAAGTAATAAGATAAAGCTGTAAGACCCTGCTTAACACTGTCTCGCTCAGAGGAGGGTGTTTTCCAGGGTCCGGTGCTGCACTGGGGGGCTCTGTCCATGGATTCACACCCCTTTGTATTGCACCACCAGGCACGCAGCTGTAGGAGTGGAGGCTGTAATTGTACGCTTTCATGGCGCCATTTCTGTGGCTCCCATCTAGGGGACTGGGCTGGCCAAGCATATCAGTATACCAACCAATCTATGATATTTCAGAAACCCGTTCAGGACCTTCCTCTTGCATTTTTCTCCTTATCTCACAAAAGACTTAGTGAAGGATCCTTGCCTTTCAGACTGGTTCCTGGTTTTTGAGAGAGAATCTCAGGGCTCACTGGGGTCATCACAGTCTAACTGTCATTCCTCTCACTGGCCTCACTGGGATCTACCTGACATTCTGTGTGAATGTTTTGAGATGGGTTAGTAGACCTTGCGCATTGTGTCTACACAATGTAATTAGTAATTCATCTGTGAAAGGTGCTCTGGGGAATACAAAGGAGAGTGGGTGACCCTGTTCCTGCTTTCACTGGGAGTGCCATTCTAGGTTCATTACACCACGGTCTTTCCCAGCTTGATGTCTGTCTTAGGAAGTGGACCAGTAGATTCCATCAAGGAGTTCCTGTGATTCCTGGCATCTGGTTGGGGTCATCTGATGAGGGTTGTTGTGACAAGAAATTAGAAGAGGGGAAGAGAATGAGGTCAGGTTCTGTATGATCCTGGTCACCTCCCTGGGAGGTTACCTTGCAAGTTGGCCATCACAGAAAGTCTTGGCTCATCTCAAGGAGATCCACTGGCCAGAGCTCTCCCTCCTTCTGGTAACCACTTCCTCTCTTTGTGCCTAAGGAGGTGACAGCACTCCTTGGCTAGCCCAGATTCATAGACTCTCTCTTGGGGATCTACATCCTTCCCAGAGCCCTGGAACAAGTTCATCGTGAATTATCCCAGTGTGTGTGTGCTGTTTCATTGGTTAGTGTCGGGACCCTAACTGTTCTAGTGGGCTTGTAAGACATAAAGAACTGCCTTGCAGATGAACCGATACAATAGGATTTTCTAAAAAGGAGAAATTCATGCTACCATTGGGTAATGGAAGCATTTTCTTTGAGGAGGGGGCTTAGAACAAGGTGCAGGTGAAAAGGAAGCTCTGATCTCCATTTCTCAGGGTCTTGTCTGAGCATAGTTTTCCCTACACCGTGCTCATTTTGAAAAGAGTGGAAGGAAGGTAAGGTGAAAAGTTCAAGATAGCCATCAGTAGCAGCCAAGTGTATTTATCAAGTGCCTAATTTAATGGGAGAAATCTGATAAGCAATCCTTTTTACATTAATAAAGCCTTATCTTCACTATTCCATACATTACCTGAAAGAGGTTAGAAAACATGTTTTTGCTCCTTCACTATTTTCTATAAATTTGTTCCCAGTTCCTAAGGGATATGGAATGGGAATAAGTATAACTCATTAGTTCTTAGCTGTCTCACTGTTTTACATGTTGTAGGTTTATCACGGATACTCTAATTCTCAATTCACCTTAGTTAGAAAATCTCTATGTGATTGTCCTAGGGACAAATAATCATAATTAAATATCTATGGAAAATGTCCATCAGAATGTTTCTTTAATTCACTAATTCAACAAATATGCACAGAGGGTCAACTATGTGCCAGGCACTCTTCCGGACCCGAGTCATAGAGCAGTGGACAAAGACCCCTGTCCTGTTCTTAGGAACCTCACATTTATTTTTTTATTTTTTGGAACCTCACATTTATATGGGGCAAGACTGACAGTAGAGAAAACAAATAAGTAAAATATACAGAAAGTTAATGATATAAATAAATGATATAAGGGAGAAGGACAGTGAGCGTTGGAGGTAGGGTCAGAGTTTTAGACTGTGTGATCCTGGAAAGGCTGTAGCTTTGTAATGTGTAGTTTGAGCAGGCTGAATGACATTTCCATTCCCTGTATGTTTCTTGTGTCATATTTGGAGGGAGGAAGTGAAACATTGCATTTTTTATGCATGAAAGGCTAGGACAGGTATTGCTGTAGTTCATATAAATTGTAGCTTATCTGCTGCTCACTTGTAGCTCATCTGTAGCTCGCTTCATTTATATGGGGGCAGTGGCCAGGCCTGCAACTGCCCTACTTCTTCCCCTGCATGTGCTTCCACTTCTCTGATTCCTAGGCCAGCTGGATGCTTAGTTCTAGAATGGAGGGGGCCAGCCAGGTCCTTTGATCGTGAAGTCACGAACACCAGCAAGTTGGAGGCCATGAGAACTGATACGGGTTCCAGTGTGTCCTGCAGGATTCCAGCTTCTCCTGGCCTTTCCCAGTTTTAAATCCATCCTTCTTCCCTACTCTGAGCTGTGGACTTTGAGCTCCAGCATCAGATGTGAAGAAAACAGCTTTATGTCTAAGTCTGCTAGTCTTACTTGTCATATTATTTCAACGAGTACTATAAAGATGATAAGAAAAGCTAAGGGCTGAAAGCAAGCCCAACCTTCAGTGTTATTATTCCCCATTGGGTTCCTCAAGAGTTCACACAAACATGGCATGGACTGTAACAACAAAAACCATTCCCTTTGTCTCAATAGATACCATGCAAAAGATCAAAAGGCAATAGGTATATATTATGGCAAAACAACTATTGTCAGCTACAAGGAAGAACTTTGGACAGGGTGATTCATATCAGAATTGTTATAAAGCATAGCTAGAAAATCTAAATTTCCAAGATTTTTCAATATAAAGTAGATAACTATTGGTCTAATAGAGTTAGCCTTCAAACCTATCCTCAGTATTTTCTAGCCCCATGACTCTTCACATGCAGTTATATGGCACCAAAATAATTTGTTGATTCAATGCAAATAAATCAAATTAATCATTTTATCTTATACATCTACAGTTTTAAAAAAGGAAAGAAAATAGCCTCATGGAGACTGCTAATGAGCTCTCACAATTGCAAAAAGTCAATCTTCGTAACAAATCTTTCTCATTCTGTCTATAAAAAATCAATTTATCTATCTATCTATTTCCATATGATTCTGCTTCTTTGATTGAATTGTGTCTGGAACAGAAGGCCTAACTTAGAAGGTGGTATCTTAGCAAAGATCAAAAGGTTATGAGGAAGCAGGTATGCAGATAGATATCTGGCAGAAGAGCATGTCAGGTGGAGAGAATAGCAAAGGCCCTGAATCAGGAGCATGACTGTTGTGGTTGAGGAGAAGCAAGGAAGCCACTGGAGGTGGGATTTCAGTAGGGTCAGGGAGTAGAGCTGGAAGGCAGTTCAGAGAGGCAAAAGTTAGGAAAGGGGGACTGGGTAGGGCTCTGCAGGTCACTGAATGTGTTGGCTTTTACTTTGAGTGAGATAGGGACCTACTGGATGGTTCTGGAGCAGAGGACCAATATGATTTGGCTGGAACCTTAGCGGGATGCCTCGGGGCAGCTGTGTACACAATCAGCTGTAGGAGAGAAGGAGTGGAAGCAGGGGTACCAGTTATAAGGCTCTTGCAAAATTCGGGCAAGAAATAATGATGGTTGGGCTCCATGTCGAGCATTCATGGCAATGAGAAGAAGTGTGGGATTCTGGATAATGATTTGGAGGTAGAATCAATAAGACATACTGGTAGATTACATGAAGAAAGCAAGATAAAGAGGAAAATGAAGGGTAATTCTAGGGGTTGAGATCTGAGCAGCTCAGTGAATATAAGATGGGGGAATGGTCATGGAGGAAGGCTTGGGGGAGAAAATTGAGGAATTGAGGACTCAGGTCTAGATAAAATTTTGAGACATCTGTATTACATTCAAGCAGATGGTCTGGAGTTCAGCTGAGGGAAGATCCAGGCTGGAGAAAGAAATCCGTAAGATGTTGCAATGGAATCTGTAAGACCGAGAAGCTGGTGAACTTGACAAGGACTGTTTCAGTGGTGTCATGGGGATCAAAGCTTACTGGGCATATATCCAAGAGAAAATAGGACAAGAGAAATGGAAGACAGCAAATCTACACAATGCTCTTGAGGAGTTTTCCTATCATCAATATCGGTTTATAACCGCAGTCAAAGTATACTTAACACACCAGCAATCATTAGCATCTTATAGACCTTTCATTAGAGAATCAATGATGACATTTTATTTAATTTTTGTTCATATCTGTGCCTTTCCCACTAGCCAACCAGCTCCAAGACAAGAGAACTTGTGTTTTTCCCGTATTTCTATTCTTACGAAGCCCAATGAATAAAGTAGACATTGACTGAATTATGACCTCTCATTAATTGTTGCTCTGAGTTAAATGCTTTGTCCAACTTTGCAGTTCTTGGGAATATTAAATGTTCAACTGGGCATGGTTTTCATACGGTCACAGCAGTCCAAGAAGACATTAGCATCTAGGGATTTAGTGGAAAGTCTGTTCATTTTAAAAATAAATGTTGCTAGTCACAGATGGAAAGTAGGTAATGACTCTTTTTTTTTTTTAAAGACTTATATGCTTTTTTAGATCAGAGTAAGGGAGCAGAAGAATAGTCACAGTTGAATTAAAAAAGGGATGCTAGTCTGTATAATCTTTTTTCAAAGTCAATTTTTGGAATTCCCATAATTATATATTTCACCTATTTTAATCTTGATCGAGTACAGGAAAATAAGTATTACTTACATTTCTGAGAGCTTATTGACTTAACCTAAGGCTTTAAGTTGCTAGAGGCAGAAAGTTAGCTAAATAATCAAGCAATCTGATGAACCTAGAAAAAACAGTAATTATTAGAGGAGAGATCCACATGAGAGTCTGTGAGTGAGATGGACAGAGAACACTTAAAAAAACACAAAAACTGAATGAGGGGAGCATGAAGACATTATTGGGCCAGAGAAATAGAATTAGTGTTGTTGTAATTGACGTCAATTTGTCGAACATAGAAAATATCTGTTGTAACTGTGAGTACTTCACTGCCAGGTACTGGGGAAGCTGTGCGCAAACTGTGTCCTCTTAAATGTGTATGTTGAAGCCCTAAACCCTACTGTGACTGTATTTTTAGAGAGAGACCTTTGAGAGGGCCTTTCAGTAAGGTTAAATGAGGTCATAAAGGTAGGTTCCTTATCTGATGGGAATGGTGTTCTCACAAAAAGAGGACAATACACCAGACAACTGTTAAGGACACAGCAAGAAGATGGCTCTCTGTAAACCAGGAAAGAGTTTTCACTAGAAACTGGCTCCTGCTGGCACCTTGATCTTGGACTTTCCAGCCTCCAGAGCTGGGAGAACAGAGATTCCTGTCGTTTAAGCTGACCACCCAGGTATGGTATTTTGTTATGGCGGCCCGAGCCAACTAAGACAGGGAACAACGGTTAAAAATGGAAAGAAATATAGTACTATTTTTTTAAAGATTTTATTTATTTATTTGAGAGAGAGAGAGTACAAGCTGGAGAAGTGGCAGAAGGAGAAGGAGAAGCAGGCTGCCCGCTAAGCAGGGAGCCTGATGTGGGGCTCGATCCCAGGATCCTGGGATCATGACCTGAGCTGAAGGTAGATGCTTCACTGACTGAGCCACCCAGGTGCCCGGAAATACAGTATGATTTTATTAATAGATGGAAAAATACCTAGAAACCTGAGGAGAGAGTGGGTCCATTATGCCAGGTACATTTGGTTTCATCTAATGCTCAGAAATATTCTTTGAGATAGGTATCGTGATTCCCATTTTAGTGAGACTGGAGAAACTAAGTCATTTGTTCAATGCATACAGCTAGTACGTGGAGGAGTCAGGCTTCATATTTGCCTTCATTTAATATCGAAGGCCAACCATTTTATTCGTTCTTCAAATGGTACTTAAGTTCTACTATGTGGCAGGAGCTAAAATGGGTACAGACATGATTCTGACCCACTCCCTGCCCCCAAGGAGCTCACACCTTGAGGAGCTAGGGTCTGGACCTGAATGTTGTTATCTGATGTCATGAAAGGCTGGGCCAGAAATGGGAAGGGAACGTCTTAGAGATGAAAACCTCTAGTGGTTAAGATTTGAAGGGAAAGGTTAGATTAAGAGTCTGAAGCATTCTGACTCTAGAGCCGTACTTCTCAAAACACATACAAATATGTGTTTGGATACAAATCACCTGGGCAGTGGGTTCAAATACAGTTTCTGGGAGGCCCCCAGGTGGCTCAGCCGGTAAAGCATCTGGCTCTTGATTTCCGTCCAGTTCGTGATCTTGGGATCATGCAATCAAGCCTCACCCCTGCTGGGCTCTGGTCAGTGGGGAGTCTGCTTGAGATTCTCCCTCTCCTGACTCAAGCTCTTTCTCTTTAAAATAAATCAATCAATCTCAAAACAAACAAACAAAAAAAACAAAAAAACAAACGAACAAAAACACCAGAACAGAACAAAAATGTAGTTTCCGATGCAGGCAGTATGGGCTGGAGTCTGAAAGTCTGGATATCTTACAAGCTCCCAGTTGCTATGAAAGGGGTTGATCCAGGGACTGTGCTGGAAGAATCATGAGATAGGGAACAGGCACAGTACTTGTTTCGTGTGGTGCCTCCACCATTTAGCCCAGCAAGAACCCAGAAAAAGACACTGGTCCTGCACAAGCACACACATTCGATCTCACTAATAGGGTAGGTAAAGAGCCTCTTTCATAAGAAAATAGGCATTCTTTTCAAGAATTATTCCTTATTGAACTCCGTGTTGTAATTAAATCATGTTTTATGGTTCTCTATAACCCCAAGTGATCAGTTTGACAGAATTTTACATCTTAAAACTAATGCATTTCACTTTTTCCACAGAAGTCCATGTTTTGGTCCTTTGTTTGAAATCAGTGTGATATCCCTATGTAAATGGTGTAGAAGGAAATGAAGCAAATTCCCCTAATGAAAGTATTGTATATACAATGAGTTGTTTTTCGTATGTTCTGAACAGTTGGTCATGTAATTAACTGTATTTCAGTTATGGAAACTAAACCTTACTACTGTTCTCTTTCTCCACCTCTCCCCAGTTTCACTGAGATACAATTGACGACCTTTCCTCTTTCTTAACCACCACCTCCAACGACGAGCCATGTCCAAGGCTGGCCAACCAGATGATTCCTTTTCTGAGCCATAAATAGCTAGGCAGCTCCAATCTATTTTGGGATAAAATACAACCTTTTAGTAGAAAGGTTTTGATAAAACCATTTCTGTGGTGATTTCACAGTGAGTCTTCCCTGTTCCTTGGACAATGCTTTATTCTTCCTCAGGAATTGACGGTTTTCAAATTGCTATTATTTCTATCCAGGAAAGGCCAGAGCAGCTAGAAATGTTTGAAACAACCTTCTAAAATCCTATAACTGAGCCCTTTCCTTCAAGTCACATACAAATACTTTTTATTTATTTTTTATTTTTATTTATTTCTAAGGACGCTTCAGGCCCAGGTTGGAACCCCATGCAGGGCTTGAATTCATGACCTTGAGATCAAGACCTGAGCTGAGATCAAGAGTTGGACACTTAATGGACCAAGCCACCCAGGCACCCTGACAAATACTTTTTAAATATGAGGATTAAAAATAGTTATAAGAAATTCATGTCTTTCTCGGTCTTCTTTTGTGACACCTAATTTATCCTCATGATAATTATCATTTGGTATTTCCACAGTGGCTTCCTCCAAGTTGCTCAATACTGATCAACACTTAAAATATTGCCCCAATACCCTGATGAGAGATACAGATTGAAAAGAAGAGTAAAAGCAACTATTATCCTCCTGCCCTGATAACACCCTGGAAAACAAATCTTAAACTGCAAACAGAACAAAAACTTTTATGACGGTTAGGGAAATTTGAGCTGAAATGATAAGCAATGTACTTGAAGGCAAAAATAAAACATCATCCCAAGGAGGGAAGTGACACAGGAAAGAGTGGTGATTGGACAGGAAGCAAGTGCGGATTCAAGTAGGATGTGGCCCCCAACCAGCGCAAGATTTTTTCCTTCCTTTCTGGTCTGTGACTTCCCTAGAAGAAACCATGATCATCACAAAGTGCAGGCGTTTGCACTGACTCCAAATTGATATCCCCGTCCCTTCCCCTACCTTCCCCTGCATCCGGGTCTACCTTCTCCCCGCCCCACGCTTCAAGATCATGGAAGTGCAGAACCACAAATGCAGACCCATCATCGTCCCTGGCTCAGCTAAAAATTGTGCAGTCTCTCTTTGGGTACCTCCAGGTCATGCTAGCTACTGTCATTAACCCCAGACTACTAGTGGCTCAAAAATATGGAGATTTTTCAAACATATTCAGAATGAATATTCTGAATCCCTAAATCCATATTCTGAATTCCCTAAATCCATTTGCCAGTGTCAACAATTTTCAACTTTTTGGCCAATCTTATTTCATCTGTCCCCCAACTTTTTTTACTTTTGTTGAATTACTTTAAAACAAATCCCAGACACCGTAGCATTTCAAATACTTCCACATGTACTCATAAGAAATAAGGGCATTAAATACACCCACCCATGATGCCATTATCTTAATAAGGATTCTTTACTACCATCTCATACCCAGTCTTTGAAATTTTTAAACCTGTGGAAAAGAAGTCTTTTTACAGTTGATATGCTTGAATCATTCATTTCATTTGGTTGTTACATCTCTTAGATCTCTTTTCTTCTGTAACTATTCCTCCATACCACTGGCTAGCTGATGAAATCAGATCTTGCTCCTTATATTGTCCCACATTCTGGAATTAACTATGTCCCTCTTGAATTAATTTGTTCCTCTACCCATTCTTCACCTCTCCCTTATTTTTCCCAAATTGGTAGGTAGACCTAGATGTTTGATTAGATTCTGGAATGGTTTTTCTGGGAGAGGGGGCAAGAATACTTCATAGGATTACTTCCCATTTGTGGTAGTTGACCTCCAAGATGGCCCTCAATGACCCCTGCTTTCTCATATTCATGCCCTGTGTCGTCTCACCTCCTTCCCCAGGGAAGAGCAGGACTGACTTATGAAACAATAGGATGTAGCCCAAATGACAATATATATAGGATATATATGATTTATAAGGCTAAGTCATAAAAGACCTTAGAGTTGCTTTCTCTTTCTTGGGTCGCTCAGTCTTGGGGAAGCCAGATGTCATGGCAGGTACAAAGTCAGTGGCCCTGTGGAGAAAGCCTCTGGTCCAAGCCATGAGAGTGAGCCATCTTGGATGTGGATCCTCCAGTCCAGGCAAGCCCTCAGATACCTATACTCATAGCTGACATCCTGACTGCAGCTTCAAGATTCCTTGAGCTAGAATTTCCCAGATAAATCACTCCTGAATTCCTGAGCAGAGAAGTTGTGTGAGGTGATAAATGTTTGGTGTTGTTTTGAGCCACTAAAATTTGGAGTTATATATTATGCCCCAATTGAAAAAATCTATCAGTGTATCACATCCTGTTTACCTGACATACTTTTAGTGATTGATCAATAGATTCAGATGTTGTCAGCCTGACCCTTTCATTATAAAGTCCTCTCATTTATTTTTTTCAAAGATTTTATCTTTTTAAGTAATCTCTATCCTCAACGTGGGGCTCGAACTCATGACCCTGAGCTCAAGAGGCTTTACTGACTCAATTAGCCAGGCGCCCCCATCATAAAGTTCTCCACGAACATTTTGCCCAATAGTGTTAACAGCCATTGGTGCTCACTTACTAGATTTACTCTTTTATTGGGGGTTCCATACATACACCTTTCACGTTTATTAATGTGGATTTTTCTATAAAGAAGGACATTCCCTTACCAACTACATGGAAGCACTAAAATACTCTTTGGACAGGAAAAGCATGATAAATACCCTATTTAGAAGGTTTCTTTTTTTTTTTTCTTTTTTAAAGATTTTATTTATTTATTTGACTGAGAGAGAGAGAGAGATCACAAGTAGGCAGAGAGGCAGGCAGAGAGAGAGGAGGAAGCAGGCTCCCTGCTGAGCAGAGAGCCCGATGTGGGGCTCGATCCCAGGACCCTGAGATCATGACCTGAGCCCAAGGAAGAGGCATAACTCACTGAGCTCCCCAGGCGCCCCTAGAAGGTTTCTAATGAGAAATGTAGAAAAATCACTAAAAAAGGAACTGATATTCAAAAGTGCCCTGGGGCGCCTGGTTGACTCAGTCTGTTAAGTCAGTTAAGCATCTGCCTTCAGCTCAGGTCATGGTCCCAGAGTCCCTGGACTGAGCTGGAATCAGGCTCCTTGCTCAGCCGGGAGTCTGCTTCTCCCTTGGATCCTCCCTGCACCCCCTCCATTCTCTCAAATAAATGAAATCTTTAAAAAAAAAAAGTGCTCAAAAACTTGGAAGTTTTATGTTGGTTAAGTTAAGTGACACTTTAAAGTTTTAATTTATTGGGCACCTGAGTGGCACAGATGGTTAAGCCTGCAGCTCAGGTCATGATCCTGGCTGGAACCCTGGGGTAGAGGCCCGCACTAGGGTCCCTGCTTCTTGGGGAAGCCTGCTTCTCCCTCTGCCTCTCCTCCTTGTTGTGTGCTCTCTCTCTCTCTCATGAGCGAGTAAATAAAATATGAAAACTTAAAATGATTTTAAGATCTCTACACCCAACACAACCCCGAGATCAAGAGTCACATGCTCTACTGACTGAGCCAGTCAGGCGCCGCTAAAATTTTTCATTTTTATGTTGTTTTTAACATCTCCTTCACTGATTGGCCTAAGCAAATTAAATATTAGTGTCTTCAAATCAGAACATTTTAAATATAACTGTTATGGGGGTGAGGCGAGGAAGCACTGATGACATGGTGCTAAATGATTAGTCTGTTCTGTTTTTCAAGAATGTAACTGGATGCTTCGGGGTCAGGTGGTAAGTGAGATGGGAAATTTGAAGAAAATGGTGCTGAGTTTTGGTTGCCAGGCAGTGCTGACTTTAACTGGAGGAACAGGTCTAATATGACTACCAGTGTTTTCTGTTCTATTCAGCTTTAAAGAGTCTCCTGGGCTAAGTATTTTGCAAAGCAGCTAACATTACTGCCTCTGTAGTTCTTATTATAATCACTTTAACATGATTTTATGTACTCACTTCTGGGCTATAAAGTGGGGCAATTCCCAATGCTATAAGGTCATCTGAAATGATGGCTAAAAATATATACAATAATTGTCCACAATTCCAGAAATTATTCCCCAGCCAGATCTGGTTATGAGGATGGATTTCTCCCTCCTCTTTTCAAATACATCACCTGCCACATATTATATTTTCTAAATAGTGAATCTGTTAAACTATTTTATTTCTTAGGAGCAAGAATAGTTAAATGCCAGTATTTTGCTTTAAATGGTTTTCAACCATTTCCTCAGGGAAAGCTTTTTTATACATTAAGATTTTATTTCACATTTTGTGAAAACCCACTGTTTGGGGACAGGAAACTTTGAGTTCTCACATTTTAAATGTTCATGTTAGAAGTGTGTATCCTTAACTCATGATTAGCTTTGATCCGTCACCACTGTCATTAACTTACTTTTAAGTTTTGCCTTCCATTCAATTACATTCCACTTTCCAAACATTTATTGAATGTTTATGCTCAGAAGGTATGAACTATTAGGGTTACAAAGGTGAACGAGTGAGGATATAGTGCCTAGTATTCATCGAAAATGCCCAGAGAGTTTCATTTTATGAGCAATTTTGATTATTAGGCACTTCTGGGAATGCTATATGGGGAAGTCTATGGCCACATTCAAGGTCAGTGGGAAAGAATGCCAACATCAAAGTGGTATCTTTCATGGCCTAGAGAGGGGACTTTGTGGTAAAAACGCAAATGTTAACCTAAAAATTGTGAGAAAATTTAGGAGAAAGAATCATTATATCTCAATTGCTTTATAGAGAAAGTAGCTATGCATTAGGCCATGGAGAAGGAAAATGTATTTATTTATTTATTTAAAAGATTTTATTTATTTATTTGACAGGCAGAGATCACAGGTAGGCAGAGAGGCAGGCAGAGAGGAAGAGGGAAGCAGGCTCCCTGTGGAGCAGAGAGCCCGATGTGGGGCTCGATCCCAGGACCCTGAGATCATTGCCTGAGCCGAAGGCAGAGGCTTAACCCACTGAGCCACTCAGGTGCCCCAAGAAGGAGAATTAGAGAAGAACAAAGAGGGGAAGTAAACTTCCAGGCATTGGGAATCTGGAGCATCAAGATACATAAGTGAGCAATCTAGAACAGCTGATTGGTGAGGCTGGAGCGAAGTTTGCATGAATAAAAATGCAAGACTGGAAAGAAGAGTGATTTAGAGAGGAACAAAATCAGTATCTCATTAGGTATCAAAGTGATCGAACTTGATATTTTTTAGACTTTGTATATCAGATCATGGTGTCTGTGAGACTAAATGACTCTATTTCTTACTTTAAAAAATAGAAGCAAAATTCAAAATGTCTTTTCCTAACGTAACAGTATTATTATAGTGGACACTTCCTGTTGCCCAACATACATTCCCATTCTTTCTAGTATCTTAAATTTCCATGGAAACCTCTCTGCTTAGCTATTGTTTGTAAACTGGAGTGACGGTTTCCCCTATTTTGGGGGGAAAACCAGTTAGTACATCCAATCTTCTGATCAACTAATGGTGATAGGCATCTAACCCAATCAGAGCCAAGAAGACACGAGAAGATGCTGGCAAGACTTCTGAGAAAGAAGAGTATTCACACCTCCACAGAATTTGGTGATGGAAGGATGAAAGACATGATACTGCTACAGCTGTCTTGGTTCTGAGAAGGGAGTCTCAAGGTGAAGTGAACACTCAGGGCAGGACAGAATTGAGATTTGGAGATGAACTGAGTGCATAGAACATTGCATAAGCCCCTAGATCAGGTTATGCCTGAAGCTTGAGTAATCCTTGAGACTGAAGATAGATGAATAGATGAACCAAACAAATTTCTTTCATTAATTAAGCAAGTTGAGTTGGATTTTCCATCATTTGCACCAGAGAGATTCCTAGCAAATAGACTATTAAATCGTCACAATTTTCAGTTCTCTTTGGAGTCCAGCAAAAGTTCTTTGTGTGGTTTACATGTGCCCTTGTTAATTTGCTCCTAAGATTATACTGATGGGTAGCCTCCAGGGAAACGGAGAACAGCTACTCCCCTCTGATCAGGGACCCTGATGCAAGGCTCAATTCAGGGACTCTGGGATCATGACATGAGCATCACACAGTGACTTTTCTTTTTTCTTTTTTTTCTTTTTAAAGATTTTATTTATTTATTTGACAGACAGAGATCACAAGTAGGCAGAGAGGCAGGCAGAGAGAGAGGAGGAAGCAGGCTCCCCACTGAGCAGAGAGCCCGATGGGGGGCTCGATCCCAGGACCCTGGGATCATGACCCGAGCCGAAGGCAGAGGCTTTAACCCACTGAGCCACCCAGGCGCCCCACAGTGACTTTTCTATCTTTGTATACTGATGGGTTTCTGTAAGCGTTCTTGGAATGCTGGTTCATTTTTTTACTTTCTTAATGTAGCCTGGTTCCAAACCTTCTTTTTGTTTGATTTCTGATGGACACAGTGTCAATTTACCCTCATTTAGTCAAACTGCTGTCAGAGCACAAAAATTTCAACTATGACCCAGTTTACAGGGAGGTAAGTTCATGTTTCCTCCATATTTGAGCAATATTTATAATCATTTGAAGACCACGTTTATCTTTTTAAGAAATAGCCCCATGTAACACATTGCATTTCACCTGCCATCTCTTCTGACTCTTACTCCAACTTTTGGCAGTATTGTAAGGATAAGAAGGTATGAGTCAAATTTCTCATTGTGTCCTGAAGTTGACTATGGTTCTACTGGGTCTGTATTCGAGTTGGTGGGCTACAGAGCATTTGAAACTGCTCTCTCTGGTTTCACTAAGGAGAAACTGATTTTCTTTACATCATGCAAATACCATGGGTCTTTAAAAACTCTAAGAGCTGGTCTCAACAAGTGAGGAGAAACAAAGGGAAATTATTTTATTGTTCGATCGTCACTTTATTTTGAACATTTTTGGGAAAGGCTTACATGAAAATTTCTTACATGAAAATTTCTTGCAAAGAATTTCAGTGGTTTCAGCTCTGTTCTGAAAAATTTACCTCCTCTGGTACTACAATGACCATTAAAGAGTGTTTTTTAAGCTGAAAAAACCGCTTTATTATAAAACTTAATCACTAAATATAATTATCTTCAGGACAACTATTTCACTGCCACTAATTCAAAAGGGTGTTTATGTACAGCTCCACTGAAGAAAGATATTTAAACATAAAAAGGTAAATCTATAAGGCATCTTCAAAGAGGTTTAGAAAAAGGCCTAGGCTTTCATAAAAATGTTCAATCACCTATGAAGAAACCATTCATTTGTCTCTTACGTCCTTTTTTTTTTTTCTTAGAGAGTGTGTATGTGAGCTCGAGGGGAGGGGCAGAGAGAGAAGGAGAGAATCACCACAGGACAATGACTATTTTAAAAGTTAATAGTACATATGAGAGGGGGTGCCTGGGTGGCTCAGTCATTTAAGCATCTGGCTCTTGATTTCAGGTCACGTCATGATCTCAGGGTTGTCAGATCAAGCCCCACATTGGGCTCCATGATCAGTGCAGAGTCTGCTAGAGATTCTCTCTCCCTCTGCCCCTCCCCCCTTTAAATATATAAATAAAATCTTTAAAATCAATAAAGAAAATAAAACAGTCACTGTTTTGGAGAAATGGTATGTTTGGATTTAGATGTATTGGCCTTGAAGTGGTGATGAGTGTATGAACCTCTTCCTGGAAAAAGAAAGAGAAGCTGTGGTCGGTCATGTCCTCACAGAGAATGAGGACAGAGAAAAGGCCACACCGAGTTTGGCACAAGGAGGACAGCAGATGCTGAGAGTGACAGGAAGGGAAGTAATGTCCAGCAAGTCCGGAGAAGGAAAATGCTGGCAAAATTTTGGCAGTGGAGGTGTTTGATAATTCTCCCAGGGAAAAACGTAATGCCAGGGCCAAGTGATTGAACTTTTTAAGACAGTTGGACAGATTATTTAATTACTCTAAGCCTTCATTTTTGTGTTCCATTTACCTATCACTGAGTAACAAAGAAGCCCAAAATGTAGAGGCTTAAAGCAACAATAATTCATTTTGCTGACACATACATGCAATTTGGGAAAGGCTCTGTATTAGTTTCCCACTGCTGCTACTGCAAATGGCCACCAGTTCAGAGATTCAAAAAACAAAAGTGGACGCTCCTCCAGTTTTGTAGATTAGACAGCAAACACAGTTCTTTCTCACTGGGCTGAAATCAAGGTGTGGGCAGGGCTGCATCCCTTTCTGGAAGCTCTAGTCAGCAATCTGCTTCCTTTGCCGTTTCTAGCTTCCACGGGGCTGCCTGCATTCCTTGGCCTTCTTGATCTTCAAAATTAGTCAACAGGAGGTCGAGTCATTCTTCCACATGTTCATTCTGACTTCTGCTGTCTCTCTTCCTTTTTTCTTTTTTTTTTAAAGATTTTATTTATTTATTTGACAGACAGAGATCACGAGTAGGCAGCAAAGCAGGCAGAGAGAGAGGAAGGGAAGCAGGCTCCCCGCTGAGCAGAGAGCCCGATGTGGGGCTCGATCCCGGGACCCTGAGATCATGACCTGAGCCTAAGGCAGAGGCTTTAACCCACTGTGCCACCCAGGGGCCCTTCTCTTCCTTTTTTAAGGATCCTTGTGATTGCATTGGATCCACCTAGATAACCCACGATAAGTCTCTCTAGTTCAAGGTCAGCTGGTTAGCAATCTTAATTCCATCTGCAGCCTTAATTTCCCTTTGCCATGTAATGTAACATGGTCATGGGTTCTGGGGCTTAGGATGCGTGCACCTTCCTATTACTGTGCTACCACAGGCTCAGGGAAGATGGTGGCTCATCTCAACTCCGCACAGCATGGCAGCTTGACTGGGTCTGGAGGATTTAGTTCCTCTCTGTGTGGGCATCTCCATGGGGCGGCTGTGGCTTTCTCACAGTATGATGCTAGTTTTTTGGGAGCTGTTATTCCAAAGGACAGGAAGTGGAGGATGCCTGTCTCTTACGGCCTGGGTCTGGAAATTGACACAGGGTCACTTCCATCACATTCAATCGGTCCAGGTTGGTCCAAGTCGTCACTGCCCATCTAGATTCAAGGGGGAAGAGCCATAGACTCTGAGGTCGCAATGAGAGGAGTGTCACAGAATTTGGAACTATCTCTGATTCTCCATATTTCTCACTGATAAAATGGGGATAATCTTCACTTGCACTATTGCTGTAATAGAAACGATACACCTAACATGGCTAACAACAATCCTACTACACGTGCAACACTAAGTGGAGGAAAAACAGCTCTCAGAGATGTCTGTTGAATATTTGGATATACACGAACACATGAATGCTGTGGTTCTGAGTATTTGCGGGTGCAAATTTGTATCAAGATCTCCCTGCAGACCTGAAGAAGGTTGTGATCCCTTTCCCCAGAAAAATATGCAGAGGCACTTACGAATACCCTGGACGACCACTTCAAGGGATTTTCAGATTAGGTGAAGATCCTAAGCACTGAGACAGAGAGTAACAGATAAAAATACTGCAGGCTGGAGCACCATGTGATGTGGGACATAATTGGATCTATTTCCTTTTTAAATCTAGGGCCAGAGAGAGTTTTGGTATTTGCTTCCAAGACAGCCAGCTTTGCTTCTTGCATTAAGTCAGAGATGGGAAGAAAAGATGTTCCGCTGAAAGTATTAAAAGGGCCTGCATGTGTTCTATTTTTTTTTCCCGCTCTCATAAAGGAAACGCTATTAGATAGCAATCCTCTAAGAAAGAAAGGGCTGAGTATTTCCATCATTCTTCCATTGCATTTTATTTATTTTTTATTTCACTTTTTCCACTTCCACTTTGGCACCATGTGTATGGGAATCATTGAACATTTATGCAATTAATCATTAATAGTTTCAATAGTATTTTTATTTTAAAAAGCAGTACATTTTCTGACTAATCAAAGTCACAGATACTCCTGAGAATTTAAACAAGACAGAGGGAGAGGTCTTTATGTATTTTGTATAAGATGTAGACATAACCACAGCTAACGGTCTGAAAGACCTCTTTCCGGTTATGATCATGTTTATAGAAAACAAAAATGGGACCATATTGTAGATACTGTGCAGCTGTTTTCTTTGTTCCCTTAATACAGCAGACATAGCTTTCTTTTTTTGTTTTTAAGATCTTACTGACTTATTTATTTTAGGTAGAAGGGACATCGTGCATGCACACACAAGTGGGGGGAGGGCAGTGGGGAAGGGAAAGGGACAAGCAGACTCCCTGCTCTCCAACATCTTTTCCCCCTTCCCAATTTATGGTCATGCTAGTTTCACTGGAAGATGCCACTAGGAAATGCCCCCTTGTCATTTATTTCTTTTTACCCTGCCATAGTTTGCACAGGCTTGCTGCTGTGGAGAGAGCTCTGAGAGGGGCCCCAGCGGGCTTGATGCGTAGAGCACATGATTCCTGCTCCTGGGGTTGTGGGTTTGAGCCGCATGTTGGGTGTAGAGTTTATTTAGAAAGGAAGAAAGAAAGGAAGGAAGACAGTGAGCTCTTGAGAGCCCAGATATTCAGGATTGAGTCTAAATCTGCCACTCAGTGTATAACTGGGTGATTTCCTTGCTGCTTGGGGCCGTGCTTCCCTCATGTGGAAAGAGAGAAAGAGGTAAGATGGCTCCTGCAGCTTTCTGATCTGTATTTGGATTCCTCGAATCTACTGTTTGCCGAGGCCCGCACCAGGGGCTTTCCAGGCTGTCCTTAAACCAAGTATAAAATACATAACAGAATCCTCATTTCTGACAGAGAGGGTGAGGGTAGGGAAATGTAAGACCTCTGTAAAAAAACAAAAAGACAACTGAGGAAATTTTGAAGATCTAATTGGGCAACATCCCACCTAGCAAGTAGAGGAGAGCTCCAAAGGGAGAAAGGGAAAGGAAAAACAGAAATTATTAGCAAAGAATCCATTGTTTTAGGTGAGGTCTCTGGCCCAAGGGGAACGGAAGGAGTCTATCAGTACATTTCCTAGTGCTGACCAGGAAATTCCCACTCCGACTGGTTAAAGGTCATGGTGGGGGGACTTGAAAGGAGTTAGGTTAGGTATTAAGTCTTGGTTTACTGACTTGGGGCCTTAACCTAACTGACGCCATTTTGGGCCTGTGGTCTTCTTTTCAACCAGGAAAAGTCAAGATGGGAGCCTGGCATTATCAGAACCGGGCTGAGCTGGAGCAAGGGCTGGAGATTCTGAGCTCTAGAAGCAGCTTTACCTAAACTGAAAGGCTGGAGTTCACCAGGGCTTGACAGTTTATGGCACCAGTTCACAGGTGTTTCTTCACTTCCGCTTCCCCAATGCCTGTGTGTAGGTGGAACAGATTTTTACTTTCACTCGAAGCTTTCACTCTTTTAAACAAAGAGAGGTTAAGTGGCTTTCACAAGGTCGTACAGAGAGGAAGTGGTATTAGAATTAATTACTGGTTAGCAAAAAACAAAACTAGGCCTTCTGACCTAATTATGGTGATTGTCTTCATTATTCATACTGCATTACTTAAGTTCACTGTGCCGATTTCCCAGTTACCATATGGAAAAGGACCTCGAAATTTAGAAATAAGAAGCATACATTGGGGAGAAAATACTTTCAGAAACCAATATGCAATATTTGCATAGACTGTTCCATTTACATCTTTAAAATAAGAAAGGAATCTTTTACCAATACAGTGAGTATTTAGGTGTGTTTTTTTTTTTTTAAGATTTTATTTATTTATTTGACAGACAGAGATCACAAGTAGGCAGAGAGGCAGACAGAGGAGGAAGCCGGCTCCCCGCTGAGCAGAGAGCCCAATGCGGGGCTCCATCCCAGGACACCGGGATCATGACCGGAGCTGAAGGCAGAAGCTTTAACCCACTGAGCCACCCAGGCACCCCTGAATATTTAGTTTTAATTCGACTTGTCCTCCTCATCTTGAAGGGTTCCCATTTTGCTCCATGTGTATTTAAGATAGGTATAAATTACATGATTTAAACAAACTCTCTAGTTAAGTAGAACTTAATGTTTCTGTTGCAGGACTTTTAAAAGCCGCCTCTCACCTTGATTTCATTTCCATCCTCACATTTCAAAAAGAAAGCTTCCCCACCATATAAAGCACATAGGAATGTCCCGTCTAACAGAACTATCAAATGGGATTGTGCTTCCTCATCATCCCTAAGTGTCCCTTTTGGGCATTACAGTGAGTCTTGCTTAGAAACAGGCACGAGATCTCTGAAGTCTCTGAGGACCAATATTCCATCTTTCTGTATCAACACTGTGCCTTGGTTTTATGATCTCACTTTTTAAACTTGTACTTTTGTCCCAACCAGTTCTGGTTTCAGTTACACATTTGGCTCAGCTCCCTTAATCAGCTCTCAGCAAGACTCTTGTAGAGTCCCAGCCCTGCACCTCTCCCCTCCCTCCCCTCCCCTGGGGGCCCTCACCCGCCCCTTAACCAGCACTAGTCATTTCAGAAGCTCTTTGCTTGCCCTGGGCAGCACACTATTTCCTCTAATCTTATCATGTACTCTTGCTTCCAAGTAAGTTCCCCCACTCCCACCTCTCTGCTCTTCTCATACCAGAATTTTTTTTTTTTTAAATTTTTGCCTCCTTAAACAAAGGAAGAATCTGCTGTTTAATTCTTTTTAATTTTTAAAAAGATATTTATTTATTTTAGAGATAAAGTGCACACAAGTGGGGATGGGGGCAGAAAGGGAGGGAGTAGGCTCCCTGCGGAGCAGAGAGCTCATGCAGGGCTCAATTCCAGGACCTTGAGATCATGACCTAAGCTGAAGGCAGACGCTGAACCAACTGAGCCACTGAGGTACCCCTGCCTATGTAATTCTTTTTGTAAAATTCCAGCTTCATTGAGATATAATTGACATGACACTGTATAAGTTTAAAGTTTACAATGTAATGATTACAAATATATGTGTATATATATAAAATCAAAGATATATATATTTATATATATAAAATATATATTACTTACTAAAATAAATGTATATATATAGAAAATCAAATGTTTACCACAGTGCTTGCTTCGGGAGCACATATACTAAAATGTTTACCATGATACCTTCACCTTACATAATTATTATTTAAATCAAAGATATATATATATAAAAATATATATTATTTATTAAAATAAAATTTATATCATTCTACTCTCTATTTCTATGAGTTTAATAATTTTCGATTCCACATATAAGTGAGATCTTACAGTATTTGTCTTCCACATCTTATTTCACTTAGGATAATGACCTCACAGTCCATCCATGTTGTTGCAAAGAGCAGGATATCTTTTGTTTATGGCTGAATTATATTCCACCATGTGTGTACATGTGTGTGTGTGTGTGTATCACATCTTCTTTATCTATTCATCTACTGATGGACCCTGAGATTGCTTCCTGCCTTGGCTATCATAAGTAATGCTACAATGAACATGAGAGTGCAGATACCTCTTCAAGACGGTGGTTCCATTTCCTTGGATGTATACTCAGAAGTGGGATTGCTGAATCCTATGGTAGTTCTACTTGTAATTTTTTTGAGGAAACTTCATACTATTTTCCACAGTGGCTGTACCAATTTACATTCCCACCAACGTGCACGAGAGTTCCCTTCTCCCCACATCCACTCCAACACTCGTTATCACTTATCTTTTTGATAATAGCCATTCTGACAGGCATAGGTGATATCTCGTTGTGGTTTTGATTTACATTTCCCTCATGATTAGTGATGTTTTCAGGTACTTGGCCATTTGTATGTCTTCTTTGGAAAAATGTCTACTCAGATCCTCTGCCATGTTAAAATCAGATTATTATTATTATTATTTGCTAGTTGAATGGCTTCTTTATATATATTGGATATTAACCCCTTATGGAGTAAATAGTTTGCAAATATTTTCTCCCATTCTGTAGGTTGCCTTCCCCTACTGTTGATTGTTTCTTTTGCCATATAGAAGCTGCTTAGCTTGATATAGCCCCCCTGGTTGGTTTTTGCTTTTGTAGCTTTGTGCTTTTGGTGTTAGAGCAAAAAAATTATTGCTAGGATCACTATTTTCCCCATAGGAGTTTTCCCCTATGCATTCTTCTAGGAGTTTATGGTTTTAGGTCTTATGTTTAGGTACTTACTGCATTTCAAGTTAATTTTTTTGGGAAATGCAAGACTGGGGTCCAATTTCACTCTTTTGCGTATGCATGTCTAGTTTTCTCAACATCATTTATTGAAGAGACTATCCTTTCCCATTGACTATTCTTGGCTCCCTTGTCATATATTAGTTGACCATATATGTGTGGATTTATTCCTGCACTCTTCATTCTGTTCTATTGGGCTATGTGTCTTTTTTGTTGGCATTATATTGTTATGATACCTATAAATTTGTGATACAGTTTAGAATCAGGAAGTGTGATGCCTCCAGCTTTGTTGTTTCTTAAGATTGTTTTGGCTTCTTTTGTGGTTCCGTGTGAATTTTAGGATTGCTTTTTCTGTTTCTGTGAAAAATGCCATTGGAATTTTGATAGGAATTATATCAAACCTTTAGATGGTTTTGGGTAGTATGGACTTCTTAATTTTAATTCATCCAATCTGTGAACTTGGGATATATTTCCATTTATTTGTGTACTCTCAATTTCTTTCCTTAGAGTTTTATAGTTTTCAGCACACACATCTTTCACCTCCTTGGTTAAATTTATTCCTAAGCATTTTATTATTTTTGATGCTATTGTAAATGGCATTGTTTTATTTCTCTCTTTTTCAGATAGCTCATTGCTAGTGTGTAAAAACACAACTGATTTTCCATTCTCATGTTGCATCTTGTGTGAGCTGACCATACCTAATATGGCAGCTCTATGATGTCAAGAACAGTTCCCTTCTATTTTGTTGCCTTTAATGTGTGACTTCTATAACAGGTGACTTCCATGTTTTTGTCCAAGATGCCTTCTCTAGCCCTTGATACAATGTCCATGTCCTAGCCATGGGAAAGAAAAAAGGGGAGTTGGTGAATGTGACCCATTTCAACCAGGGAGTTATAAATGTCACTTTTACTTGGCCAGAATTTGGTTATACTGTTGCGCCTACATTTAAAGGAGCTTGGAAAATCTGGCTTTACTCTGGGTGGCTTTGTACCCTGCTAAAATTTTGGGACTCAACCAATTAAGAAGAGGGGAATGAATACTGGAAAGAGCTAGCAATTTTTGCCACATTACTTGAATCTAAATCATACTTCTCTAAAAAGTCTGATGTCTGTAACCCTCCTGTAATGAGTTATGTTGGCTCCTCAGTTTTCTTCAGTGGGTCTGAAATATTTTATCCCCCAAAACCAGCTAGCGTTTTGGAACTCTCTGAATGTTGAAAATGATCTCTTAAAAAGAGGGCTTTTGTTACTTTCTACCAAGAATCACATCACTCAATATTTTGTTGAAATGGTAGATGGAATCCTCCAGTCTCCAAGGAAACTTTATTTCTTGATGTATGAGGAACCATAATAATAAGGAAGCCAGAAGTTAGCTGGGAAAATTACAACCAAGTTTGCTTCAGCCAAAGTTTAAAATGGTCCTATAAGACTGAAAAAAAAAAAAAAATTTTTTTTTTTGTCAGATAAGTTTTTGGCAAGTACTCTGTATAACTCAGAGTTCTCCAGAGACACAGAATCAATAGGAGATTATATATATATAAATTTATTATAATTAACTGGCTCGTGCAACTGTAGAGGTAGAAGAGTCCTTACAATCTGTCCTCTGCAAGTTGGAGAGCCAAGAAGTTGGTGGTGGAATTCAGTCCAAGTCTGAAGGCCTGAGAACCAGGATCATGGATATCTGAGGGCTGGACAAGATGGATGTGTCTTAAGCAAAGAGAACAAATTCATACTTCCTCTGACTTTTTGTTCTGTGTGGGCCCTCCGTGGATTGGTTGGTGCCCACTCACACTAGTGAGACTGAGCTTTTTAACTCAGACTACTGATTCAAATGCTAACCTCTTCCAGAAACACCCTCACAGACATGTTCAGAAAGGATGCTTTTCCATTTACCTGGTCATCCCTTCGCCAAGTCAAGTTGACACATGAAATTAACCATTACAGTCTTCAAGTATTACAATTGGAAAGAGACTTAAATATAAGAAAAAGCCTAGGACTGACAGTAGAGTCAGAAACAGTCTGATGAACTCTCTCCCTTTCCATGCAAACAGAAAATGGTTATTTGGAGAAGTAGCTGATTCTAGGGCTAGAGCAGGCAAAGTACAAAGTCAGCTTGAACATCCTGTGGTGCCAGAAAGTAAGGAAGTGGTCAAAAAAGTGATGTGTAGTCACTCAAAAGGACAAAGGAGCCAACAAGAAGGAGTACCCAATGGCCAAATCTGGGTCAACTGAGCAAAAATAAATTTTTTAAATGATTAATTATAACCATAAGATAAAATAAATGTTCATGAGGCCATACAAATATAAATAAGTAATCAAATAACCAAATGGGAGAGAATGTCCTCAAAATAAAATTTCAAGTAATAAAGGTAGAAGCAATGAGGGAAGTAGAGAATCGTCATATAACAAACACTTTGTAACAATTACTAAGGGCAAGAATCATTAATGGACGCTAATACCAGAAAGTTTCTTGAGAGACAGGATATTAACAGAGACTCAAAATGTCTCTCCATAAAACACTTACTAGTTATAGTAAGGAATTGATACAGTGGGGGAACTTGGTAGACTTGACCTTAACCAAAAGATCAAAGTGAACATCATTAGTCATGAGACATAGTATATTATGTTCCTCCAGATAAGCACTGACAAGGTCACAGCATAACTCTGTGATATTCTTGCCAAAAGTGCATAACCTGAATTTAATCATGAGGAAAGAGACAAACCAAAATTAAGAGACATGATGTAAATAACTAGCCAGTACGCTTAAAAAATGTCAAGATCAAGAAAGACAAGGAATAGCTCCAGAAATACGTGGACAGGAGGAGACAAATGAGATATAATTACCAAACACAACATGAGATCCTGGATTAGACCCTGGACCAGAAAATCAGCCTTAGTGGGACAGCTGGTGAATTTGGTTAAGTACTGTAGAATACGTAATAATGTAAATCAATGTTAATTTCCTGTTAATAACATGTTAATATACATGTTAATGTATATAATACATTAACATTTGGGGAAGCTGGTGGAGGGTATGGTCACAAGTAGGCAGAGGCAGGCAGAGAGAGAGGGGGGGGAAGCAGGCTCCCCGCTGAGCAGAGAGCCTGATGCAAGGCTTGATCCGAGGACCCTGAGATCATAACCTGAGCTGAAGGCAGAGGCTTAACCCACTGAGCCACCCAGGCGCCCCTAAAACAAAATTTTTAAAAGGAAGCAAATGGGGGACACCTGGGTGGCTCAGCTGGTTAATTGGCCGACTCTTGATTTGGGCTCAGGTCATGATCTCACAGTTGTGAGATCCATGCTGGGCATGGAGCCTGCTTAAGATTCTCTCCCTCTGCCCCTCCTCCTTCTCCCTCCTCTCTAAAATAGATAGATAGATAGGTAAGTAAAATAAAAGGAAACAAATGGTAATAAGTCTTAGGAGGTGATCATAGGCATTGGGTAGGTTCTCCTTCCCTTCTAGGGTCACTGAGTTGAACTTCAAAAGTATTCTAATATGCATCCTTTTAAAGTTTTAAAGAAAACTTCAAAATTTTCTCAGACAACTTGGATTATCTCTTTGCTGTACCCCTGCACCCTTTGGATTATCCCAATTTGCGTGAATTTTCCTTTTGCCTTTTCATTCTCTACTTTTCTTATCATTGCCAGAATCTTAGGATTCCCATACAGTGCAGGAAATATTTGAATCTGGCACGTCACACATTGTTGGACCTTTGTGACCAGTGCTGGGATGGCTCCATTGGCAGCTTATTTGTGTAGAGGCTGACAATCTTTCCTGGAAAAAACTTATGGGTGTGTGTCATCTCTAAAATAATCATGTAGAGGATGCCTGGGTGGCTCAGGGGGTTAAGCTTCTGCCTTCGGTTCAGGTCATGATCCTAGAGTTCTGGGATCAAGTCCTGAATGGGGCTCCCCACTCAGCAGGGCGTCTGCTTCTCTCTCTCCCTCTGCCTGCTGCTCCCCCTTCTTGTGCTCTCTCTCAAATAAATAAATAAATTTTTTAAAGAAAATAAAATAACCATATAGGATTAGAACCTCCTGTAGATCATTTACCATTTGATTAATATCTCTTCCTTTAAAACAATCAGTGAATGAGAACTGTCCTCATATCACCATCACGGGTTTTTCCTGTTACCTCCTTTTCTCCATTCACTGTAGGAGAGTGCTACTACATCTATACATTTTATAAATATTATCTCTAATCTTTGGAGGCACTAGCATATTTCTCTTTCAGATGAGAAAAGTGAGGTTCAAAGATTACAGAATAGCCAGAAAAACATCACCTTGAACTTCATCTACAAAATTTAAAGGTTATGATTATTTTGGAATGTTACAATCCCCAAATCTTCAGGTAACCCCAGGAATCTCTGACATATTCTAGTTGGCTTTTACTCTCTGACACATTTAAGCAACATAAATATCTACTTCTGGCAAATTACATAGGAGTTCTGCTCCTTCTGGGATCAGATTTCTTTGAAAACCAATCAGAAGAAAAAAGCCCCACCATTTTTAAGAAAAGGATAATTGATTAATTTCCATTTGGTCTGTGGCCTAATTCTTGGTCAGGCCTTTTGGAATCACTGGACCTTGAGTACAAGCTGATTTTCATATCTCTAAAAAAGTTCTATAGAGCTACTTCTTAGATCTCAACATCCTTACTGGCATCCAAAAAATTGTATTTTTTCAGTCTCTCTATAGTACCTGGAAATGGCAAAACTTCCACCTATGAGAAACCAAACTTCAAAATGGTTACTTAGATTATAAACTAACAAATTTTACTTCCCCCACGTCTCATTTTAAAAGAAGTTCTGGCTTGATAATGTAAGCATGATAATTAAAGAATTAGGGACTTAAGTAAGTTACATCTGTAGGGGTAAAGTATTTTTTATCTAGAAACAGTGCTTCCCATTCTTGTATTTTAAATTACTGTGTCATACAAATATAGATATTTATGTACTTATAGTTGGTTAAATAATCATTTCTTCTACTTTTTGTTTATTCAAGCTCAGTGAATCCCACAAGGGCATTTTTTAAAAAAAATAGCATTTAAGGTAAAGAAGGATCTCAAAATAATTTGAGAAAGAAGCTGATTCTTGGGGCACCTGGCTAGCTCAGCCAATAGAGCATGCAAATCTTGATCTCAGGGTCATGAGTTCAAGCCCCACATTAAGCTTGGAACCTACTTAATTAAAAAGAAAGGAAAAAAAGAAAAAAAGAGAACTGATTCTTGTTTAGAAGTTCAGTTACTAGGTATGTAATGACTGTTTTACATTTTAAGCAATACCGTATAATCATATAATAGACAGCCTACTTATACATTTTTTTTTCAAAATGTGTATTTTTCTCTGTTCTTATTTTATAACCTATGGTAAGAGGCTGGAAATATATTTCCTCCAAGGAAGGAAGTGCCAAACACTGCTTAGAGTCACATAAGAAGCAAACAGTATTCATATAGTAGCAAATTCAAAATTTCTCATAGTTATAGCGCTGACCCTAGAAATTTAGATATTTTGTTTTTATTTTAGTAAATTTACTTTTATTGGTTGGTAATCTATAAGAAAAGAAGGTACTGTTAACTAGTACTACCATTCATCTTCACCATATACTTGGCTCTTTCTGCCTTTGCTTGGTTTCTGACATTTGCCAAAACCAAAAATATTATAACACAATCTGACTGGATCTTTAGAAGCTGGAGGTATAGTACTTAGGAGTGAAAGTATCTTGGGCTTTTGTGGGAAAATATACTAGGGAACACTTTCCCCATGCTCTATTTTTTATGTACAGCTACAGCATAAACTAGGAGATATAAAGAGATTATCCAAAGCAAAACATACCAAAGAGAGTCCCAAAGAAAGAGACATACCTTAAAAATTGCCTATTTCCTTTTAGGAGTTCATCACTTTTTATTACTTAGATGATTTCAGCCACTGTTTAGAGAAACAGGTATAACTATTGGAGGAAAAAAACCCAACTTTCTCTTCTCATATTTTTATTGCAAGAGTTATTAAGGCAATCCGTTTATTGCTAGAGATTGATCAGGAGCCATGGTCCTTGGGAAGTTAAGAAGAACAAGACTGTGATGTTATACAGAGTTGGGCTTTTATTTATATATACAGGGCTAACCTTTTTGGATCAATTTTTTTTTAGTGATCCATTAGACAGGAATGATAGTGCTTTGCTGGTTTGATTACAACCAATCCTATTATCATCATTTTGTTATTTATGGACATTTTAGACTCCAGTGCTACAACAAAGGTCTTATATTCATTTTTGGTCTGTAATAAAATCTTAGAATTGGAAAATATTTTAAAGATTATCACACCTTCCTTATTAGTATAGAATTTTTACTATGGTGTCCTATGTAGATTAGCATTGATGATTTCTCTGAATACCTCTTAAAAGGGGCGCCTGGGTGGCTCAGTGGTTAAAGCCACTGAAGGTTAAAGGTTAAAGGTTAAAGGTTAAAACCTGCCTTCGGCTCAGGTCATGATCCCAGGGTCCTGGGATCGGGGCTCTCTTCTCAGCGGTGAGTCTGCTTCACCCTCTCTCTGCCTGCCTCTTTTTTGTAGAAACTCCTTACCATTCCTAGAGAGCTCTAGCTGTTGCAGACTTCCACAGCTCCCCAAAACACAAAGAACATAACTCTTTTTCACGTCTACCTGTTAATTTTCTTTCTGTCTTCTAGTCTGGAGGATTTGTGGTGAACTCCAGTCAACATTAATAATACAGTCTAAAGTTACACAGAAAAATCCAAGAGACTCTACACCAAAATTGCTAGAACTCATACAGGAATTTAGCAACATGGCAGGATATAAAATCAATGCACAGAAATCAGTTTCATTGTTATACACTAACAGTGAGTCAGAAGAAAGAGAAATAAGTTGATCCCATTTATAATTGCACCTAAAACTGTAAGATACCTGAGGAATAAACCTAACCAAAGAGACAAAGGATCTTTACTCAGAAAACTATAGAACACTCATGAAAGAAATTGAGGAAGACATAAAGAAATAAAAAAATATTCCATAGAAAAATATTCCACGCTCATGGATTGGAAGAAAAATATTGTTAAAATGTATATGCGACCTAGACTAATCTATACATCCAATGCAAGGCTTATCAAAATATCATCAACTTTTTTTCACAGAGCTAGAACAAATAACCTTAAAATTTTATGGAACCAGAAAAGACCCCAAATAGCCAAAGGAATGTTGAAAAGGAAAACCAAAGCTAGTGGCATCACAATGCCAGCCTTCAAGCTATATTGCAAAGCTGTAATCATCAAAACAATATGGTAGTGGCACAAAAACAGACACAAAGATCAATGGAACAGAACAGAGAACCCAGAAATGGACCCTCAACTCTATGGTCAACAAATCTTTGACAAAGCAGGATAGAATGTCCAATGGAAAGAAGACAGTCTCTTCAACAAATGGCATTGGGAAAACTGGACAGCCACATACAGAAGAGTGAAACTGGACAATTTCCTTACACCACACACAAAAATAGACTCAAAATGGATGAAAGAGCTAAATGTGAGACAGAAATCCATCAAAATCCTAGCGAATACAGGCAGCAACCTCTTTGACTTTGGCTGCAGCAACTTCTTGGTAGACACACCTCCAAAGGCAAGGGAAACAAAGGCAAAAATGAACTATTGGGACCTCATCAAGATAAAAAGCTTTTGCACAGCAAAGGAAACACTTGACAAAACCAAAAGAAAACCTACAGAATGGGAGCAGATATTTGCAAATGTCTTATTGGATAAAGGGTAGTATTCAAAATCTATAAAGAACTTCTCAAACTCGACAACCAAAGAACAAATAATCCAATCAAGAAATGGGCAGAAGACATGAACAGACATTTCTGAAAGAAGACATCCCAATGGCCAACAGACATGTGAAAAAATGTTCAACATCACTCGGCATCAGGGAAATACAAACCAAAATCACAATGAGATACCACCTCACACCATTCAGAATGTCTAAAATTAACAAGTCAGGAAATGACAGATTTTGGCGAGGATGTGGAGAAAGGGGAACCCTCCTACACTGTTGGTGGGAATGCAAGCTGGTGCAGCCACTCTGGAAAACAGTATGGAGATTCCTCAAGAAGTTGAAAATAGAGCTACCCGATGAGCCAGCAATTGTAGCACTAGGTATTTACCCCAAAGATACAAATGTAGTGATCCGAAGGGGCACCTGCACCCCAATGTTTATAGCAGCAATGTCCACAATAGCCAAACTATGGAAAGAGCCCAGATGTCTACTGACAGTTGAATGGATAAAGAAGATGTGGTATATAAATACACTGGAATATTGCATAACCTTCAAAAAAAGAAAGAAGGAATCTTGCCATTTGCAATTATGTAGATGGAACTAGAGAGTGTTATACTAAGTGAAATAAGTCAGTCAGAGAAAAACAATTATCATATGATCTCACTGGTATGTGGAATTTAAGAAACAAAACAGAGGAGCACAGGGGTAGGAAGGGAAAAATAAAACAAGGTGAAATCAGAGAGGGAGACAAATCACAAGAGACTCTTAATCATAAGAGGGTTGCTGGAGGGGGGGTGGATGGGGTAACTGGGTGATGGACATTAAGGAGGAGGGCACATGATGTAATGAGCACTGGGTGTTATATGTATCTGATGCATCACTGAATTCTACCTCTGAAACTGATAATACACTGTAAGTTAATTAACTGAATTTAAGTAAAAATGAATAAAAAATAAAGTATTAAAAAAACCCAATAGTGAAAATCACTGATGAACTTTAATTTCTTTAAAAATAAAATTTAGGAGGCGCCTGGGTGGCTCAGTGGGTTAAAGCCTCTGCCTTCGGCTCGGGTCATGATCTCAGGGTCCTGGGATCGAGCCCCGCATCGGGCTCTCTGCTCCGCAGGGAGCCTGCTTCCTCCTCTCTCTCTGCCTGCCTCTCTGCCTACTTGTGATCTCTGTCTGTCAAATAAATAAATAAAATCTTTAAAAAAAATAAAAATAAATTTTAGTTTTATAGCAAATGTAAAATTAAAAAAATAAAGTTCCACAGATTTTGGAGGAGTTTTGATACTCTTTTTTGATTTCCTGGGATTAAAGGTGGATGTAGGATCTTGGGATAGACTGTGTTCTTGCGGTATGTTGTGTGTACTTCCTGTGTTCTCATAGGTCAAAATGGAAGAAGTTAGCCAGAATAAATTATAAGATCAAATTTATTAATCTAATTATACCTTTTGCTGTTTGCAGCAAGAATGCTTTCCTTAAAATGGATTAAATGAGAGATACAGAACTTTCAAGTCAGAAATGCTCTTAGATTTGGAGTTCAAACTCTTCATTCAGTGGCTGGAGGAACTGTACCCTGAGCATATGTTAGTGTTTGACAAGTTCCCAGGGATTTCAGGATCTCTGGGGACCTCTGTGGCCTATCAAGTGGTTTATAGACAGTAGTGTGACTGTTTCAGGAGAACTAATGGAACAATTTTGTTCACGTACATTTTCCAAATACAGAGATTTAACATGATTTACTATTTTCAAAGGAATCTTCTCTATCTCAAGAAGTCCGATATTCTTCAAGTGTGTCTATAGGACAAGGACTGTGTTGGTCAGTTCACCTAGTGTGACATACTTACACAATTTGCTTGTTATCTCTATGTGTTAAATTGGCCTTTTAGTGTTATTCTTACATATTGCTAAAAACCCAGTTCTCAAGAATGAATCAATGGAGCAGGGTGACAAACAGCCACACGAAGGTTCCAACTCTGTGTCACTGTGAAATGTGACTCTTATGGTGAGACAGAGAAATTAATAATTCCACACAGGCAGCTAGAAGAGGCAAGGGTCAAATCTGAAGTTTAAAAAAAAAAAAAGTAGTTGAATATTGGGTTTAATTGGACTGGCAGTTATTTTGTCCCTAATTTCAGTTACAAAACTTTTATTTGTTTATTTATTTATTTAGTCACGAAACTTTTATAGAGTGCCATAAAGCCACTGAGACGTGTGTGCAATGTTCAAGCAAAGCAGAGTGATTTCACTGGTAAACCAGTAATAATTCTAACAAGAACAAGTATAAAATAATGCTTTCCAGGACAAAACTGCCAGAGTTTAAGGAGAGGGCAGACATACAAAGGCTTTATTCAACGCTTCAACACTTACAGAAAAAAACCAATATAAATTACACCAGTCTTAAGAAAGTTATAAAGGCGGTTACGAAAGTGAAGATAATTATTATACTCAGACGTAACACAAGCAAGAAAAAAAAGGGCCATTGCCAGAATTCCTTATCAAGTGACAAGGCCAGGGACGGAATCATATCACTAGCAAACAATACAGAAGAGGAATTCCTGTTAAGAACATGTGAACAGCTGGGGCGCCTGGGTGGCTCAGTGGGTTAAGCCTTTGCCCTTTGGCTCAGGTCATGATCTCAGGGTCCTGGAATCGAGCCCCGCATCAGGCTCTCTGCTCAGCAGGGAGCCTGCTTCCTCCTCTCTCTCTCTGCTCGCCTCTCTGCCTATTTGTGATCTCTCTCTGTCAAATAAATAAATAAAATCTTAAGGAAAAAAAAACCATGTGGAACAGCTATTTTACATTAGAATTGGGTGAAACTCTCAGTTCAACAGGAAAGGGCATCACAAAGGAATCACAAAGGAAGCCACATGAAATACCCATCCACGCAGTTGTCTTAGTGGCAGAACATCATTGGTGGTTGATTTAATGTTGGGTGAAACGGTGAAAGATTCCCAATACAACTAAATTGTAGCCACCCTGCTATTATGTATTCGCAGAAACGTGCACGGAAATGGGTAACAAAAGATGGGCTGTTTTTCAGGACAAGATGTTTACAGATTTTCTAAGTGAGGGAAGATATAGAATATATATGTATTTTTACCTGTGTAGGTAGGGACCACTTTGATGATTTCAAAAGGCTTGCTTAAGTGATGTTTCTCAGCAGCATTTCACTATATTTATTTATATAAAAGATTTTTATTTATTTGTTCATGAGAGACAAAGAAAGAGGGAGAGGCAGAGGGAGAAGCAGGCTTGTGGCTGAGCAGGGAGCCTGAGATCATGACCCGAGTCGAAAGCAGACACTTAGCCGACTGAGCCACCCAGGCGCCCTGAAATATAATTTTTTTTTAATGTTGGGGATAACATATCCAGGTCTTCTCAGATCAAACTGAACTGTGAATGGCTGATTACCAAGAATTTTACTCTTTCTCAGGGACGAATGATGTTTTTCACTCATCGGAGACAGAAATCAAGGAGGTAGTATCCCGCATATTTAAAAACCAGCAACTGTGACTGAACATGAAGAGAGTAGATTACAAGAAACCATGGCAGATGTTGTTAATTGCTCTCCCTTCCCCTCCACCAAGAGCTAGTCTTCCTTTTCCATGTTATAGAACCACCGTTTTGTTCAGGGCAACCCCAGGGTATGAAAAGCAACAGTTGTAAGTGGGACCACATAGGTTTTCATGGGTTGTGCACAGTACAACTGCTGTGGTCATTCTCCATTGTCCTGGGTCTAACATAATTCAGTGATTCCAGTCCCTTTTGCTTATGGGGATGGCCTTAAGGCATTGTTCTAGAAATGAGACATTGTTGGGGCCTCTAGGAAAGCCAAAGGATGAAAAGCCAACACAATAAGGATAACAGAAGAAAGACATAAAATTTGTTTCCTTGATCACATCCATGAGCCACGAAACCAAGGTCAAAGCAAAGTGTCTAAGGACTTCTTGCTACGAGAAAAACAAACCTCAGTCTGGTAAGTGTTGTTGTTGGGAATTCATCACTTGCAGCCAAAAACCTTCTTAATGGATATGTAAGTATACCCATTCTTTAGGAGAACAATACTTTTCTAACTGTGTAAATCTAGCTGTTACTACTATTTTGATTTTTTAAAAAGATTTAATTTATTTATTTGACAGACAGAGATCACAAGTAGGCAGAGAGGCAGGCAGAGAGAGGAGGAAGCAGGCTCCCTGCTGAGCAGAGAGCCCGATGCGGGGCTCGATCCCAGGACCCAGGGATCATGACCTGAGCTGAAGGCAGAGGCTTTAACCCACTGAACCACCCAGGCACCCCTATTTTGATGTTTTTTACTCCCAGATTTTTCTGTACATATACATGGCACATAAAATTAGGTTCATTCTATATTAACATGCGGTGTGGTGTCTGGGGACTGAAATGTAAACAGTACACCTGACATTACTGTATTTTAAATGAGAAGAGCAGGGGTGTCTGTGTGGCTCAGTCGTTAAGCGTCTGCCCAGAGTCCTGGGTTTGAGCCCCGAGTAAGACTCTCTGCTCAGTCTGCTGCTCAGTCCTCTGCCTGCCACTCCCCCTGCTTGTGCTCACTCTCTGTAAAATGAATAAATAAAATCTTAAAAAAAAATGAAGAGGGCAAGTCAATATGAAATAATTTTTGTTATAGGAATCATTTGAGTGACTCTCCTTACTTATTAGAAGTAAGGCAACATGTTTACATTGCTCTACTAAAATTCTGTACTGACACACTCTTTGTCTCACTGCTAGGAAGTCTTTGTCTGCAATGAACTCCAGCATATAGAGCATACAGAGGGAGTGCCCTACTTTGCCTAGGGGTACAGAGGCTCTCTGAGAGGGGAAAGTATCAAGATCTCCAATTTTTTCGCCTGAGACTCAAATTAAGGAAATCTGCTGGGAGGGACTCAGTTTGCCCGGGACAAGGTCGGGAAAAGGTAACACAGTCACTAGAATGGAATGACCATGTGTTTAAAATAGACTCAATAGCTATGTCTAGGACTAGGGTGGTGGAGGACTGGAACAAAGGGAGATGTTGACCGACCGTAGAACCTTCCTCAGCCAATCCTCTTGGGAGTTGACTCACACCTGGGGTATTAGCTGTGCAAATGAATTCACGTTTCTATAACTTTGGGAAGAACTGTGCCCAAGTCAACAGAGAGCTATTCTGACCCAGCAAAGAACTAACAAATGAGTTTTGCTTCTCGTGACCACTTATAACGAAGGCGGGAATTTGCTTCTGTATAAAGAGTAACAGTGGTCCATATACACTATGGAGTATTATGCCTCCATCAGAAAGGACGAATACCCAACTTTTGTAGCAACATGGACAGGACTGGAAGAGATTATGCTGAGTGAAATAAGTCAAACAGAGAGAGTCAATATCATATGGTTTCACTTATTTGTGGAGCATAACAAATAATATAGAAGACAAGGGTAGATGGAGAGGAGAAGGGAGTTGAGGGAAATTGGAAGGGGAGGTGAACCATGAGAGACTACGGACTCTGAAAAACAACCTGAGGGTTTTGAAGGGGCGGGGGGTGTGAGGTTGGGGGAACCAGGTGGTGGGTATTAGGGAGGGCACAGATTGCATGGAGCACTGGGTGTGGTGAAAAAACAATGAATACTGATATGCTGAAAATAAAAAAAAAAAAAAAGACAACAACAACAACAACAACAACAACAAAAGAGTAACAGTGGGGATAACAGCTATATCAAACTGGGGAAGTCCGTTTGGGAGACGGCTACTTCACCAGAGCAAAACTGCTCCACGATGGAGAAACTTGTTTGCTATATACAAGAGGTTTCACATGTAAATGCCTATGAAGGTCAGGCTGATAATGTAAATAGGGTGGCTTGATTCAATCATTAATTAATTAAGTCAACGGTTGTATGTCAGGCCCTGCTCTAAGCACATGGCAGACACCAGTGAAAAAACCAACCCAGCCCACCACAGTCAACAAAACAATGCCTTTGGGGAGCTGAGCTTCCAGGAAGGGGCATTTATATACAGTTTGGGTTGTATAAAGATAAATGTCAACTAAGTCCCAGTGTAAGCAATACAATAGAGAGTAGTGAGGTCTGTGCCAAACAGGCTTGAACGTGCCCTGCCTGGAAGAGGTGACCATTGTCAGTCCCAGGTGATTGCTGCAGGCAGGAAGGTGGCCCAGGGTTACCAGATCTAATGGTTTTTATGGAGCCATTATAAATCCCTATTTTTTTGTGTTTGATTTCCTGATTTTTAAATGTAGTCATCAATTTCAATGTAAAATACCACAGGGACTATATAAGATGTCATTGGGGGATGCTAGATGAGGGTACATTGTAAATTCACTATATTATTTTTATAGCACCATATGACCTAAAATGATTTCTAAATAAAAATTTTAAAAGAAATTACTGTCTGTACTAAAATGGTCTAGATTTGGCTCATAAATTGTCAGTTACAAGTTTTGCTCTATACATGGATATTTGGTAAAGGAAATTTTAAAGAGCATAATATCCATTCTTTTTTTTTTTTTTCTTTTTCTTCTTCTTTTTTTAAGTAGGCTCCACATAGAGCCCAATGTGGGGCTGGAACTCAGGACCCTGAGATCAAGACCCAGGCTGAGATTGAGAGTTGGACACTCAATCCACCAACCCACCCAAGCGCCCCTAAAGAGCGCTAATATCCATTTGTTTGTTCACTCTTTATCCATCTATTCATTCAAAACTACTCATTAAGAATCCATTATTTGTGGGCACCTGGGTGGCTCAGAGGGTTAAGCCTCTGCCTTCAGCTCAGGTCATGATCTCAGGGTCCTGGGATCGAGCCCCGCATTGGGCTCTCTGCTTCGCAGGGAACCTGCTTCCCTCCTCTCTCTCTCTGCCTGCCTCTCTGCCTACTTGTGATCTCTCTGTCAAATAAATAAATAAAATCTTAAAAAAAAAAAGAATCTATTATGTGTCTTCCAGGTGCCAGGGTGTATCAGTGAACCAAAGAGATACTTGAACACAGTCAATGAGTTAATTACACAGTATTTTTAAAAGTGATAAATGCAATGGAGAAAATGAACAGCAGATGGAGAGAGGGAGGCAATGTAAAATAAGTCAGTTCCCAGAATAAGAAGGCAATGGAGTTTTGTTTGGTACCATCCCAACAGAACATGAGCAATGGATGTTGTTTGGCTCTGAAGACCATGCCAGGGACTAGTGACAGGTGGAATTTTTGGCTGGCTGCCCTATGGCATTGTGAACCCCACCCAGCAACCCGGCAGTACCGTGAGCCGACCTTCGGAAGTCACTGTTGCTGAGGGTGCTGGTGGTGGTCTCCAGACACACGTGGAGAAGGTTGTTGAAGATTTCAGTGAGATTAGTAGGAAGTAGCTGGGTGGCAGTTGCTCTGCTCACCTTCCCCAATGGAGAACCAAAAGACTTAAGGAGCTTGTTCACAGTCACCTAGAACACTGCGAACCTCAGGGAGAAAATTACTTGGAGTGTCACAGCTAAAAATAACCCCTTTCATTCCACAAACATACACACGCACGCGCATGCGCACACACATTTCCACATAAGTAGTATATTTTATGCTAAGTATATTTCTTTATATTCCTGAGTAGTTTTCAGAATAACAACTTTTTATGGCTATATAGAGTGCTATCCTTTGGATGTGCATTATACATTTAAATGCTCCCTGATTGTTGGACATTCAGGTTTTATTACTTCATTATTATATATAATGTAGCAATGAACATGACTGAATAAAAACCTTTGTGTTGGGCGCCTGGGTGGCTCAGTGGGTTAAAGCCTCTGCCTTCAGCTCAGATCATGATCTCAGGGTTCTGGGATCGAGCCCCACATCGGGCTCTCTGCTCAGCAGGGTGCCTGCTTCCTCCTCTCTCTCTCTCTCTCTCTGCCTGCCTCTCTGCCTACTTGTGATCTGTATCTGTCAAATAAATAAATAAAATCTTAAAAAAAAACAAAAACAACAACAACAACAAAAAACCTTTGTGTGCCCCTGCATATTTTAAAACTTTTCATTTTCCTTATATTCCAAAAATACTGTACTAGTTTATACTTAGACCAAAATAAATGAGAAAGACCACTTCCTTGTGTATTTGCCAACACAGAATACTATCACTTAAAAAATTCCAAATCTTTTTCATGGCAAGGAATGGGATTAATATTTTATTTTGTTGTTTTACGATGAACTAAATTCCAAGAAAACTTTGTTCCTTGGGATCTCATCTGCTGAGGGAATCCCTAAATTGTTAAAATGTTTCTCTGTTCACTTAGAGGAACGTTTTTAGTATGGGTCTTTCTGCTAGCTGGATATGTGACCTCGGATCATTGGTGAACTACTCTGGGCCTCTTTTTCTTCGACTACAAAATGATGATCACTAACATTCTTTCTGGAATTTATAAATGAGAAATGAGATATATTTAAGACATGATTTTTGATTGGATAGTTCTAAAATAACATCAGGATTAGGCTGTTGACTTAACTCGGGTTCAGTTGTTTTTTATGGTGGAGGAGCACATACTGCTGTAGATTCCTACATGTAGTTTCAGGACCTGTGTCAACCAGTGTTGGAACTTTGCTTTGGTGTGATGAGAAATAACTTCATTTTACATATTCTATACAACCTATATTTTTCTAAGTATTTACATTTTTTTAAACATTTTTAATCTTCATCATAAGATTTATGCTTGTCAATGAAACATCCTAATTCAATTTTTTAGCCATTTCACTCATACCTGGACATGCTCCCCCTTGGTTCGGGCTATTTAAAATATTTCTTTCAACTTTCCAACTTAGTGTGTAGCTGTAGCGGACGAATGTTTAAATTTTTACTCTCATAGATTTTCTTCATCTATCTAGAACCACGGTTGTTTTTTAATGCATCATTTATGGTGAAGGTGGGGGGGGGAAACCATGGGACGATGATTTTTGTGGCATTTCAGTGTAACAGAAAAGGAAATAAAGTAACCCACTAAGTCAATTCAAATGAAATTTGTGGATTGGTGTGTATAGGGTACTAAGGTAAACCAAGGAGGACAGGGTTCTGTCCTCAGAGAGCTGACAATCTAGTTGGTGTGTGGGCTGGGGACCGTGATTTCCCAGTCTTTTCCTCCTCTGCCTGGCGTGTAACCTTGGGAGCAATGTGAGGCAGGCCTGGGAGGGTTTTTCAATGACCCTGTGGTCATGTTTCTAGTTCCTGTCTCCCATCCTCAAGAGTGTCCTCTGAGATGTCAGCGATCCCACCGGGTTTCCCGTTCCACAACCCATGTTGCCCTTCACAGCTGAATACTTTCAACACAACCATGAGATCCCTTTGGATCTTACCATTTTCCCTCAGTACTTCTTTATCTCTCGGGTGGAAGGGAACTGGAAATTTCCTGTTGCTTTGTTTTACCATCTGGGTCCCCAAGGAAACTTTATCAGGGGGTTGTGTCAGGCAACCATGGCTTCATTTCCACTTGAGAGCTATTAAATAAATCTAGAGATTCTACCTTGGCCTTGATGTTTTAAGGGGCGGGGGTGGGTGGGTGGGGAACACATTCCATGTCTCTCTCCAAAGCTCTCCTGTACCTAAACATCTTGTATCCCTCTCTACATCTCTTCTCCCCACCTGTGAGAACTCATCTTGGGCAAGAGGTTGAAGAATCACATAGTCTTCTACCAGGACTTTTGAATGAAGGGCCAAAACTTAGATGTAGTTCCTTTCTGACACTTCCATCTTGTCCCTTAGAGCAGTGTTAGTCTCAAGGTCATGGCCTGAGTAGAAGAGGATCATATGAGACACATGTCAGTCAATTCCTCCCTTATATCAAGATAAGGAGAGCCTACCTTTCATCAATATGGAGTCCATCAGTTATGAACATGCAAGTGACAAAGCCACTAAGATGTGATAGGAAAAACATGGAAGACAGAAGTCCACAGTCTAGAAGTGAACTGGGAGAGGGGCAGAGATAATGCAGCTTCCTGAGGGACAGCCTGGAGGAAAGATCCCAGGGGAGCACTGAGAGATCTTGATCTTGAGCTAGGGGGTTGGTGGGGGTGGGGGCTCAGGACAGCCAGGGAGGGAGGATGCTATGAACCATTGGCAGGATAACTTTGGTTTCCTCCTCGGCCAAGAGTGAGAAGCAAGACTGGGAACCTTAGAGCTCCATAAGCTGTTTGGAGTAGCTTCTGTGGGGGAATGCACTAATGAGTCAAAGAGAAAGAGAGGAAAAGCTGCTGAGTCACACTGAAGTGTTGTTATGACCCAGTTACAAACCAGACACTATACTGTGTGTATTATACACCCTTCACCACAGGAGCTTTGCACGACAAAGATGCTCACCCTGATTGAACTGAAGAGGGGAATGAGAAGCAGAGAATTGAAGCAATTGGCTCATGGTTATTTAGCTAGTAAGGGGAGGAACTTATAATCAAATACAGGTGTGAGGAAATTCCGGGTACTTTGCAGCCCAGCAGAGGTAGCTGGGAAGGCTGTGAGAATGGATGAGGCCTCCAGGGGACATGGCAGAGTGGCGGGGATGGGGACTGGTCTGGGGTCAAAGCCCAAGTGTTTCTACTACTAGTGGTAGAGTAGAAGGAACCTGTAGTAGCCTCCATCAGCATTCTCTGTGCCTTTCACATGTAAGTCTTGGCAACCTGAGAGTAGAAAAAAGTAGATGAGAGGCACCCAGAGTTGGGGGCTGATGTGGAGCTCAGGGCCAGGGGGGTGTGGCCAGGGGAGTGGGTTCAAATAATGCTGGAGGAGAGTCCTGGTAACTCCAGGTCCACTTGAAGTGTTACCAAACTTTTAAGTCCATTTGCAATAAGCAACTTTGAAACTTAAATTTTTAGTCTCAATTTTTATATCGTGTAATGTCTTAGCACTCGAGATCTCCTTCCGTGAATTTTTGAAAACCTGCCTTTGAGGTCACACTGCATAGCAGGGGGTCACATGTTGATTCGCCATGGACATTCTTGGGAGAAAAGTCTGAATCTTCAGAACTGGTTTGGAGCCTGTTTTTCTAAAAATTCTGTTGTTGATGTCTATTTCCTTCTCATGGCCACGTGGAGGAATAAATTCTTACCCTTTCTGTTATCTTTCTAAACAAAATAAAATATGATATCTGTTCAAAAACATTTAATAAGGTAAAGGAAAAGCCAGTTTGAAAAAAGGTCACCAAGACACAGGGACGTGTGGTATTTGCTGAAAGCGCCTGTCAGAAGAGTCTGAGAATAACGTAGATTGGCCAAAGGAAACAAGACACAATTAAGGCGAAACTCATTCCCGCAGGATCGCAGAAATGTGAGTTTACGAATCCTAAGAGGTAGGAGGCCAAATGAGATCTAATTGTGTCTTATTTAACTTGGCCTTTTAAATGGATAACCCCTGGCACTCTCTGCAAATATCACACTTTTGTCAAACTGACCTTACTCTAATGTGTTTTTCTTTTAGTGAATGTGAAGTATTTTTGATCATATAATAGTAACTCAATTAATAAGATTTTCAAGTATAAATGCAGACTATGCCCTAATGGAAACCATATTACCAGTGGAAAAAGTTCCATCCCTTATGATCATATTCTAGCTCAAATAGCTCTCACAGCAGGACCTCGGAAAGGGCCAAGAAAAAATAGCTTAAGAAATATTACTTTCGTGAAGATTCACAGACTCAGTTTAAATACACTAGGAAAATAAGAGTCTAAGTCATCCAGATAAACTGATGTTCACCATCAGGACAGAAAGTATGAAATACTGTCAACCCCAAATGGTCTTCTAGTTTTGAGTTGTACCACAGAAAAATCTAAATCAGACATAGTTCTCAAGCTGACTCTCTGAGGTTTATACTGAAATGTATAATATTTTCTGAAGGAGCTTTAACTTCTTCATTTTATTTTTTTTGTCAGGATTTCCATGAAAACCTAAAACCTTGGCTCCAGGTGACCAGGGTTCTAGTCCAAAGTTGGCCATCAACTCATGCTGCGTTTAGGCAAATCACTCGTTAGCTCTGGGACTCTTCATTTCCCATCTGCCAATGAGTGTTCTCAACTAGATGACTGCCAGGTTCTCATCCAGCTCAAACTGTATTTAACTCTACTTGACTTTGAACCTTGTGAATAATCTAAAGTCAAATTAAAGTTGGAAGGAGATGGTGGGCTCTCTGTGTCTTTGTTGATTGATTGATTGATTGATTGGCTTTAAAAAAAATTCAGGAGAAGGCATTTCCCATGAGAAATCAATACGTTATGTCCTGGGAGAGCTGGGATCTGACCTGGTTCCATATGAGAAACATCTCAGGTCTGGATGAACAAGAAGAAATACAGGGCCAAAGTGAAGGCAGGAGGGACAGAAATGACAAGAGCTTTGGTTCTGAGGATGTGTAATAGTCCTTAACTCACAAAGACTGAATTCTTGCCTGCCCATCTTTCTGGGCCTTGTATAAGAACATCCTGCCAAAGAATGTTAGCAGTGTGAATGAACTTCACAGGGTTTAACGATTCACTGATTATAAAAAATGTTTTACCTGGCATCACAGTGAGTATGTATTCCTGGAGCCTATACCCGCTGACCTGAGAGGAGAGCTCCCCCTTCTCCCCCCAACCACCAGGAGCATGCTAAGTGGACAAGGGAAGCCTGGCTAGAGTCTATATTTACCTGGCCAGATAACTGAGCGAACTAAAAGGTCTTTTATTACCCATACGTGGTTTACTTACTTTGTAGGGTATCTGTAGTCTTTATTAAAACCATATGTATTCTTGTCTCACTTCTGGACACCTCTGAAAATCAATCCATACATGCTTGGGAGTGCAAATCACACTCATTTTAGAGTCAGTAAAAACAAACAGAATTAGGGAGGAAAATTTATTTCAGAAATTATCTAATGGCGTCTGCATGAAAATAGAAATGGCTTCTGGCTGCTCCCACTTACTGATGTGAGTAATTGTTAAGTTCAGACCTGATTTTTCTGGAAAAACAACTTTGGGTCTCAACAGGCTTAATCTCGTCCCCCATCCCCATGTCCTTCATAGTAACAGATAATTTGGGGAGATTAGCATCTTAGCACCTGAAACCCAACATTCTTGACACTGGAGTCAAGATAACACACATAGAAAAGACTTGTAAGCCAAACTCAGAGAACAGAAGGTGAAGTGAGCAGAAACACAGCATTTTTGAGTCAGAAATATTTTTGTTATTTGCAGTTGTGCTCTTAATTATAATAAAGAGGAAAGAAATTAAATACCTTCAAAAGTCCCATTAAAACTGTATTTTAACATATTCTTGCCAATACAGAAGGACTTTCATAAATGAAGTTACATTTCTTGACCCACAATGAGTTGCCTGTCACTTCATTTTCCTTTGTTCAATGTTCTTTCTTAGAGCTAAAAGTTGGGGACTAGTCCGTGTCCTACAAATCTAGGCCTACTACAAAAACTTAGTCCACAGTAGCTAATACTTTTTTGTGGTTAAAGACATTTTAGTTTGTACATATTCTTTTAGGAAACATTAATAAATCAATCAACTATGCAAGGGAGACCTCAATATTTTAAGGTAATTTAAAAATATCAAACACATCCCTTTTTAAAATTTTTTTATTTTTTATTTTTTAAATTTTTTATTTTTTTATAAACATATAATGTATTTTTATCCCCATGGGTACACGTCTGTGAATCGCCAGGTTACACACTTCAAAGCACTCACCATAGCACATACCCTCCCCAATGTCCATAACCTCACCCCCCTCTCCCGACCCCCCTTCCCCCAGCAACCCTCAGTTTGTTTTGTGAGATTAAGAGTCTCTTATGGTTTGTCTCCCTTCCGATCCCATCTTGTTTCATTTATTCTTTTCCTACCCCCCAAACCCCCCACATGGCCTCTCCACTTCCTCATATCAGGGAGATCATCTAGTAATTGTCTTTCTCTGATTGACTTATTTCACTAAGCATAATACCCTCTAGTTCCATCTACATCATCGCAAATGGCAAGATTTCATTTCTTTTGATGGCTGCATAGTATTCCATTGTATATACATATATACATATACATGTATATATACATGTATGTATATATGTATATACAATGGAAGAAGATGTGGTGTGTATATATATATACATATATATATATACACACCACATCTTCTTTATCCATTCATCTGTTGATGGACATCTAGGTTTTTTCCATAGTTTGGCTATTGTGGACATTGCTGCTATAAACATTCGGGTGCATGTGCCCCTTCAGATCACTACGTTTGTATCTTTAGGGTAAATACCCAGTAGTGCTATTGCTGGGTCATAAGGTACCTCTATTTTCAACTTTTTGAGGAACCTCCATGCTGTTTTCCAGAGTGGTTGCACCAGCTTGCATTCCCACCAACAGTGTAGGAGGGGTCCCTTTTAAGGAGGGCATTTCATAAGATGAGCACTGGGTGTTCTATGTAAGTGATGAATCGCTCAATTCTGCTCCTGAAACCAATATTACACTACATGTTAACTAACTGGAATTTAAATAAAAATTTGAAACAACAAAAAAATAAAGGATGATTATAGAAACACTAAATGAATACATTCTCCCAGTGAAAATTCAAACTCTCAAGATGTGGCCAGCCTCTGGAATGCAGGTCTCCTTGCCAGATGCTATGAATACTGCTAGCTGCTTGGTGTAAACTCTTGCAGATAACTACCATTTGTATGCACATTTCCTTCGGACAGTATAGAGTATTTTGGAGTATGTTCAAACATAACTGGCATGAAACGCCAGTGTTATTCCACGGCTTGACTCTTCACTTGGGTATAATATGTTTCAAGTTTTCCCTCTTAGTACATACTATACACTTTATCATTTTAAGCTATTCCTTAGTATTATATGGAATACATATTAAAAATGTATTTTCTGGGCCCCTGGGTGGCTCAGTGGGTTAAAGCCTCTGCCTTCGGCTCAGGTCGTGATCCCAGGGTCCTGGGATCGAGCCCCACATCGGGCTCTCTGCTCAGCGGGGAGCCTATTCCCCCTCTCCCTAGGCCTGCTGCTCTGCCTACTTGTGAGCGCTCTCTCTGTATCAAATAAATAAACAAAATCTTTAAAAAATTTATTTTCTATTCTAATTTTCACAGAAATGTAGGTTGTCGCCATTTTGTTACAATGCTAAGTATGCCTCATTACAACGGTCAAGTCTGAGTGAGGTTCTAAACAGTTTTGCTTTCTTTTCTGAAAATTTGGTATCGTCAAGTCTAAGTCTCCTGAAGTGTTTCTTTTTACCCCAAGCCTCTATCAGGCATCTTCCTCAACAAAGTCCATTCTCACTCTAAAAATCATTTTAAGGATAGTTGTTGAAGTAACATGAAAAATTTCCCACCTCATTTTATATCCTCAGGGCTTGGCACTCATAATAGAAAATAGGTGATATTTGATAAATATTTTTGTTGGTTAAATAAATGATATATTTGGGGCATCAAGAGCATTGCCCCGGGAATGGGAAGAGCTAGGCTTTTGTGACTTAGGTTTGTGATCCTAGATATGGGAAAAATTGCTTCCAGCTTCTTTACCCTCCTCAGAAATAGGAGGTGGTTGACGGGAGGTTTCAAAGATCCTGCCTAAGGCTCTACCTCATGCTTTTTTTTTTTTTTTTTTTTTGGGTGGTGGTGCTGCGGGGGAGTGTTGGGAATGCTCTCCACAGTGCCCTTTGTAAATGCTGAAGAGGTTGCTTGATTAGATGGTAGTTTTATTTGATTTTCCCAGTATTAAAATGCAGCAAAAATTTAAATATATGTTTACAAATTTTTCTCCAAGATGGGGATAAAAAGAAAAAAATCAGAGCTTGAGGCAATTTGCCACACTAAAAGAACATATTTATGAATCTAGGTATCAATCCTAAATATGATTGGCAGAAAGTCTAGATCTCTAGGAATTAAAGGGAAAAAATACTTTAGAGATCATTTCTGGGCAAACTTTTCTATTATTTTAAGGACTCTGTGGTTAAAATACCATTTTTTAAAAAAGTGTATGCAGATGGGACTTGAGACAGTCAATTGTGTTTCTTTATTCCCTTAGACTCTATATTGATTTTGATAAGAAGTATCTATACTGTTTTTTTAAAAATCGCATGTCCCTGTCTTATTGCTATACATCAAAAGAATCTATGATGCTCTCTGTTTCAAGTAAGTTGATTCTTTAAGGATTGCTCTAAGATGCTCCCTGGAGTGAAGCAGAGGAATCTATAAATCTATAAATCTACAAATGGAGATTTATAATCATGAGGGGAAAAAAGGGATATGTATACATATAAAAATGACTCATTTTCTGGAAAGCTCTTTCCCACTTTATTTTGAGAGTAGAGGTCAAAACAGAGGAGGCATGCTTTATATAAATTCTTTTCCTGAAAGGATAGACTTCAGGAATTTAAAAAACTAACAAAGATGTACAGGACCCAAAATTCTCATATCACTGTGTAGCTGTAGCTGGGTAATTTATTTTTATGATTTAATATTTGAACCTTGAGCATGTTAAATATTTTTACTTAAATGGAGCTCAGTTATGATTACTTAAATTACTGTTTTCTTAAAGTCAATATGGCTCTCAATCACTATGGTTTTATTTGAAACTATCTGCTTATAGCTTCCCAAATAGTATTATTCCTTAATTTTTCTTAGATTAGTGTATTCCTATTATTTAATAACATCAGTCTTTGTTTAGGACTTGTTATAAAGAGTAATATGGTAATTGGGCAAACACATATTACTATGTTACTATTTTTCACTGAATTATTTGATGGTAGTCTCAGGCTCTCAACACTCTTTGAAATGTTAATTTAATAAGCATGCCATAATCTCTACAATTAACTATTGATTTCAGACCTGGGAAACAGAAAGATTCAAGTTTTTTTGTGTTACTACTATGATTTTGTTGCAAAGGGAAAAGTATATAATGACATAACCTTATTCCTAATTATTTGCTTGTTTTTTTTTAAAGACTTTATTTACTTATTTGAGAAAAACAGATAGATGACAATTGGGGAGGGGATAGAGGGAGAAGCAGACTCCCCACTGAGTTGGGACCCGGGGATCATGACCTGAACTGAAGGCAGAGGCTTAACCAACTGAGTCACCTAGGTATGCTTATTCCTGATTATTTGAAGAGTAGCTACAATTTATTGAGGGGTTACTATGTGTCAGGGCCAATGTTAATGTAGGTAAGCTACCATGAGACTGAATAAGAAATTAGTGGCTTAAGGAATGTTATTTCTCTCTCAGATAAGAGTCTACACTAGTCGTTCCGCTCACACTCTATACAGTCTTATAAGGTCTCTCTGGTGCCGATCCAGGAAGCAGGAAGTGGAAATTCAGTGTAAAGGACTCTGTGGGCAAGGTTTATGGTCCAGGCAGTGTCATTTTGCATTTTTATTCCATGGGCTGGGTCTTGGTCACATGGTCAAACCTAGATGCAAAGGGGTCTGGGATATGTAGTCTGATTGGGCAGCTCTCTCCCAGCTAGAACTGTACCATCATGAAAAAAAGGGGAGCACAGTGGGTATATTCTACCATGGCATTTTATGTAATTATCTGATTTAATGAGTACTCTACAGCAACAGGATTTTCTTTTTTTTTTTTTTTTATAAAGTCGCAATCTACAACATTTTAAAAAAAGATTTTATTTATTTATTTATTTATTTGTCAGACAGAGAGAGAGAGAGTGCACACACAAGCAGGCAAAGTGGCAGGCAGAGGCCAAGAGAAAAGCAGGCTCCCTGTGGAGCAAGGAGCCTGATGCGGGACTCGATCCCACGACTCTGGGATCATGGCCTGAGCCAAAGGCAGTGGCATAACCGACTGAACCACCCACGCATCCCGCAACAGGATTTTCTTGAAAGGATAACCAACGCTCAGGAGCTAATTACTTGTCCAAGGTCATACAGTTTGTGACAAAGTCAGAATTTGAACCTATGTGTTTTTGGCTCCAAAGTCCGTGTTCTTGGTCTCTACACCATACAGTGTAACAAAAGCTGGACTATACCCCAATCCTTCGGGTTCAATAAATTATAAATATTTCTCTTCTTCTGCAGATCTCCCACTCAAAATACCTACCCTGCACAAAGAATGAATGACACAATGTTGCTTAACTTGGCATCTTCAGCTTCTCAATACAACCACAGACCTTGCTCCAAAACAGTTAAAAACATGCTAACGTTTTCTAATTTAATTCAGTTACTTTCACTTCCAATGCATTTCTTATAAACCATTTTGCTGAGTTCATTGGCTGAATCCACACCCACTCTTGGTCATCTGCCTTGCTTTCCTCTTTCCTTGTTTCCTTGCTTTTCTTCAAAAGCAGAAATCTGGAATTTTCTACCTCAGTTTCACCCAGTGGTGGTCACCAGATACAGGCCTACCAATGAAATGGAAAGGCAAGTATTCTGAGACTGGCTTCTTTTCACAATTAAAAAGGCAAAGCCCCTCAAGGAGCAGGCTTTGGCTATTGGCCTTCTTTTTGCCTGGAACATGGATGTGGTTTCTGGAGGTTCATTGACCACCTCACTACCTTGATGGTGAAGGTCTATATGCCAGGGACACAGAGTGGGAAGATGGAATGCTACTTAATTACCTTGTGGTAAACATGAAAAAACAAACTTCGATTTTTGAGAGGATTTCTGTAAACTCAGTTTCTAAAGGCCTCAACTTTCTTGGAGAAGAGCAATTCTCCATGTGAAGAGAATCTGAGTTTCTTTTTTCTTTTTTTTTTTTTTTTAAGATTTTATTTATTTACTTGACAGAGATCACAGGTAGGCAGAGAGGCAGGCAGAGAGAGAGAGGAGGAAGCAGGTTCCCCGCTGAGCAAAGAGCCCGATGCCTGATCTCAGAACCCCAGGACCATGACCTGAGCTGAAGGCAGAGGCTTTAACCCCCTGAGGCACCCAGGCGCCCCAGAATTTGAGTTTCAAAAGTTAACTTGATTCCTTTTTTGTTTATGAAGCCGTCCTTAGAAGTAGGTAAGGACACTGGGGTAGAAGACTGAATGGGAAGAAACAGCTAGAACCCATGGGGTGGGAAATGGTTTCTTTAAGTTCTCAAGGCAGTAGGTCTGATATGTTTCTGCTGAGGCAGAAATCACACTCCAGGTGAAGAGAAGGTATGATATTCGGTGTCTCTGCTTTGGTCTGTTATACGATTATGGATTCCTTGGTTGTGAAGATGGGATCTGGACATTCTACCAGCCATACTTCTGGAAAATCCTTTTTGCACCTCTCTGGACGCTGTTCCTTTCTTCTAGGCTATCATACAAGAATGTGAAGGCTGGCAAGAATGCAGGCTCCGAACCTCAAGAGACTGATTTGGTCATGGTCCAAATGTATCGTCAGTTCCTTGACTAAAAAGACCTGATTCCCTTTAGGGAAGGTGGTTTTCCTTGTGCTGGTCTTGGGGAAGGAACATGTTTACCAAGATGCATAGTACACAAGATGCTTTGGTTTTCTTATATGTGTACAAAAAGGTATTCTTTATTTTGCATTTCAGATAATGCAAGCTCAAGTTTCTGTGTGTAGCTTTTTGAGGCTGGAATGAAGAGGAATAGGAGAGCACGGGCCATTGCGACGTGCGAAGATCACTCCAGGACCACTGTGTAAGCAAGCATGCGTACTGTCCACTGCACAACCCTAGAGGGTGTCATTCAAGCACATTCTGAGGTCAATAGTGCTCCTTGGAGTTGTGCAACAAGGTGGCCCCATAAGCACTTCAATGGCATTGACTCTGAGTCACCTGCTAAGCTAAGAGTAGTCTATCCTGTCTTCACCATAATCCTATGAAGTGGCTCCTACTATCCTCATTTCACAGGTGAGGAAACTCATGAGCAAAAGCGTTCTAGGTTAAGTGGGTTTTGAAACCGAATGTGGTGTCAGAGTCTGGCCTTAGCATCATAATACCAAACTGTCCCTGAACTAGTTAGAACTGGTCCAAGGGAAACATTCTCCACTCACACATTTGTCATTCCCAGACAATGTTTTGAGTGATCTGGGCCTTGTGCTCGGTGCTGGAGTAAAGTGGTTCAGCAACCTCGTCTTTGGCCCAGTTTAAACTCAGCAACTTGTAGAACTGTCTTTTCCTGAAGTTTTTAAATAGCTGTCATGAATTTTAAATAACTTTTAAATAACTGTCATGAATTTCTGAGGTGAAATCATGAGAGGGATAGATAATGAATATATAAAACTTAGAAACCCCTGGTGAAAAATGAAAGAGAATTTATGAACATGACAGGTGAGAAAGGGAACAGCCTGACTGATTTCTCAGGGTCCTTCGGACACACAAGAGCCAGGCCGGGATAGTATTCAAGAAATTTTGGATACTCTGGGCTGCAGCTCTCCTGGTGATTGTTCCAGATTCCTAAATGAATACACACCACCTCTCCCTCCCTCCCTCCTCCTTTCTCTCTCTCTCTCTCGGTCCATATTTTTTCCTGCTTGTTGCCTGAATGCAGACTGAAGAGAATGACCCAAATCTTCCCTACTAGAAACATATTAATCGACTAATCTTATTAAGCTTATAGAAAACAGCACCACGTGACGTACAGAAACACTTTTCCTTCTGAAGGCAGACGTCCAAACTGTGTTTTACTCTGTACATCGGGTGACCTAAACTCACTCCTTTAGGGTCAAATCAGTCAAACATCAGCCAAATGAACTCACGGAGGGGGCAATCGAGAGAAAGAATGGAAACACAGAAAGAGGCAAGAAGCCATCTGTAATCAGCCGGTTCCTTGTGTGTTAGAGTCTCAGCCAAAGAACTTCTCAGTGAGCGTATTTCCCCCCCACCAAGGTTGATCTCTAGTGACAGCCACTGGTGGGCACTAATTTTTAAAGAGGGGACTGTGGCCTGAAGGAGGCAGAGGCAATGTCATCCTATATTTCACTGAAGTACCTTTGCCATGAAAATTCTAGTTCTTGCCGCTGCCCCTCGGTGGTCAATGCCTCTCAGTATTAATATGGGGAGCCACATAAATTCGGTGTAGACCGTGACAAGGTAGAAGCAGGGGGGCATGGGGAAAGCCCACATTGAATTCTCCCCATGTTCTGGAGTTGTTTTTAGGGGGTAAAAAAAAAAAAGTTGAAATGGCAGGCCACAGCGGGGGGCAAATGTAAGCAATATTTAACCCCGTCTGTTAATAAAGAGTACAGTTTGCTTGCTGGTGCCCCAGTAAGCCATGCCTCATAAGCATCGTGGTTTCCAAAATTATTCCAAGTTAGGCACCGCTACAAGTAAAATATGCTGCTGGCTGTGAAATAATGAGAGGGATAATAAATATATAAAACTTGGAATCTCCTGATGAAAAATGAAAGAGATTTTATGAACCCAACCAGCCAAATGCAGATGAAAAACCCCCAGTGTTCTCACCATGATTAATGCTCTGGCCTTCCATGTGAGAAGCTCAGATTCAATTTCCTATTCTGATCTCTTGTTCTGAAGGCAGCTACGGTGGGAATCATTACTGAGATAGTGAGTTCATCTGGTGTCGCTACATGTATGGCTCTCAGGTCCTGGTGGGAGGGAGTGGAAGGTCAAAGTCATGGTGTGTCAGCGCGTACCCAAGAAAAAGGTCGTGGATCTCTATCAAACTGGGGCACACAGTAGAGGGGACATTTCATGACATTGAACTCTGGTCTACCATTGCAGAATGCTCTCGCTAAGGATCCTTGTGTTCCTGACACCCGGGGGCAGGTAGTTGAACGGGACACAGAAGAAACCTAACAGGTGAGGGGACCGAGGCTCAGGGAGTCTTGCCGAAGGTCATGTGAATGCTAAGTGGTGGAGCCTTGAGGAAAAGCCTGATCTTAGCACTGCTTCAGACTTTCCCTTCATCTCTTCAGTATTACTGTTTTCCTAACCTGCTGCTAAACACACACACACTCTCTCTCTCTCTCTCTCTGTGGGGTATGAACAAACCAGGCATCCTGTCTAAATTAATTTATTTCATGAGATCATTTCTCCACACTCCATTTCACATTGCCTGTGGAGACATAAACCCAGTCTTGAGTAAAAGAATGAGGACTTTGGTCCCTAATTTGGCCCTAAATGTCATGCAGAAAATGTTTTCTTAAGTCACTGTGAGCCCTGGAAAGCTTGTTTGCTTGACTTTCAAACGCTGCCAACCGGAGGACACAGCACTCTAAAAGGCTTTACAGAGGAGGCTGAGTACGGATGGAAAATTTATGCCTGGAAGGATGTTACTGTACAGAAAAGATTTGGGGGTACAGAAGGTTTGGTAAAAATTCCTGCTCAGCTGGAAATTCTGGCCCATGGTTTCTAAAGCAAGCTTAATTTTGCAAACTTTAGCTTTTATGAATTACCATGAGGGCTGAAACTGCCTCATGTCAAATTTCTTAAGCAGAGGAATGTCTCTTAATTAATCATTAAGAAAAAAAAAAAGAATAAAGCAAGATGAAAACTACATGTTTGTCTTATTCTAGATAAATGTTTTAAGCTCTTTGACCCTGCTGAGCCCACAGAAACATGCCGGTGATACCGAGAAGTAAAATAAATTGCCGGTGATACCGAGAAGTAAAATAAATTGCCAGCCGCATCACACACTGCCCGTATCAGACTTGCTTTCACATCCAACAAATGATGTGTGATTAGAGGGCGGCCATTAACATCTCCAGGGAGGATGTTTTAGGAGCTCTTTTTCTCCCTCTTTTGAACACTGGGTGAACGGCACGGTATTCTAATCTATCGGTCAGGAGCACCAAGTGAGACGTTCTGATGGCTTCTGGGTGTATATTCAGAAGTCCTTGTCTGAAACTCACCTCCCTGTCAGCAGGTCTGTTCTCAGAGAGCTGGGAGCCAGGGGCCCACTATGCAAGCTGCTTTTTGATGTACAGGGGGACACCGTCTCCCCAATTTTCTCATTATCACACTTTTAGAGTAAGACTTAAGAGTCCTCTTTAGAAAGAAGCTACGTGAATCTGTAAGTGACGATAATCCATTATCACTCATTTATACCCAACAGTAATGTTCCTCGATCCCAAATGTGTGTAAGAATCAGAGGAAGAGCATATAAAGACACAGATCACAACCCCCATCTCTCAAAATTAGGTAGGGAACAAGCAGAGGATTCACATTTTTCTGTTTCCTTGTTATGTTGATGTGGCTGGTGGGGGCATCACGCTTGGAGAAGCAGTGTTCTAGAAAGTTTTCAGACTGACCAGTTACCCAATGGAGATGTGAAAGAATGGGCAAGAAGAGCAAGATACTAGGCTATGACATAGAAATGGGAATAAGAAAACTTTGGAGTTTGGAAATATTGTTATGGAGGACAAATATAAAATATGTGGGTGACCAGAAAGGCGCTCTGGAAAACCTCCAGGAGAAGGAGGAAGAAGAACAGAGGACAGCAGAAGGAAGAGGACTTTATAAAAAATGTCCTTCCTGGGACACCTGGGTGGCTCAGTCAGTTGGTGTCTGCCCTCGGCTCAGGTCATGATCCTAGGGCCCTGGGACTGAGTCCCACATCGGGCTCCTTGCTCGACAGGGAGCCTGCTTCTCCCTCTGCCTGCCATTCCTCCTGCTTGTACTCTCTCTCTCTGACAAATAAATAGAACAAAATCTTTTTTAAAAAGTCCTCTCTTCACACATTTAGCCAAAGGTCATGCTGGGATTCACAACTGGCACCTAGGTCCTATCTGTTTCTCTCATGCGCGGAAGCTCTTGAGAGAACCTCACCAATCAGCAAGATGTGCATCGACTATGGCTCTTAAATGACTGGGAAATTCTGCCTGCATTTAAAATGGCATTTATCCAAACGAATGATGGGAACACTTTGGTGGAGAGGGGCTATGGTGGAGGTGGGAGAGGAAGTAGACTCTGGGTATGGTTTGTACTGGGGCGTGGGGATTCTCAATGGTGTTCCTCAGAATTGACCAAAGAACCTGACATGGATCAGCCTAGTGGGGGCTCTTGGTAAATCTTGACTGACCATGTTGTCCAGACTGGCAAAAGTTCAGAGCTGTTCTCTGTTGCTTCAGAAATGGAAAGATTGAGAACAACTGCCAAGTCTTTGAAGCATGTGCCCGTGGGGCTGGGCCTCACAGCTGCTCAAACCTGAAAATAATTAAGTGTTTCACCATTGCAATGACTCAGCTGGGGTTAGAACCTCACCAGATTGGAGTTTGACTATTTTTAAGCATGAATTTTAAAAATAGTCAAGAGGTGTGGCTTAGAATATAACGCATCCAGGAAAACTCATGTCTTTATGTAATTTCTGGCAACCCAAATCTCCCGGCACCCTTCACACCCACCAGTCCTGTTTCTCAAGAAGCACCCAACTCTTTGGACTTTTCAGATTTCTCCCTATTCTTCTCTCACCAAAACTCCTTCCTGTGCCTTACCACACATTAAAATGATAAATGACCATGGCGAGATAAGTTGATGAACACCATGATTGACTTTTTCTTGTCATCCATGTCTTAGCTCACTAATTATCTTTTCAGAAAAGCTTCCCTTGGCCACCAAAAGTAATGAAGTAATCTCTTCATCACGTCACACCACTTGCTCCCCATCATTCAGGACTCGCTGAAGTGGACTTATTTTCTTATTTACTTACTATTCCCTCCTTACCTTCAGCACAAGCTCCATGTGAGCTGAGTTGAGATCTTGTTACTCTAGCATGACAGTGGTTACCTATCATTAGGTTAGACATTTTATAGTAAAGTGACAGCATTTCCAAGTTTTTACTAAGGCAAAATGAAGTGTGAGTTCCAAGTACACAAACTCTTCTCTTGGCCTAGAAGGAGTCTTTCCTCATCTGTCTTAAATTGAAGATCTTCACTGTCCTATACTTTCCTGTCCTTTCCTGTTCCAGAAGGATCCAACATGGGAAATATACAAGATAGTGATTGTAATCTTCTCTAAGATTTGTGGCGATACCATGTTCTTGCTGTTTGCCAGAACTCTCCAATGAATTTGAGAAAAGAGAAAATCCAAGTTTTGAAAGATATTTCTCAGGGATTGTACCTCTCTGGGAATATGGCCAGAAGAGTTATTTGTAAAGCATAAAGCATCCTCCTGCTTAATGATCAGCGGCATTGTTATCACTTGCAAATTTTTTAGAAATGCACCACCCCCAACTCAAGGTGTTGGTTGGGCCAGGCTCCAGAAGATACTCTGAGGAGAACCCATATTGTGGTTCTTGGAGCTGTTGGTGCCTGCCAGCACTCCTTGACTTGCAGGTGCGTGTCTCCAAACTCTGCCTCTGTGATCTTATGACTCAGATGCTTGGGTGAGGGCAGCGATTTCTGTTGTGACAAGGCCTCCAGGGGATGCTAATGCACTTTGAAGCTTGAGTGCCATTCTCTAGAATGTTGCTCCTCAATATGTGGTCTGAAATCTAGAGGCATCGGTGTCACCTGGGATCTCATTAGACCTGCAGAACCATTGGGACTATACCCAACTTACTGAATGAGAATCAACATTTTTAACAAGGTCCCCAAGGGATTATCATAAACATTAAAGTTTGAGAACCCTTGATCTACCCAGGCTGGCATGTCCTGGTAATAGACCACATGAAAAAAATGAAGGATATAAGGTATTGTGTCTCTTTTTTATACTGTTTTGAGAAACAAAGGTTTTCATTTTTTTAAAACTGAAACATCTTAAGAGTAAGAACAATCGAAATTTCTTTCTTCCAGTATAATTATTCTTAAAGTGTGTGCTGCAGAGAAATCCTCTAGAGTACTTATTAAAATTCATATTCCATGACCATACCTCAGTTCTACTAAAAAAATTTTTTTCAGTTCTACTAAATTAACATTTATGGAGACATGCCTTGGAATCTCCATTTTTAACAAATACCTTGGTGATTCTTACACATTTTGGTCTAAAGTTGGTGAGACCAGTCTTAGAGACAGTTTTCCTCTATTTTTCATCTTCAGATTTCTCCTTGAACATTAATATTTGTCAATACTCTAATGAAGAACCTGGTATGAAAATCAACACTATTAGAAGAAAAAGAGTGAGCAGATTTTATTACAAGTTAATAATAACATGCTTGTAATTTTAATAACTATTAAGAGTTCTTTAAGGCTATAGTCTCTTCCTTTGTTTTTTCTGACAATGGCAGATCTAAAGTCAGAAAGGTAACTATTCTGAGAAACAGCAACCCATAAATGTCTTGGAGAGACTCCAATATATGTTGGATAAGATACTCTTTCTCTCGTGTTCTTATTTCCCCACCAAATTATTTTTCTATCAAGAATGTAAAATCTCATGAAAATTAAATGAGATTCAGGAGAATACATCCCTTCATCCTTGTTCATGCCTTCCCTCCTTCATTTTGTTGAGGATGCGTGAGAGCTGCCAAGACATCCACACCGGTTAACAAATGGCTAATTGACAGTCACCCATCTGTTGATGTGATTTTGGCTGTTTTCAGCGAGAGTCAATGATCATTAGATTTTGTTTCCCCTCATGGGGGAAAGCTGTGACATACTGGTTACCTGACAGTGTTAGAAAGATTTCTGACTTATTGTTTATGTAGACTAAACAAATCTCTTTAGGTTAGTGGTCTTATCCCACATCTAGTTTCTACCCGAATCTATGTAGCTGAATTATGTCTATAAGGACAAACAGGGACTGTGATTTCTAATGGTAGCGGTATATAAATTGTGATTCATACTTTGAAATATTGCAGAAATAGTAACTGGCAAACTTTGATGATTTGTGTTTTTAAGCTTAAGCAGTCCCTCTGCCCCTCGCCCCCAGCATTCTGTGTTTTCTCATCTGCCTTGTGATCTCTATGGTTTATAAAATATAGAAAAGCATTTTCAGGGTGAGAGAGGGAAAATGCAAGCGTGATGTTCTCATCTTTTCATGGTTGAAAGCTTTGACTGTACTTGGCCCAGAGAGAGTAGCCTCGAAGCAGTAGACAGCCAGTGACAACCAGGCTTGGAGGCTTGATATGAGTGTAGCTCTGCTCTTCGGTCAGTATCTCAGCAACATTCCGGTGGAATATCAGAGATGCTGTGTGGTGTTATTCTCATTTCTCTTCCCTATCTTCTTGTACTTCACCAATGACCACTCCTTCTCCCTCAGGGACTGGCCTCTTAACATTGTGATTCATAGGCAGAAATCAGTTTATGTTCCGTAAGTGCCTCTTCCTAGCAATGAACATCTAATTCTTATCTAAGTGTATAAAGTGATTTGAGTTCATTCAAAACATTTAGGATCATTCATTCTGACACAACATAGGCAAAATATGCCACATTACCATTACATTATTTTATAATTATAGCCACATGTTCAACATATTTTATTGAGGACCCACTATGTCCCAGGAACTGTGCTAACTACTGGGCATATCATGCTTAGCAAACAAGATGTGGACTTTGTTTCCATGTAGCTTAGATGATAATAGGAGAGATAAGCATTAATCAAATGGTCACATAAAATATAAAGCTATAATGTGATGAGTAGCCGGCCACTTCAGAAGGGTTTCTTTGAAGAGGTGATGTTTGAGTTGAGATGTGAAGGAAAAATCGCTTCTCTGCCTTTTGGCTAAGATCAAGTGGAGATGTGAAGGAAAGGTGTTACTTAGGAGAGGGGAAAGGAAGGGCAGTTCAGGGTAGTATAGGCCTTGGCTGGGATGGAGCCCTCTAGGAACTGGAAAGAGGCTGGCGTGACAAAGGAGTAGAGTGTGATGGGGAGTGTGATAGCAGTGAGGTTGGAGACAGAGGGGATGCATTGTACAGGGCCTGCACTTCAAATTACAGATTTCATGTTTTATCCTAAGATTAATGGGAAGCCATCCAAGTGCTTTAGATGAGTGATTAGGAGCAAAGAGAGAGAGACCTATCTGGGAAATTATATTAGAAATGCAAAAGAAAGATGATAGAAATTTGGTCTATAGTGTTTGCGGTGGATATCACGAAGATTAAGTAGATTTGTATGAAAGATTATAGGAAGTAATATTGATGGAGTTTGATAATGGATCGGATATGCAAAGTGACAAGGAAAGATGGTGCCTTGGAACTGGAAAAATGGATACTACAGAGCACCTAGTTTTGGTGGAGAGGGATCATGAGTTGAAATCTGAAGATACGAAATTTGAAATGCCTTTGAGATAAGAAATGATGTGAACTGAGCAGATGTCTGGACTATTCATGTAAGTCTGTGTATAAATGGTACTCAAATCAGTGAAAGCAGAAGAATTTGCTTAGGGAAATTGCTAGTGTAAGTACACAAGGGAAATCCTCACCATTTAATAGCAGAGAAGAAGAGATGAGCCACCAGAGTGGACAGAGAACTAGCCAGAGAGGTAGAAGAAAAATCCAGTGGGGCACATGGATGGCTCAGCTGTTAAATGTCTGCCTTTGGCTCAGGTCATGATCCCAGGGTCCTGGGATCGAGCCCCACATCGGGCTCCCTGCTTGGCGAGAAGCCTGCTTCTCCCTCTCCCACTCCCCCTGCTTGTGTTCCCTCTTTCACTATGTCTCTCTCTATCAAATAAATAAATAAAATCTTAAAGAGAGAGAGAGAGAGAGAGACAGAGAGAAACCAGAAAAATCCGAGGAGTGCATATTGGAAATCTAGGACATGGGGTGTTTTGGGAAAGTCTAATAGAGTGAAGCATCCCCAGTAAGGTAATCATTTGAACAAAGAGATTTGAACATATTCCAGGCCAGTGAGAAGAAATGAGAAGGACAGCCTGAATATATGGGCCAGAGAAGACATAGAAGACAGAGAAAATTTCCTGAGAGGATAAAAGGGGAAGAGATCCAGAGCTTAGGTTGGTAGTGAGTCTTAGAGAAGATGAGGGACAATTCTGCCATAGCAGAATACAGCTTATTCCAGAATCATATGGAAGGCTTGTTAAAACACAGATTACTGTTCGACCTTTGCCCAGACTTTCTGATTCAGTAAGTCTGGAGAGAGACCTAAGAACTGGCATGTCTACAACTCCATCGATTGATGCTAATGATACTGGTCCAGGCACCTCATTTTGCCCTGTGTACAGCAGCTAGAGGTCAGGTTGGGTTCAGACATAGGTAGCTTCTTATGTTTTGGTTAACAGTAAATTAGGGAGCTCTTACTGGTAACTTCTGTAATCATTCCAAAGACAGAGATGAAACCCTTTGTAGAAAGTAGCCATGTTGTGGGCTTGAGGAGAGCAGAGAAGCGTGAAATACCTTTCATACAGAGTAGTTGAGAGAACTGCCCTGCAGTGCTGAAGGTCCTCTTAAGGTTGGTGGTCACAAGTTTGTAGTGATTTCCATCTGCCCTGTTTTATGGTTTTCTACAATTCAATGTGACTGCTCAGATGCAGGCCTAGAGAAAGTGGATTATTGGTTATACCTAAGATACCTGTCCATTGTCAGACAGGACGTACAAAGAAAACAGGGAGGTACAAGGTACTTGCGAGAGTTTTTATGAGAGTTGTTGAAGGACAAATAATGCAATATAAGCTGAATGCAAGGGAAGAGAAGAGAGGAGAGGCCTGGTGATGTGGGAGAAAGCAGAGGCATCGAAGAGAACCATCAATGGTTTGGAGGCTCCAGTGAGGTCAACAGAAAGTTTTAGTTGGGAGTTATTGAGCAAAGATGCTGGATGAATGGATATTTGTATTGTACTGTGGGATAAATGGATTAAAAGATTGTGGAGGTAGAAAACTTAGGGTGAGGATAAAGAGATCTTGTGAGTGAGAAAGAAAAGTGACTACAACTGAGGAGGTACAGAAACTGAGAACCCAGCATGTTGGGTGGACTCCTGAGTATGACAAATGAAGAAACCACAATGATGGGCAGACTTGGGTTGGAGAACAAGATGGCGATTGACAGCCAGGGCTTTGATGACTGAGGGAGAAAGTTGATGAAAACAGCAAGGACAGACGTAGAGTGTGAAAAAGCCGAAAACCACAGGCCTTAGAGGACTTTTTTCTTAAAAAGGTGAGATTGGGTGTTTTCATGGGGGCTCCCAGGCTTCATTTAAGGCCAGTGGCAGAGGGGGGCAGTGGGCGAAGAGTTTTAGAATTTGGGGCTGTTTGCTGGTTATGGAGACTTGTTCAGAGGGAGGAAAGTAAAACAGGTACTAGCATCTCTTCCTCTGCTCACCTCCACCTCCCTTTTCTCAACAGACGAAGAAATAGAGGCTTAGGAGGGGTGCATGACTTTCTCTAGTCTACTGTGCTAATAGGTAGTGAAGCCAAGACAAGAATCTGGGTCCTCTGATTTCCAGCCCAATTCTCTTTCCACTCCCTCATCAAGTAGCAAAGCCAAGTTTTCTATGTCTGTGTGTCTTCCAGCCTCTCCAAAGGCATTTGTTGTTTCATTTATTCTGATTAAAGTTTGTGATGACAAAGTTTGGTTTGTTAACTATAAAGCCTTTTAATAAATGTTTGGAGTGGCTCTGAATGATTCTTTGAATTCGAGCATCATTTATTTCAAATGAGCAAATTGGAAACCAAGAACTATAATACCTATGAGGCATGTCTTGGAATGGGAAGGGAAAGGAGAAACAAGGATAATATTTTCCCACTGAAAGTTACTTAAATTCTCCTTATTCTGGGAGCCCATGCGAACACGTGCTTAATGAATACTTTTGATGTAGGTACTCTCCCTTCAACCCCCACCCAGATGAAGAGTAAACCAAATTATAGAGAAAACAGAGGTAACTTAAATATTTTCTTGAAATAATTGATGGCTTTTTTAGAACTGCCTCCAAGTACTAGATTTAAAATATATGCTTTTATTAGCATCAATTTTATTTTACTAAAATGCATTTGGGGAATAATATATCCATGTAAAATTTGGATGTAGACCTTGTTTTCCATAGCTAAGTATCTGGAAGGGTCATTAAAATGGAAAATTTTAGAATGGATTTTTTTTCCTGGTTTGGATCCTTAAGGCACATGTATATGTGTGTGTGTGTTGCGTGTGTGTGTCCCGAAACGCTTGTTTTAGTATAGTGCCAGCCATCCATGAAAAGACTTCTCCTCTTCGAACCATTCTCCATTGATAATTAGCCAGGAGTTACTTGCATTTTTGCATACTAACTTGGTCTCTGCTTGTCTGAAACCCTGCTACAACTCAGCTCTCATTCACCGGAGCATTTGGTTTGTTGGCATTACTGGAATGATTCAGCTGCTTCCATAGTGAATACATTACTCTGTGATTATGTTTAATAGACTCCCAACATCCATCAAACAACGCAGCATGTCCCACTTTGAGGCCGAACACTCCAGACAGTTTTTCAAACTCAATTCTCCAACTCGAACAGGCATCACAAACTACATTTGATACAAAGGAAGTATTGAGCTGGCAGGATTGTTGAAAAATCCTCTTTAAAGCTTGCTGGGCAAACTGGTAGTCTAACCTTCTGGAAAAGGAACTAGGTTGCTCATTAGAGGTTCAATTCTACGCTCATTGTTCATGTTCGAATCCATGCTTCTGTCTAGCACTAAGCATGAAAAAGGTGAGAGAAACAGGACGAAGCTTTTAACTGGAAAGCCCTCGCTGCTGGATTTTATTTTAAACTGGTGATTTGGAAGCAATACATATTTTAATTTTATACCTTGTAAAAGTAGAGTTGATGTCATTTCAAAGTCCGAACCAAGTGGGTAATTAAAAAACAGCAAGTTCGTAATTGGCAAAATGGTGAGACATAAAAAAAAAAAAAAAAATCAAGACTGTAAAAGATGGAAGAGTTAGTGTGGTATGACTGTGACGCGCAAGAATATTTCTAGGACTTGATCTGGATTGATTTTAAATTTCTTTTATTCATTTATTTATTTATTTGACAGAAATCACAAGTAGGCAGAGAGGCAGGCAGAGAGAGAGGAGGAAGCAGGCTCCCCACTGAGCAGGGAACCCAACGCGGGGCTCAATCCCAGGACCCTGGGATCCTGACCTGAGCTGAAGGCAGAGGCTTTAACCCACTGAGCCACCCAGGTGCTCTGATTTTAAATTTCTCTAACAAAATATTGACCCTTACTGCTGAGAACAACTTAAAATTGTGTACACTCACACACATGCACACGTGTTTAATATACTTACTCATTAAAAAATACAGATATTGCTCATAAGGTATATATTTCCTATTTTAATTCATATGTACTTCATTACACAAAATAAATACCCATGATGTTTTTTAAATGACCTGATTTAAAGTGGAAGTATAGGTATGTGTGTTTATTTATTCATTTGTTCATTTTTTAACTTATAACTATATCTGGGGATGTTAAAAATATTGGGTAACTTTAGTTCTCTTTCTCTCTTTTTTTAAAGATTTATGTATTTATTTTAGAGGAGGGGCACATGGGGGGAGGGGCAGAGGGAGATGGAGAAAGAGAATCCCCAAGCAGACTCTGCATTGAGCACAGAGCCCTACACGGGGCTCAATCTTAGGTGATTGACCCAAGACCATGACCTAAGCCAAAACTGAGAGTCCAGTGCCCACCAGACTGAGCCACCCAGTTATCTCTTTTGAAAGTAACTTTTTAAAGGTTTTTTTGGTGTCTTTTTCATAACACTACTGGCTTTTAAAGGGTTTTTAATTTTTTCTCTTTTCTTTTACTATTTTTTTAAAAGATTTTATTTATTTATTTGAGATAGAGAGAGAGAGAGAGAGTATGAAGAAAAAGAGAGAGAGAGTGTAAGTGAGAGAGCAGGAGCAGGGGAGGAGAGAGAGAGGGGAGAAACAGGTTCCCTGATGAGCAGGGAGCCCGATGTGGGGGCCCCATCCCAGGACCCTGGGACCATGACCTGAGCCAAAGGCAGACGCTTAACCCAACAAACCAACCAGGAGCCCCTCCTTTTAGTATTTGAATTTTTTCTTTATAAACTTTCTTATACTGGGGCACCTGAGTGGCTCAGTTGGTTAAGTGTCCAACTCTTGCTTTTGGCTCAGGTCATGACCTCAGGGTCCTGAGACTGAGCCCCTTGTCCGTCTCTAATGCATGGGGCATGGAGAACGCTTGCGATTTTCTCTCCCTGTCTCTGTCTGCCCCTCCCTACTCCTCGCACACACATGCACAGTCTCTCTCTGTTTCTCAAAAGAATAAACATAAAAGATAAAAAAAAGAAACATTCACATGCTATACTGTTCTTGGGGTGACTATAATCTAACTACTTTTACTTGATCCTTTGAGTCTAGTTTCCTAACTGAATTTAGTAGAAGCTATAAAAGATGAAATTCACCCTTAGTTAGCCTTTCAGAAAGGTAGATATTCTAACTCCCTTTAAAGATTGTATTTTTTTTAAAGATTTTATTTATTTATTTGAGAGAGAATGAGTGAGAGAGAGCATGAGAGAGGAGAAGGTCAGAGGGAGAAGCAGACTCCTCAAGGAGCTGGGAGCCTGATACGGGACTTGATTCTGGAAGTCCGGGATCATGACCTGAGCCCAAGGCAGTCACTCAACCAACTGAGCCACCCAGGCGCCCAAAGATTGTATTTTTTTTAAGTGATCTCTGCACCCCATGTGGGGCATGAACTCACAGCCCGAGATTAAGAGTCATATACTCCACAGACTGAGCCAGCCAGGTGCCCCCCAACTCCCTTAAGGAATTTTAATTTGTGTAATGATACAGACTCTCAGTAAATTCCTCATTTCTTAACCGAATCTCAAATGGGAATCACAAACCCTTGTCCATAAGTTAATTATCTTCTTCAATCCCTTTTTTTTCTTTTGTGGATTCTATCCAAGGTAATCCTTTAATGAAATGGGAAAAATAACACAAATAAATGCAGAAGAATGAATGCATCCTCCAGTTCTTTAGAATTCTTTTTATCTCTTGTAGATCATAAATACGGGAGTTAAGAGGGTGACATCTGGGGTCAACAGACTATATTTCCAATCTCAGCTTACTCTCTTCCTATAGGCAACCTTGGCTTTTTAAGGCTCCGTATTTTCATCTGGAAAATGGGGAGAACAAGGGTCGCTTTCTCGTTTGAATGTTGTGTGGATTAAATGAAGCAAGCTTAGCATATTACCTGGCACTTCATAAGTGCTCAAAATGAATTAGATAAAAATTCTGGATCAGATATTGACTTAAAAGCATATGATACTGAGTATTTGATTCAGTATGGGTATAAAATATCTGAGTAGAGAAGTAAGAACTTCTTTAATAAGCCTACATTGTGAATGAGTTGAACGTAGAGGATTTTAACTTGTTAGCTCGTTTTCAAATAAAGCCTTTGCAAACAGGTCTTCCTGAATAAAACCATACCCCAAATGAAAAATGACACTCTCTCTCCAAACTATATATGGCAGAAGTTACCCAGAAGTGTTGTGTAAAGAGATTTACTTTCTGGAGCTTATTCAACTCTAACTGTGATGCTATTTGGAGGTTGTATTCTCACTCCTGGGCAATCATGCTTTCATTTCTATAGCATTTGACAGGGCCCTTTTACATACATTAGCTCATTTTCTCTTCACACAATTCTTCAAGACAGATGGATCATGTGTGATTATCCTTATTTTGCAGGTGAGGAAAACCAAACTCTGGAGGAGTTAAGTAACTTGGCTTAGGCTGCTGAGTGCCTAAGTAGGTAGAACTCACTTTTTGTCACTAGTCCTTAGAGTTTCCCCTCCCACCCCATGCTGCCTCTGCCAACCTCAGAAACAATAGGGTTCACAGGTAAGCATGAGATCAGAGAAGGGAAAGTATTTGTTTTGACCCTTACCATCTTCCAGGCCCTGTGTTTGGAAGGCATCACAAGAAGGGGACACAAGATAGACAACTCACTACTTTCCTGCCCCTCTGGACTCTAACTCTGCAGAGAAATGTCTCAGGATAGCACTGGGAAGACTGAACTGGGAATGTTCAGTAGGAAAGATGAGGCTACACAGGGCTTCAGCATGGAGAAGCCAAGAACCAGTGTTTGTAGAAGGGGATGCGAGAGTGGGGAGAACATGTCTGCCTTACCATGAAGGAACATCCATGCCTGCAATTTCGAAGCATCTGCCATTTGCTAATGCAGAAAGAAAGTAATAATGACCTGCTCCTTCTTGGAGAACTGATTGTTTTCTGGGATCATTTGGAGTGAAAAAAAGTCTTTCCATAAAATCTTTAACCAACTCTACAACAGACGGATATCTAACCCAATTAAACAATGAACAATGATGTGAGTGGATATTTCTCCCAAGAAGACACACAGATGGCCAAGCATGTGAAAAGAAGCTCAACTTCATTAGCCATTAGAACAACGCAAATCGAAACCCACAATGGGATACCACTTTATACTTGCTAGGATGACTAAACTGAAAAAGATAGACAACAGTAAGTATTGGGGATATGTGGAGAAAATAGAACCCTTAGGCATTGCTAGTAAGAAGGTAAAATGTTGCAACAGTTATGGGAAACAGTTTGGTAGTTCTTCAAAATGTTAAATGTAGAGTTAGCATTTGATCCAGAAAATTCTACTCTTTGGTATATATTCAAGAAACTGGAAACAAACATACACACAAAAATTTGTGCACTAATGTTCATAGCAGTAATATTAATAATAGTCTGAAACTGTAAACAACCCAATGTCCAATCAAATGGGTCAATAAAATATACATGGTATATCCATACAATGGAATATTATACAGCCATAAGAAGAAAAGAGGTTCTAATACATGCTATAACTTGGATGGACCTTGCAAACATTATGCTAAGCAAAAGAAGCCAATCACAAAAAGACACATGTTGTATAATTTCATTTATATAAAAACATTAGAAGAGGAAAATCCATAGAGACAGAAAGCAGACTGGTGGTTGCCATGGGCTGGGGAAAGAGGGATAGAGAGTGACCACGAATGGTACAGGGTTTCTTTCTGGGAGAGACAAAGGTATTCCAGAATTAGACAGTGGGGACAATTGCACAACTCTGTGAGTGTACTAAAACCACTGGATTACACATTTTAATAGCATGAATTTTATGATATATGCATTTTATTTTAGAGAGAGCGAGCGCAAGATGGGGAGGGGGAGCTGGAGAGGGGCTGGTGGAGAGGGAGAGAGAGAATCTTAAGCAGACTCTATACTGAGCATGGAGCATGATTTAAGGTTTGATCTTATGACCTGTGATCATGACCTGAGCCAAGATCAAGAGTCAGATGCTTAACCCACTGAGCCACCCAGGTGCCCCTGAATTATACCTCAATAAAGAATTCTCATGTAAGATGATGATAATCTCTGACACTTATTAAGGGATAGTACTAGAAACTATGCTCTGAGTTTTGTGGATTATCTTTACTTCATTCTCCCAAAAACTGCAGGGAAATGTACTCTTATGATTTCCATCTTACAGATGAACAAAGTGAGGAGTGGGCCTCGAGTCACATGGTGTTTGCCACTGTGCAGTAAAACCTCTGAGACAAGCATTGCCAGATGTTGAATGATTTCCTGTTTTCTCTGTACTGCAGTCACTGGGTTCAGCTCTGGTGTTTTGGGACATTTTGTTATTTTGTTCTTTCAGGATTCAGCAATTGGATGGTCTTGTTGCCAGGAAAAGGAATAGATCGGAGTAGTGGTCCACCCCTCACCACAGTAAAGGACTGTTGAAGGCTGGCTCCATTCCTTGTTTGTTCAAACACCATTTGCTTGGAGTAGCCCTCTGATCTCCTGGTCTCAATGAAAGGCTTGCCGTAGGATGTTCTCCCTGCACTCAGCATCTCTTCTCAGAGCACCTATTACCGTCTGGTAGAGATTTGGTTAGTATCTGCCTTCCTCCCTAGATGACAGACTTCCTTATAACAGGGACCATGACTGCTTGGCTCACCACTGAGCACTCTGCGAGCAGCACCAAGTGCACAGTAGGCACTCAAGTATCAAGTGAGTGACTAAACACCAGTACTGATCAAGAGGATGCCTAGAGTCTTCACACTTCTGTACTGTCTCTTACTGGAGAGGGTCCCTTTTTTGCAAATTGACAGATAATTCCTCTGGCTTCTAGAGGCAGTGCTTAAATGGTGTGGGAATGCTTCTGAGCCGCTGCTGGCTCATGCCACTGGAAAGTGACGCATTGGTGGAAAGCTCTGGCTTTGCTTCTAACCTCAGAGACTTCTCTAAGATGTTTCTTATGTGCTGTTCTCCTCTACTCTGACTGGGATTTTGGCTTTCCCCTCATTTCTTGCCTCCACCAGATCTTCTGATGGTTTGTAAGAGTATCTCCCATTAGCTCCCCCAGGATCTGAAACAATTTTAACACTTCAAAATCTACCACCACTTAAGTGGTTAAAAACATACATTGCCAGACTCCCAGTATAGAAACAGGTGGAGGACCCCACAAACGTTAACTGCTTCAGGTTATGCAAATAAGCGGCTGAGCCAAAATGAGAAACTACTAGGTTCTAAAGCCCTGAAGGCCTCAGGGTTGTATAGTTAAACTCCCTGACCATGCCCAGCACAGTGCCTGGCACAGAGGAAGAGCTCACTGAATATTTCCTCATTGAGAACCCAGAATTGTTGCTGGGGTGGATTCACACCCCATTGTGAATCAGCTGGTTCCCCAAATTCCAATGAATCTCCCTTCAACTAAACTTTCTAAGACGTATAAATTCTGAGTTGGAGTGTCCAAGATCCAAATGTACCTAACTCACCAAAACAATCTCATTCTCTTACTTCTTCTTATCACTAATGTTGGCACCCGCATTTTTTATCTACCTGCTGTTGAAATCCACCTTCTTGATTCTCCATTCTCATTACCAGACAGAACCAGGGTCAAGTCCTATGGATTCTCCTGTCACGGTGCCTCTGCTTTCATTCAACTCCCATTGCCACCACGCCCATTCCTACTCTCATTACCTTTCAACTAGACCTATGGGAATAACGGTTTCTGACTTTCCCCACCTCTGGGCTCTCCCAATTCTGATAGTGTCTGAATACTATTTCTAGATTAATTTTTCTAATTCTGACATTCTCTTCTCAAAAATGTTCAACAACTCCCTTACACTATTTTGTCCAACTTCAAATTCCATGGAATGACAAGTCTTTCAAAAATGATTCCAACTTACCTTTGCATCTGTATTTTTCCCTTCTATGTATACAATTCTCTAGGCAAGCCAAAGGCAACTCCTCAGTATTCCCTGAATATAACTCATTTCCCCTCTCCGTGTTATCTGTGACTTCTTCCTTATGCTCAAATGCCTACATCTTGGCTTGACCATATCAAATGAAAGCTCTTCAGGATTTTTGATTCCTGCCACCAGATAGTCTTGCTACCTTTTGACTCCTCTCAAGATCTTTTCATGCCTCCTCTGTGACTTATCTACTTTATATTATAATTTTCAGTGAATGTCATCTTCTCTAACAGACAGTGAGGTCAAGGTCCATGACCTTCACAACTCTGTACTCTGTACATCAAGCTAGTGTCTGTTCTATAGTGGGCAACTGTGGAATTAGTTCCCTTGCTTTTCTCATGTATTTCTTTCACACACCAGATAAACCACTTGCTTCCTTATATTTAACTTGTTATAAAGCTGATAAATCCAACTCAAGGATCTGAAGCTCAATGTTCCACTCATTCACTCATTTCTGTACTCCATGTACATGGAATTGTTGACGAGCTTCCTGTAATTGAGTAATACTCAATTCTTACAAAATATCAACTTTTGAGGAGAGCATAGCATATGGTGACTAAACACTTCACATAGTTATTCCTAATTCCAATTAATATTTAATAGGAAAATAACAAGAGCAAAACTTCAAGTACAACATTTAAAGGCACAATGGTGGAGCCAATACACTAGTCAGCCTACACCATGGAATGCAAGTTTCTGGCTCCTAAAAATATTCATAGTTATCTTTTTTGGCTGCTCTGGAGTAGCAGTGACTGGCATAAGTGGGATTCTCCTCTCCTGGGGATGAAAAATGAAGTCCGAAAGAATGTTCATTACCACCACGGTACATGTTGACCAAACTGATTTTTCATCTGCCAAAATGTGTCTACTGGCTTCTGTCTCATTTAGAGACCTCTGGAACTAAACGTAATTGATCAAATTAGCTCTCCCATAGTGCCCCACCATTTCTGTTAAGATGGCAGCTTGTTAACTTTAGCCTACTGTTTATTTAAACCATGTGGATGACATCATGCAAACCACCCCCATTTCATCAAAGCATGATGTAGCCTAGGAAAAACAATTTGGTTTCAAACCACTCTGAGATATGGTCTTTTTTCTTTTCTTCCTTATATTAAACGATAAGATGTAAAACCTCATTTCTTAGTCATTCGATTTTTACTCCAGCTGGCCCTTTACCAGTAAAATGGAAGCATTTTCATGCCTTCTAGACTCAAGCAAACTGAAGATATCAAACAAGTTTGCTTCAGTCCTGGGAAAGCAGAATTGGTGACAGAGTCTGTTAGTTTGATTTTCCTCTTATCCTCTGTTTGCCAAGTTCAAGCTGCCATGGCTATATAACGGTTTCCTCCACCCCCGCCTGGCAGCTCATGCCTACGAAGATACTTCTGCTAGCATTAGCCACAGGACTCATAAGCTGTTTTCCTTGGGCTGTGATTCTTCTCCTTCTTGGGGTCCACGTGTTCTTGTACAAGTTCTGACCTGGTTTGATTTGAAAAGTTGGTGCACGTATTCTAACCTCCCAAGACATGCCAAGCTCCTCGGCTTCTACAATGTTACCATCACATATCTAGCAGCAGATGGCAACCACAACTTCCTTTCTTTAAATTAAAAATCTTAAAAAAAAATTTTTAATAGAAATATAGTTGACCTGTAACAGTTTGCTTCTTAGCTGAAGTATTAACATTTAGGAAGCCTTGTTTTTGAACATCAGCACAAAACAAATAAATTGATAATTCAGAAGGTAATCATGGCTTTAATGTGGCACCAGTAGGAGACAGCACTCCAAAAGGAGAAATGAGATACAAAGAAGTAAAGAAATCAATGACAAATTTATTCTTTGGGCACTGGCAACCTCTGTCATCTTGGATGAAAAACGTACCATATGATGGGGCGCCTGGGTGGCTCAGTGGGTTAAAGCCTCTGCCTTCCGCTAGGGTCATGATCCCAGGGTCCTGAGATCGAGCCCCGCATCGGGCTCTCTGCTCAGCAGGGAGCCTGCTTCCTCCTCTCTCTCTCTCTGCCTTCCTCTGCCTACATGTAATTTCTATCTGTCAAATAAATGAATAAAATCTTAAAAAAAAAAGAAAGAAAAATGTACCATATGAAACTATGGGAATTCATTGAACTAACTAAATTTCCATAGGTTTTAAGCTTTGTTTCATGTGCTGTGAGGGAGTTAAAAATGTATAAAGTCACGTCCATAAGAAATGGATAATTTAGTTCAACATTTCCAAAACTGTCTTCTTCAGAATACTAGATCTAAGACATGCTCTGGAAAAAAAGAGGCGTGCCTGGGTGACCTCAGTAGGTTAAACATCCAACTCTTGATTTCACTCAGGTTGTGAGATCAAACCCCAAAGGTTTGGAGTGGGTGTGGAGCCTGCTTAAGATACTCTTTTCTCTCTTGCCCTTTGCCCCTTCCTCCTCTTTTTTTTTTTTTTAAGGTGTGCTCTGTGAAAAAAGAAGTTCATGTACAAAGAAGCTTAACTTCCCTCTTTGAAAGTCTTCACACATTAAAGGCCCTGAGAAATCCTCTAGAAAAGAAATATGTTAATTTTATTTCTCCTGGAGTTTATCAAATTTATTGACCATGAATCACTTTTTAAAAAAATATAATGCTATAAACATCTCACAGAATATATTTTGGGAAACTGGCTCAGTAAGTTCGAGTACGGGGCTTATGTACTTTTCCTTCTGTATTTCCCACAGAAATACACATAGTAAGATTTTAGAAATACTTGGTAAATGAGTATACTGCCAAACCCAGGCAGTCAGAGAAGGGGCTGTCAAATTCCAGTCCAGAGACAGGGTCTGCTATCTCCATCACATGGTGAAGATGTTATAAATACAAATTTCTGGGCTCTGTTCCTGAAGTTTCTAATTCAGTATGTTTGAGGTTGGGTCTAAGAATCTGCATTAAAAATCTCCCAGGTGATACTCAGTAATGGCTATTTTAGGAACCACTGGTTAGTATATGACCAAAAAAAAAAAAAAAAAAAAAAAAGGCCAAGGTCGAACATTTGGTGTGTCTTAATTAAGGTTGTCCATTCCATTACTATATACTAAATTCTAGTCTGAAAACAGATTTCCTTTGTCATCTATCAAGAATGTGAGTTAGGGGCACCTGTGTGGCACACCTGAGTAAGGGTCAAACTCTTGGTTTCAGCTCAGGTTGTGATCTCAGAGTCATGAGATGGAGTCTTATGTGGGGCTCTATGCTCAGAGCGGAGTCTGCTTGGGATTCTCTGTCTCCCTGTCCCACTGCCCCTCCTGTGTGTCCTCTTTCTCTCTCAAATAAATAAATACATCCTTAAAAAATAAAAAAGACGGGGCGCCTGGGTGGCTCAGTGGGTTAAAGCCACTGACTTCGGCTCAGGTCATGATCCCAGAGTCCTGGGATTGAGCCCCGCATCGGGCTCTCTGCTCAGTGGGGAGCCTGCTTCCCTCTCTCTCTCTGCCTACTTGTGATCTCTGTCTGTCAAGTAAATAAATAAAATCTTTAAAAATAAATAAATAAATAAATAAATAAATAATAAAAAGGAAACAAAAAAATAAAATAAAAGATAAAAAGAAAAATAATAAAAGAAAAAAAGAAAAGGAAAAAAGAACATGAATGAATCTGGCCAAGTCCAAACCACTGAGCCTGTAGGTAGGTCAGGTTATCCTTATATACACAAAAATTCTAAATTTAGCACAAACCCATGATTTTAAAGAACTCAGACTGGGCCAAGAGAAAATGGAAATAAGAGAAGTAGCAGTTGTAGTAGTAACTTTGTTATTGTTTTTATTATTTTTTGTGTGGTACACAGACTTTATTCTGATCCCTCCCCACCTTCGGGAATTATAACTTTATTTATTTAAAGTTAAGCATCCCCTTTTCAGTGGACTATTACTGCTGTCTGATGCATCACTGTTATCTCCACCGCTATCTACCAGTAAACACGGGAAGAGCTAGTAAAAAAGAGATTTGAAGTATTTCTGGAATTGAGAGCTTTAAGGACTGCTCTTTTAAGATCACTGCAATAATATTGCTGGCCATGTATGTCCTCCCCAAACTACAAGAAGGTGGCTTTAAACATTGGGAAGTTGGCCTGGAAGCCTTATGTGACCATGAACTCTAATCTTGGGTGATGTAACTAAGTAGATAATAATCTTTTCTCAGCCACTGTAAATATTATCAAAGAGTAATAAAAATTTCTGTGAGACCATAAACTTTACACTGTTCCATAATGAAAAAACTTCTATATAGAAATATGTACTGAAGTGGTCTCTTTCTTTTTATAGCACAAATATCTGAGGTCAGTTGGATATGGTCCTCTCCTTACTAAAATTTGGTTTATAGATAGCTGCTGCTATTGAAATATAACCAAGAAACAGAAGCTATCTATAAACTAAATTTTAATATTGCAAATGATCAGAATTAATTAACAGTTTACCTTTTGAATGAAGGAAGATCTTCTCAGTGGTCCAACCAGGCAAAACTAAAATAATTTTGATTGGGTTTTCAAGATTATTTCTTGGGGTGCCCGGGTGGCTCAGTTGGTTAAGCGTCTGACTCTTGATTTCACCTCTTCAAGGTCTCAGGGGTCGTGGGATCCAGCCCCATGATGGCCTCCACACTGCCCTCTGCAAGCAGTGTGCCTGAGGTTCTCCCACTCCCTCCACCCCTCCCCTACACTTGCACCCACACGTGTGCATGTCCTGTCTCTAAAATAAAGTCTTAAAAAAAAAAAAAAGACTATTTCCTGAGGATAAACAATGAGGAGCATTATAAGGATGAGAAAAATGAAATTTGGGGTATAAAAGAACTCCTCCTTCATCAAATGAACACGGAAATAAATGCAACAGATCCTCCAATGACATCATACTAGTCACCTAAAGGCAACTCTCTAAGGATTGTATACTAACATTAACGATTAGGATATAAAACTTTTCAATGGAGGGACTTCTCTGGTCAAAGATGAGTCAGTGGCAAGGAATAGTTCCGTATATCTGAGGAGCTGAATTACATCTTAACAGTTGGATGGTGATGAATGGATGATATATTTTTTGGTATTTATTATGTTAAAGGGTCCAAGAGCACATGTCCAGAAGATGAACACTCTCTGCTCACCTCCTACACAAACTAAAACTTCTGCCTTGCATCTTGCTTAGTGAGCTCCTGCTTACTGATCCCTCTGACAGTTTCTCACTGGATGACAAGAAAAAATCTTTAAGGTACTCTGAACTCAAGTCCCCAACTCACAAACCAACTCTAGTAAGAGGTTACGATAAAAAGAGCCCCCAAATTCATGTTGTCATGCTTTGTGTTTGCTACTGATGGAGAAAAAGAACTGTCCTCTCAGTGGGATGGCTTTTCTGTTTTATAAATAATGTCATTTTCAGATGAAAGAAATCCCTCCTTTCGATATATTCTATTTTGTGTTAATTCATTTGATCTAGAAAAAGCCTCAGCAAAGTATAATCTATTTCATTCTTTAAGTAACTCAACTTAGTCCTTGAATGGATATCAGACTCCCATGCACAGCACAAGAAAGCCTCCAAGGTTCTTGCAAAATTACATTTGAAGCAGTATCTCTTGAATAAGTACTATATGTATTTCTCTGAGAACTCTACTAGAAGTGTTGGGGAAGGAAAGGAAACAAATACCTATCACTATCCTATCACTCCAATTGATTTGTTGTGTTCCACACATCAAGGGAAAGTTAGAAATTGCAATTTAGAGATCAGATGTTTCCAAATAGAGAGAAAGGAATTAAGGTAACAAGTAATAATTGGGTAGTTCAGTATTAGACAGTCTGACTTGTGGAGTCATGTTTGCAATTCTAGAAATTGGAGAAGAGAATGTAAATACAATCAAGTTGAGCTAGCTTGCTTCCCTGCCTTCCTTCCTTCCTCCCATCCTTCCATCCTTCTTTCCTTCCTTCCTGATTTATTTATTTGAGAGAGAAAGAGCAAGCCAGTGAGCATGAGTAGGAGGGGGCAGAGGGAGAGGGAGAGAATCTTAAGCAGGCTCCACGCTGAGCGCAGATTCCCAACGCGGGGCTCAGTCTCAGGACCCTGAGATCATGACCTGAGCCAAAACCAAGAGTCAGATGTTTAACCAACTGAGCCACCCAGACACGCCAACCTGAGCTATTTTTCTAATTGTAAGCATGATATATACACTGCAAAAAAGTGAAACAATACAGGAAGGTAGAAAAAAACCATACTAAATCTCACAGCTTACAGATTAAAATGTTCTCATTTTACTGTAGCTCTGAATTTTTTAGTTATGCACATTAATTACAAGAAGATGGGGCCAAAACTATTTTAAATCTTGGTCTCTCAATAATATACATTGAATTTTCCTACTAGTAAATATAACTCAACATAACCATTTTTTTAAAGGTTTTATTTATTTATTTATTTGACAGAGAGAGAGAGAGAGAGAGAGAGATGACAAGTAGGCAGAGAGGCAGGCAGAGAGAGAGAGGAGGAAGAAGGCTCCACACCGAGCAGACAGCCCGATGCGGGGCTCAATCCCAGGACCCCGAGATCATGACCTGAGCCGAAGGCAGTGGCTTCACCCACTGAGCCACCCAGGTGTCCCAACATAACCATTTTTAATAGTTGCTTATTTCATTGTAAAAGAGTGTCATAACAAATTAATTAATCCTGGTGGGTTTTTTGTTTTGAGATCTGGGTTATTTCAAGTTTTTAAGGGCATGATATACAATACCATACACATATGCATATGCATACATATACATATATAAATATGCATATGTGTGTTTATATGTTTACTTTTATGAGATATAGATATGTATACTTTTTTGTTCTTTCATTTGGTTATTTCCTTAGGATTAATTCCTAGAGTTGGAATTGTTGCATCTAAGCATAGGCATATTTCTATCTTTTTTTTTTCTTAATAGAGAGAGACAGTTCGCACATGCATGAGCAGAGAGGGGCAAACAGAGAGGGAGAGAGGGAATCTTAAGTAGGCTCCACGCTCAGTGTGGAGCCCAACATGGGACTTGATCTCACAGCTCATGACCTGAGCTGAAATCAAGATTTGGCTGCTTAACCAGCTGGGTTACCCAGGCACCCCTATGACCTTTTTTTTTTTTTTTTAAGATTTTATTTTAGAGTCATCTCTTCACCCAGTGTGGGGTTTGAACTCAAAACCCTGAGATCAAGAGCCTGCATGCTCTCCTGACAGAGTCAGCCAGGTGCCCCAGCATATTTATGTCATGATACAATATTGCTGATTGTTCTCTGGAAAGGTATAGTCATTTAATCTCCTGACTCACAAAATGAGTGATTTATTTTGAGACAACTCACCAATTATAGGTATTATCTTTTTTTTTTTTTTTTTTTTTTTTACTACTTGGAACTGTTCTGGGTAAAAAATTTTCTCTTCTTTCAAATTAGATTTTGGGGGGCGCCTGGGTGACTCAATGGGTTAAGACCTCTGCCTTCGGCTCAGGTCATGATCTCAGGGTCCTGGGATCGAGCCCCGCATCGGGCTCTCTGCTCAGCGGGGAGCCTGCTTCCCCCTCTCTCTCTCTGCCTGCCTCTCTGCCTACTTGTGATCTCTCTCTCTGTCAAATAAATAAATAAAATCTTCAAAAAAAATTAGATTTTGGGGGGGATTATAAGTAAGATTGAATTTTTTTTACATGTTTACCAGCTATTTATATTCTTTTTCTGTGTGACTTGTGGGCTTATGGGCTTTGCCCACATGTCTACTGAGATATTTATCTTTTTCTTATAGATTTTAAAGTAGTCTTCATATATTCATTATTTAGGTCTTAATTTGTCATATATGCCATATTTTCTGCAGTTTGTTTTATAACTTATGTGTTTTATGTTTTATGTTTGTTTTATAACTTATGTGTTTTCTTTTCTTTTTTTCTTACGTGTTTTCTTTTCTTTTGTATAGACTTAAAAATTTTTTTTTGATTAGCACAATGTTTCCCCTAATTGTTGTTATTGTTCTTTCTTGATTCAATTCACAGAGAACAAATCTAATGTCACACCACTAATGAAATATGGGAATGCCTATCTAGGTTGAATAATAAACGTATTCAGTATTTTGTAATTGTAAGCAGATGATACTTTCTGAGCATTTAGCCATTATTTAAAGTTAGAAGTAAAATGTCTTCCCCCCACCAAGAAATGTGTGTACCGTAAGACACACACAATTTGCACTTCTCTCATTTGTTTGCAATTTAGTATTTATATGTGCATGTATGTGTATATTCATGCATACACACATATGTGTACCTTTACATCTTGGGCACTTGCAACACACACACAAAGGTTAAACAATTTGGTAATTAGTAAATATTTGCATATACTTACAATACGCACATATAAGAGCTCGACATTGTTGGGGAGCATTTGCAAAGCTCACAGAATGTAAGAGCTCCAGGAAATAACATAGGCCTAATGTGGTTAATAGGAATAGAAGTTTGTTATAAGCGGTTATTACTAACGGAGCTCACATTTGCCTTCCTTTCTAAGGGTCGTGAATCTGACCTTTTTATTCTGGTAACTAAAAGGGAGCAGAAAGGACAATAATTCAGCTGTGGACCAACGTATGGAGCTTTAGTGAATGTGTGCCAAAAACCATTTTCCATGCCCCCACTTGCAAAGCAAACAGTGGTCTGGTTGCCGAGCCTAGCTCCATGTGCTCAGTCAAATTTCCTCTGAAGAAATCACAAAGTGAGCTGCCCCCCACAATTCAAGTCGGTTGTATGTTACCTCTGACTTTTAATGAAAATGTAAAACCCAGGGGCCTAATTCTCCCTCCTTGGCTCTGTATGTGTAAAGGGTGAGTTGAAGAGAAATAATTAAGGACAGACCGGGAACTTTTGAAACAAAACTAAACTAGGGATTAACTCAGATGCACTAAGAGTGGTTTAAATTCTCTTTGACCTTGTCTTGTAAACACAGCCTGTTTTAGTAACCTTGACTGCTTTGCAAAGTTGACTAGTCCGACATAGCATCTCCCTGTGAGGTAGGTTCTTAAGCATTCAGTGAAATGAGAGACCAAGAGATAGAAGCAATACTGTGTCTACTGTTTGAATTACTACCTCAGGACATGTTATACAGACTCTTTAAAAGAAAAAGGGTTTTCACACTCACATTTCTGATTCAGTTGGGGGCCATACTTTTACTGCCACATGGACTTTGAAAGACTCTAAGCTCATTTCTATCGCTGGTGCAAAGGTATAATATATTTTAGTAATTTGGCATTTGTTTATTATTATTGTCACTGAATGGGCACGTGTGAAATTTATTTTGAACTAATGAATGCTGTTGTATGGGAGTGAACCTCTCAGATGCCAACAGGATACACCACAACCCCACCGTCAATTAAAAGTTGAGTAATGGGTTCTGTACTTTATCTTTTCCTTTTAGCAAGTTTTATAGATTTGGGGCAAATTCCTTTAGCATTCTAAGGTATAAACCTTTTTAAAATTTTTATTTATTTATTTATTTGTCAGAGAGAGAGAGAGAAAGAGCACAAGAAGGGGGAGTGGCAGGCAGAGGGAGAAGCAGGCTCCCCACTGAGCAGGGAGCCCCATGCAGGACTTGATCCCCGAGCCCTGAGATCATGACCTGAGCCAAAGACAGACACTTAACAGACTGGGCCACCCAGGCGTCCCAGGTATAAACCTTTTGAGGTTATATATAAGATGCTAGTGATTGGTAAAACATAAAATACAAATAAAATATAATTTTTTGGTATAACTTCTATGAAAGATTAGAATAATGCCATAACGTTTTTACTTTATCATCAATTGATGTTTTGAAATCTTGAAAACAAACTACAGTTCGTAAGATAATAGAATCTGAATTTAAGGAATGTGAAGAAGGATATGATTCAGCATCAGCAATCCCGTGAGTGGATAGGAGATTAGAATGCAGTAGGTTTTCAATAGTACTTAGTGACGTGTGCACAGAAAGGACTATCCATTTGGTACTATGTTGAAACTGGATCTCAGGAAGTTCGTTCATGTCATGAATGACATGACCCATAATGTTTGTCTTGCTGGCTTAGAGCAGGGGCTCAAGAAATGTTTCTCTCTAAAGTTAATAATCCAGGATTCCCCGATCTTGGCACAACCATGAATTGCTACTTTCATTGTACAGATAGGAAAAGGAGTTTTAGACATTAAGGACTTTCTCAATTCATGCATTAAGTGATGGAACTGGAATTTAAACCCAGACTTGTTGACTCTTGGGCTTAACCACTGTGACAGTGAATGGTGTTCCTCAAACTTTCCTACCTTTACCTCTGCTAGTATGTATGAAATTATTTTAGCTGGAACACAAACACATCTTTCTTTTCTTTTCTTTTCTTTTCTTCCTTCCTTCCTTATCTCCCTACCTTCCTTCTTCCTTATATTTTAGAGAGGGTGTAAGAGAGAGAGAAGGGGAGGAAGGACAGAGGGAGAGAGAGAATCTTAAGTGGCTCCATGCCCAGCAGGAGGCCTGAAGTGGGGCTTGATCTCACAACCCCAAGCTTATGACCTGAGCCAAAGGCAGATGCTTAACTGACTGAGCCACCCAGGGCTGGGTCCCTTTTTCAAATCTTTTGGGTAATATATCGAGCAGTAAAATTTCTGTGTCTTCTGCTAACTCCATGTTTAACTTTTCAAGGAATCATCAAACTGCACAGTGGCTACAGTATTTTCCATTTCCATCAGCAACGTATGAGAGTCTAAGTTTCTCCATATTTCCACCAACACCTGTTATTTTATTTTTAAAAATATTTTAGCCATGCTAATAAGTATCAAGTAGCATACATATTTATCTTTATGCATATTTGAAAATACAACGACCACATTAAACTCATGATATGGTTTGTTTTCCATCTATGGCAGTGGTAAGATCCCCTAAATATACTTTAAGTAGAAAAAAGTGAATCATTTGAAGAAAATAAGTAGATGAATAATGTAGGACATGAGATGTAGCTACAGCAAAATTTGTGAAGGTGTGATCTGGGGCAACTTCCTGATCTCCTTTGAGCTCAGTTTCTTTATCTGTAACAAAAGGGGGCAGTGAATTGTTATGATAATTAAATGGGCTTATGTTCATAAAAGTGCTTGAAACAGTGGTAGGAATGTGTGCTATGTACATAGAAAAGGAGGTGCCAAATGACTCAAGTTTTTTGTTTGTTTTAAATATTTTACTTATTTATTTGTCAGAGAGAGAGTGCACACAAGCAGGCAGAGCGGCAGGCAGAGGCAGAGAGAGAAGCAGGCTCCCTGCTGGACAAGGAGCCAGATGCGGGACTCGATCCCAGGACCCTGGGATCATGACCTGAGCCGAAGGCAGCGGCTTAACTGACTGAGCCACCCAGGCGTCCAGTAAATGACTCAAGTTTGAGAAGCTCTTGCAGAACTTACAGTAATGTTCTTTATCAACAGGGACTTGTCATCTCCTATGGAGGTATTCAGTTAATATTTAATCAAATAAATGGGCAGAGCAAATGGAATTGTGATGTTGAATTTCTTGGCTCATCCCGGGCTTGTATGATAAAAGGAAGATGTTCTCAGATAATTTTCCGGAGGTGGGCTGGCAACCGAGGCACGGGCGAGTGGTTTGCTGACATTGGAAAAATCCAAGCTATGTGCCAGCACCAGCCGACACTCACCACCTGGGGCTAGCAGAAAGGTGTGAAGGACTCCCGCCTCTTTTCCTTTTGGATTCTTGGCTCACGATTCTTCTTTTCCTTCACTTCCTCCCTCTCTCCTGCTTTCCTGCTTCCTAATAATTGTCTAAGTAATTGGTGGGGCTACTTCAGTTCTCCCTCCACGACAGAAAGGCAAATACACCACAACGAAAAGAAGAGGCTGTTTCACTGAGCCTTTACGATGCGATCTGGCCTAGATATTGTTCTCAGGAAAGATCATGGTTGCAGTCAAAGTAGCCACTTGACCTTTTGGGAAGCGAAACACTATAAACAACTCCCTTCTCTTATCAAGTTCATTCTCTCACACTTGAGCGTTAGTGTTTAAACATTCATGAGTCAAATGGCCAAGTCAAAGAGATTGTTCGACATGAGATCAGACATAAAGGACCTATGTGAGGAAGGCAAGAGAGTTAATAGAGAAAAATATTTCCCTGATATAAAAAAACACTTTAATTTTCATTTATAGAATTATGAGCGGTGTCATGTTCTCCGCTCAGCAGTGCCACTGTTTTATGCATTCTTACAGTTAATAACTTATTCTAGGTATTAAATCTGTCACATTCCTTTTACTTGCGCCTGCAGTGAAGAATTTATAGCGGGAGACCCAGAACTGACCCAGCAATTTGAAAACATAACACAGATATGAATCCAATTATTCTCCATCTAAATGCTGACACTTACGCCCGACATCAATACGTGACGTACGAACCAGAACCAGTCCTATTTAATATCTAACTTATCATCAAAGCCACAATCTGGAAATAAAAGCAAAAGGATTATTTCATACCCACTTTCGGAAGAGTTTCAACCCCCCTCAAAAAAAAAAAAGAGAGAGAGGGAGCTTGTAAGCCTGCTTTGTGTAATTTAGATACGGACATAAAATGTATTTGAAAAAGTGGCTTAGGAACAAAATATGTGCTCCCCCCCACCCCCAGTGTGCTAGTCTCTCCTTTGTACCAACTATTTTGCCGTGAAAAAGAAAGAGTTACTTTCACAAGTTCATAAAACAAAACAAATCACTTCTACAGCAGGAATCTATCAGTGGCTTGCTGCTCTAGCCTAAGGGTTCTTGCCAAAAGCTCCGATCATTTCTGTTTTTATTCTTTGTAAAATCAGCAGCTGGAGCTGCTTAAAATGTTTTCCATATAAAAATGTCACTAGATCAAACAGTGGCCTTGTGAGGAGAAGGGGGTGGCCAGGGAAGATTCCTTTGGGGGAAAAAAAATTCAAAGTTCAGGGGTTGTGGGATAAATAAAAATTACTTTTAGTAGGTGTAAAATGTGGTGTTTTATTTTATCCCTCTACAATGCGGAGAAACGGAGACATTCTAGGACTGACTGAAAAGTGATAAATACACAAAGATCGTAAATGAGTGCTTGGGCCCAGGAGAAAGGAGCCCTTTTTCTCGTCCTGAGTGTTGAAGAAAGCAAAAGGAATTGGATTATGAGACACTGGCATCAGGAGAGAGCAGGCGTGTGTCGAACATATACTCAAGGCAAGCTCACTTCCCTTTGCAAAGATTAAAGTCAAAGCACAGGATGTTGGTTACAAGACCTAGTTACTTACATTTGATCAAAGCTCCCTTCTGAGTGAAGAGGAAAAAACAGAACCTTTCTGGGATATGTTTGAATTCGGATGGATGACATGATAACCAAGGGACAGATTATCCAGAAACCCTCAAGAAAAAATTGCTTAACCACCTTTTTGCATTCAATGGGTGAATTAGACTTTGGCCTTTCATTCCGTTACATGGATGAGAGACTAATTTCCAGTCTTTCGCAGTCACCAAGGGGAACAAAGCCAACACAACATGAAGCAATCCAGAATCTCCACAATTTGAAGTAGAAACAGAAGAGAAAGGCTTAAAATCAAAACTCAAAACACAACTGGAACAACCCTCTTCCACCAAAGAAATTCTCTACTTGTATATATGCATATTTTTAAATATTTGTGTATATGTATATATGCATATTTTAATCCTTAAAGAACATGATCTGTAAAAACACCAAGATCTCACCAATGATTACATTTCGGGGGGGGGGTGGGCAGTGGAACTGGAGGCTAGAAAAGGTGTCTTCAAGTATTATTTTCTGTATTTTCCTTTAAATACAGTGCAGAACGTAATGTAACACTCATACACGTACCGTTCAGAGTTAACTAACACCTGTTAGTATTCTGTGTTAATATTCTTTCTCCTTCCTGGAGGGGCTACCCTCAAGATTCCCATGCAACTGGCGGTCTCTAACCCTGGGGTTTGTCCAGTTTCCACAGGCCCCCTGATACTCCAAGGGAAGGGCAGCTGATTTTCACACACAGTGCTATAAACAACTGACCTCCTAAATTCGAGCCTCCCGGCACCAGACAGCATGTATATTCCCCCGCCAAGACGCCTCTCTTGCCTTGCCCTATAAAACAAGCAGAAAAACCAGAGCACATAGACTCACCCCTCTCTGCGGGATGGTGGAGAGACAGAGTTGCGGAGATCAGAGTCTTCTCTTGCCGCCCCTGGTTATCTGTAAGTGAGTTTGCGCTTCGCTCAGGAATGCTGGTTTCTTAACCTGTTCCAGGTGACCATGTAGATTTCGTTGGGAAGCCTGGGATAAGACAGGTGATCCTCCCGACGAGGCTCACCTGGCACTGCCGGTGATAACAGCCTCGGAAAGGAGTCTGCGAAACAGAGTTCTGCTCTTTTGCACCCTTCCCAGATCCCCTTCCTACTGTCCCCAGAAGCAACTGCTGTTTAAAGCCGATGCGTGCTCACGTTTTTGTACTTCTAGTTCATGAGGATATCTTTCCATCTTACGTACAGAATTGTTGCGTGAGTTTTATAAATTCACGTGAGTGGTTTTATTCTCTCTGCAACTGGCTCTTTCGTTTAATCATTGCATGTCTGTGATCGATATCCATGTTGATTTCTGTAGTTCACTCAGTCTGAAAGGCTCTGTCTTTAATCAAGCAATTTTATTTATTTATTTTTAAAGATTTTATTTATTATTTGACAGACAGAGACATAGCGAGAGAGGGAACACAAGCAGGGGGAGTGGGAGAAGGAGAAGCAGGCCTCCTGCCGAGCAGGGAGCCTGATGCGGGGCTCGATCCAAAGACCCTGGGATCATGACCTGAACTGAAGGCAGCCGCTTAACGACTGAGACACCCAGGCGCCCCAATCAAGAAATTTAATCTGTTGACATGTATTGACGTTATTGATATAATTATTATTATTACTGTTGTCGTTGTGGTTGATGTCGGTGCTTTCAAATCCTCTCTCCTTTTTTGACTTGGTTTTCACTTGTTCTCTTCTATTTTGGTTTAATGAATTTTCTTTATCTTACTCTTAGTCTGTTCTTTTAGAAGTAATCCAAAAGGTGTTTTTAGTGGCTACTCTGTAATTTTTAAGTGCGAACTTCATCGGGCTAGGGTTGTTCATAATATGATCTTACCTGTTTGGGCTCTGCCCTCCTCCCTCCTGTCGTCCATGTACTGATGTCTAGTATTTTAGTGTCTCTCCTTTTTAGTTTGTATTTATCTACATTTATCACCATGTTACCAATTTCCTTGCTCATTACTGTTCTTGTAATCCCTCCCTTCTTTCTGGGTTCGTATATTTTTTTTTCTTTACCAAAGGACAACTTTTCATACATGATTTTTTACTGTAGATCTGTATTAGTCAGGATTCTCTAGAGAAAGCAGAACCCATAGGATGGGGTTATAGGGAATACACGGGATAAAGGTGGCATCTACTCTTTCTTTACATTAAAAACTGAGGGTAGAGGAAGAAGCAGCATGCATTAAATTTTTTTTTAAGATTTTATTTATTTGACAGAGAGATCACAAGTAGGCAGAGCAGCAGGCAGAGAGAGAGGAAGAAGCAGGCTCCCCACTGAGCAAAGAGCCTGATGAGGGGCTAAATCCAGGGACCCCGAGATCAGGACCCGAGCTGAAGGCAGAGGCTCAACCCACTGAGCCACCCAGGTGCCCCAAAGCAGCATGCATTTAAAAACCTATTTCAGTCTATAGGTTTTTGTTGAATGTCTATTATGTGCAAAGTACTGATTTAAAATAGAAAATTGTTTAATATCGATGTTACAAATATAAAGGTCTTTTATTTTTATTTGTTTAATTTAAAAAAATTTTTTTTTTAGAGTGAGGTGGGAGGGGCAGGAGAGGGAGAGAATCTTAATCAGGCTCCCCACTGAGCACAAAGCCCAACATGGTGTTCTTTCTCACAACCCTGAAACCATGGCTTGAGCTGAAATCAAGACTCGGATGCTTAATCAACTGAGCCACCCAGGTGCCCCTATTTATTTATTCTTTTACAAATTTATTTATTCTTTAAAGTAGTCTCCATGCCCAGCATGGAGCCCAATGGAGGGCTTGAACTCACCACCTTGAGATCAAGACCTGAGCTGAAATCAAGGGTCAGATGCTTAACTGACTGAGCCACCCAAGCGCCCCTATAAAGTTCTCTTAAATATTACTATTCAAAATAAATCTTTGTGGTCTACAGAAAAAAGATGTACTTTCAAATTAAGTTTTTCAATTTCCAAAATACCTTCTTTAAAACAGAAAGGAATAAATTCTGATAATTGTATTTTGAATGCATTCTCTCTCTCTCTAGATTTATATATGGAGAGAGAGAGAGTGATTTTAAGTAAAGAAAAAAAAAATCTTCACAGAAACAGCTAGAATAATGTTTGACTAAATATCCGGGTATCAGGGCTTGGCCAAATTGACACATAACATTAAGCTTGGTAGTCTCCCAGTAGTATAATCTCTTAATCTTTGACTGAAAATGATTCATTCTCTTTTACTCTTGAATAATAGATTAGCTCTTTATGGAATTCTGATTTGAGAATATTTTCATTCACTTCTGAAGATATAATTCTATTGTCTTTTATCACTGTTGAGAAGAATTCTTTTCTGAACTTGATTGCCCTTCCAAGTGATCTCTTCTCAGATTTTCACTTTATTTTCATTTTCTGTAATTTATCTCTGCATGTCCAGGTATGGGTTTGTTTTTGTATCTTTCTTGGGATTTTCCATGCTCCTTTCATCTGAGACTACGTTCTTCTTCAGTTCTAGAAAGTTCTCTGCCTTTAACTATTCAAATTTTGTCTCCTTCCTTCTCTGTAATTCTCTCTTTTTAACAGTCTCTCTTTTTAACAGTCTTCTTAAAGTTTCTTGTTTGCCCTATGTCTCTTAACTTCTCTTTCCCATTTATTTCTCTCTCTATGATAGATTATGGCAATTTTCCTCTATCTGTTTATTTCCTCACTCTTGCTTTTATTTCTATCTCTGTGGTTTATTGAATTTTAATTTCAGAGGCCATTTTCTTTAATTTCTAGACTGTCAATTTTTTTTTTTTTCAAAATCTGCTTTTTGTTGTAATAGGTCCTCTTCCTGTGTTATAATTTTAGTTTTTTCCTTTATGGTTTTGAGCATATTTCATATATTTAATTTCTTTCTTTTTTTTTTTTTTAAGGATTTTATTTATGTATTTGAAAGAGAGAGCATGAGCAGGGATAGGGGCAAAGGGAGAGGGAGAAGCAGGCTCCCTGATGAGCAAGAAGCCCAAGGCGGGACTCGATCCCAGCACTCTGAGATCATGACCTCAGCTGAAGGCAGACACCCAGGTGCCCCTCATATATTTATTTACTTTCAACCCTCTTTCAGAACAAACTATTATTTATAGCTTAGGATGTGTTCATCCTTTTGTTTGTTCTGCCTGCTAAGTGTCCCTCTTGGGCTTGTTTCCTTGGGTGATTTATAATCCTCAACTAGGAGCTCATACCTTCCCTTTGCATTTGCCTCTGCTGGATGTTATGGGTTGCACTGATTTCAAACTAACTTTATGTTAATTTCCTGGGTATAAATGAGCACTACATGGGTCGTGTGAATGAGACCCCCACACACGTACAGCACGATGTGGGATTCTGATTTCTCCAAAGTGATCTTTTTTCTCTCACCAGTTTCTTCAATGTTTCTCTAAAAAGGGATTATACATTTTCTAGTTCTTGTCTCATAGACAAGGAAGTCAGTCTTATTCCTGGCTTTAAGCAGGTATTTCATTTCCAGCTTCCCATGTGCGTGGGCCTAACCCATGAATTCTCTGCCAGCCAGGGGCTTTGCAGCTCCGGGTTCCTGCCCATGCACTCTCTGATTGTCTCCGATTCTTCTCTTTATCACCCTCCTCCTGTGACTTCTCAGTCTCTGAGTTCACTCCTCACAGTTACCTGGAATATGTGTTGTTTGTCCTAAAAGTGACTAAAGAAATATTTTGTTAAACGGTATGTAGCTTATTTTGCCAAACTGGTTAGCAGTCCACAGTGTATTATTATTATTTTTTAAGTAGATGATTTAAAAACCACCCGAAGTCAGAGCATAATCATCCCTTCCTGCTGCCTAGTGCTTTGGCTTTGGTCCTGGGCCTCGCTCATTTTGTTTTTCTCTCTGGAAAAGGAGATGACTTTGCAGAGAAGTGGTGTCTAAAAGCAGAAATTTGTTGTTCTGCATTTGAAGGGTTTCTCAAAGCATCTCGGCACTTCCAAGGCCAGAAGTGGACCCCTCAACATCCTGTTAATAAACTTCTTTTCTAATGGCCAAAGTCAGCTGTTGTTGCTTCCAGCTAAGAAGCATGAAATTGATACAACCCATTATTTTTTATGCTGAGATAAAAGTGGTTTCATATTCACAGTTACATCATAAACATAGTTGGAATTTTATAAAAACATAATCCCCACCATCACAGGGGAGTATCTGTGTTCCCTTTGGATGCATAAAACCAAGCTAAAACTTCTACTGAATCTCTATGACTAGAAATCTGTTTCTGCAAAAATAGCTATTTCATCCGGATCGCTTCTTTTTTTAAAAGTAGTAGGCTGACGATAAATATGACAAAAAAGATGATACGAATTGCATTTTTAGTTAATGGAATCATAAACATTCATCTTTTAGCTATCTTGTCCTCCTTCAAACATTAGTCTTCATGGAATTGCAAACCATTAACAGGAAGTCCACTCTGGCTTCATCTTTCTGAGGACCTTCACCATCTTTTACTAACATGATCAAACACTGTATGTTTTATTTTTATTTAATTTAGTATTTGAATACAGTTGACACGCAATATTACGGGAGTTTCAGGGGTAAGCATAGCGATTTAAGTTCTCTCTACCTTACCCTCTGCTCACCTCAACCGTAGCTCTCATCTGTCACCATACAACCCTGTTACAATATCATGGCTCTATTCCTTATCCTGTACCTGTCATCCCCCTGACTTATTTATTCCATAACTGGAAGCCTGTACCTCCCACCCTACCTCCATTTTGCCCATCCTCCCACTCCTCTCAGCTCTGATCACCATCACTTTGTTCTCTGTATTTATGGGTCTGTTTCTGCTTTTCGTTTGTCAAATGTTATATTCGATTAGCACTGCCAACTTCCAGGATTTTTGAAAAGTGGTTCCAGAAAACAGAGAAGAAATATGGAGATGTATTCCCTTAACATGATTTGATTCCATATTTACTGAGCCTCTGGGTGTTACAGGAACAGTGCTAGGGAGTACACTGGGGAGGAGAAAGCTCACCCCTGGATTCTTGGAGCTTGCAGTTTCTTGAGGGGAGGAGCAGATAAAGTACCAATCAAAAAAAAAAAATCACACAAATAAGTGAAAAATTTTAACCATTTTAAGTGTAATGAAGGAGGGAGCTGTGGTGCAATATGTGTGTGTGATAGGTGAACTTGATCTAGTCAGAGAGACTGGGAAAGCCTTCTCTAAGGAAGGGACAGCTAAGTTTGGCAGCTGAAGGATGAAAAGGCGCTTCCTAAACCAGGAAAAATGGCAAGCAGGTACCGGGCAGGGAAACCAGCGATGAATGGGAACAAGCTCAAATGAGGAGCTGAAAGAACCTGAAAACATCTGGAGCCAAGAACACCAACCTGCAGTGAGATGTGGTTGGAGAGGTAGTCAGGAGCAAGCCATGGGAAGGAGTTGTGGATTTTTCTGAAGAGCTACAGAGAGTGACTCAGATGTGTAAGCCCTTTAATGTCTGTGCATATGCACTTCGAAAAGCACAGGGAATAGACTGATGGGGGCAAAAGTGGACTTAGGGAGAAGATTCGAGAGGCGACTCTAGTAGCCACGGTGCTTGGACCAGTTAGTTACCTTAGACTGGGGTGTCACTTAAATACCAACTTGGCTTAAAAGAAAGTTCGAGCCTCCCAGCTCAGGATTGTAGGCTCTTTTAACCAATCCAGTCGTTTTACAGGGTGCAGACTCAAGCACACAAGCTCTGAGAGAACATTAGGTCTAATGGAGGTTACGCTGGTTTTGCTGCATCTCATCCAGGGACACCCAGTTACCTTCTTGAATTAAGTTGTCTCTACTGATTGTCCTCACCTGTTAACGACCACGCACCAGGCTCTTTTACTGTCCTGTGTAGACCTTGCACTTGCACAGGTTTGACACTGTTTTACCTTCACCATCACATCTATTGAGGGGAATGTTCCCCAGCCAGTTCACCCATCACTGTTCTTCTTCTTCTTTTTTTTTTTTTTAAGACTTTTATTCATTTATTTGCCAGAAAGAGACACAGCGATAGAGGGAACACAAGCAGGGGGGTGGGAGAGGGAGAAGCAGGCTCCCCGCTGAGCACGGAGTCCGATGTGGGGCTCGATCCCAGGACCCTGGGATCATGACCTGAGCCAAAGGCAGACACTTAACGACTGAGCCACCCAGGCACCCCCACCTGTCTCTGTTCTAAAGGACCGTGGAAGTTTTATCATCAGTGAATGGATGAACTCCATAAGTGGGTGAGCTCATGCTTCTGCCCCCAAGATACTATTGGTTGTAAGATCCATCAGCATTATCTGTACTACTAAGAAAAAAAAATGCTGCCTATTAAACTATTACACTACTTTCTAATTACTTAGGATTTTACTATTACACTTACTGCGAGGCCTTTTAGATGTATTTACGCTCCTAGATCTCTTTCCCAGTTCCTCTAACATTGACAGTATAATTTTGAGGCATGTTATACAATCCTCAGTCTTTGTCAGCACTTCCTATCTGGTGAGACTTGGTTATTTTACCTTTTAGGTCACATGACACTCATATCAGCTTTTTTTTCCATGCGTAAAATTTCTCTGATCTATACTCAGGATTTATTAGTTTCTCTTATATACGTTATTTGCCCTGTGATAGTCCTTTTGTGTTTATGTCAAATAAAATCAAATAAAATGAATCACAGTTGCAGGTACCTGGGGTGACCATCCTTTTCTAGCTCCTCTATTCTCAAGAAAATAGAATTTTGGTCATTATTTGTGTCACTAACATTACTGTTCTGCTTCTGTGCTGTTCATATTTATGATAACTTTGTTTCAAAGCTGAATCCTGGTGTAATCTTTGTGAAGATTTTTTTTTTTTAAGATTTTTATTTATTTATTTATTTGTGTGTGAGAGAGAGAGGGATAGCGAGAGAGAGAACAAGTGGTGGGGGCAGGAGAGGGAGAAGCAGGCTCCCTACTGAGCAGGGAGTTCTACGAAGGGCTGGATCCCAGGGTCCTATGATCACGACCTGAGCCGAAGGCAAACACTTAACCAACTGAGCCACCCAGGTGCTCCATCTTTTTAAAGCTCACCTGAGCAGTCTCAACAGTGCACATACTTCGTGGGAGGTGCTGACAAGATGAACAGCAATGACCACATCTGTGCATGCCCAGGGAATGACCACGGTCATGGCTGCCATCTGGCCAACAGGTATTTTAAGATCTCAGTGATTTTTTTTTTTAAAGATTTTATTTATTTATTTGACAGAGATCACAAGTAGGCAGAGAGGCAGGTGGCTGGGGTGGGGGGCTGGCTGGGGGGAGAGAATGCTCCCCGCCGAGCAAAGAGCCCGACGCGGGGCCCAACCCCAGGACCCTGAGATCATAACCTGAGCCAAAGGCAGAGGCCCACCCCACTGAGCCACCCAGGTGCCCCAAGATCTCAGTGATTTTTTAAAGATTTATTTATTTATTTGAAGACAGAGAACACAAGTAGGCAGAGAGGCAGGCAGAGAGAGAGGAGGAAGCAGGCTCCCTGCTGAGCAGAGAGCCTGATGCGGGGCTCGATCCCAGGACGCTGAGATCATGACCCGAGCCGAAGGCAGAGGCTTTAACCCACTGAGCCACCCAGGCGCCCCCTCAGTGATTTTTTAAATTAATAAACATACATGTTAGAAAATTCTTAGGTTGACAACAAAACTGAGTCGAAGGTACTGAGTTCCCATAAACCTGCTGGCCTTACACATACTCAGCTTCCCCCACTGGTGACAATGACACTTGTTATGGTTGATAAACGCATCATTATCACGCCATTCTCATCCAAAGTCCAAAGTTCACATTAGGGTTTATGCTTAGTGTCGTACGTTCTCTGGGTTTAGACAAATGTATAATGGCATGTATCCACCAATATAATATTGTACAGAGTAGTTTCATTGCCTTGTCACTCTCTGTGTTCTACCTACTCATCCTTCCTTATCCCCAAACCCTTGCTAATCTTTGTACTATCTGCTTACTTTTGCCAAATCTTCCAGAATGATAGAGTTTGAATCATGCAGTATGCAGTTGTTTCAGACTCCCTTCTTCCAATTAGTAATATGCATTTGCATTTTCTCCATGTCTTTTTATGGGTCCATAGCTCACTTCCTTTTAGTGCTGAATAACAGTCCATTATTTGGATATACCACAGTTTATGTACCCACTCGCCTGGTGAAGAATATCGTGATTGCTTTGAAGTTTTGACAATTATAGAGTTGCCACAAACATTTGTGTACAGGTTTTTGTGTGAATATAAGTTTCTGATTCATTTAGGTAAATACCAAGGAACTTGATTACTGGAATGTATGCTAAGAGTGTATTTAGTTCTGTAAGCAACCATCAGACTGTCTTCTAAAATGGCTGTACCATTTTGCATTTCCACCAACAATGAATGAGAATTTCTGTCGCTTTATATCATTGTCAGCATTTGGTGTTGTCAATGTTCTGGATTTTGGCCATTCTCATGGGTGTGTAGTAGTATCTCTTTGTTTTACTTTGCAATTCCCTAATGATACATAATGTCGAAAAATATTTTTATATGCTTATTTGCCATCTGAGTATTCTTTGGTGAGATGTCAGTTAAGCTTTTTGGCTCATTTTTTAATTGCATTGTTCATCTTCACATTGTTGAGTTTTAAGAGTTCTTTGTATATTTTGGATAATAGTTCTTTATCAGTGTCTTTTGCAAATATTTTCTCCCAGTCTGCGGCTTGTCTTATTATTCTCTTAAAGATCCTGCTGCTCTTAAGACATTATTTCAAATATATAATAATGTGGAAAAAAATGTGCTTTCTTAGAACGAGTTGAGTATAGTAGTTAATGCAAAAGTCTTAATTACCAAGAAGGAAGGCTCAGGTGTTGGTTTACCGTGGAAAATAGATGATACAAGGCTGAGTATAATAGCAGTTTGATCCCCCAAGAGTAAAAGTCTGGCATGATGAGTCAAATTTAATAGGAAGAGAAGTAATAGGAATAAAAGTAAAATCTTATACTTAGGTACAAATAAAACAAAACAACTGTAATAGTATAAACTACAGTAGAATTGATTTAGCAAGCATTTGGTCACATTAAAAATTGCCTGTAAGTTCAACAATGTGAGGGGACTCTAAGAAAAAAGAAATATAGAAGAGTTGCTTTTCATGTCGTTATCAGAAGTCACAAAAGAGACAACATTTTCACTGAATCAAAGATAACTTAAAACTCCGTAATTTCCCATAAAGAACAGCGGTAAGACTAAGCAACAACAAAAAATAAGACTAAGCAACAACAAAAAATACATATCTTTAAACTCCTGAACCACACTTATCCCATACTCTAAGAAGTATTAAATTTATGACCCATTAGCATCCAGATTCTTGTTTCTCATCTCATGTTTCCTCTGGAGCATGTGTTTGCTGGGTGGGGAGAATCCGTTTTATTTATTTTTGCTGAAAGGTATAGTAGTATTGGTGTAAGTGAAGTGCCTTTATGATGTAGTTTCACTGTAATCTTGGATTAATATAAGACTAACTTGCATAGGGCAGGTGAGGGTTCTACATGCTACTATGCTGGGCGTTCTAATCTGGAAGATTCTATCCAATACTATGGGACACTTTTATAAGGCACTGTCAACAAATATGTAGAGGGCACTGTTAATAACGAGGAATTGTCCTGATGACACAGTTCCTTGTTCTATTAAGAAGAGGGATACTTAGCTTGGAGAAGGT